>NC_133322.1:13002499-13044761 GCF_012295235.1 Primulina huaijiensis
TTTACTTTATCGCAACTAACTTTTACTTTCCCGCAACTAACTTATTAAATCATATATTTCATTTAGGCAATAGCGTGGCTCTGCCGGTTGTTCTAAATGAAATATAATGATCTAATTTAACATTTATTTTATGCAGTTATATATTTATATAGTTATATATATAATCATAGGTACAATATATAAAATATCGGCGAATTCGGTATTTTCTATAGTGGGAACTATATTATATTAGGTGTGTGTTTAAATATTTAATTTTCTTGGAACCATTATTTATGGTGGTTTCATTCATTCCAACTTTTAGTTAAACAATATTGCATAAACAAAGAATAAATCCTCGAGCCTTGACAAAATTTATAATTTGTAAACTTCGTTCTTGAATTTGGTAATCTATAAATTAATAAATTTAAACTTAAAATAACCTCTCTGTGGATCGATCTCGTACTTACGAAATATATTACTTACAGACAACCTACACTTGGGTGAATTATAATTTAAGTAGTAGCAACTGAGCAGGAGGCTAGACCCGAGGACCGCCCACGTTTTTATTTAAAATGTTAAGCATGTCGAATATTTTTATATTCTGATTTTCGTGAAGTGGTTGATGATGTTTTAAACAATCATTTTTTTTGGGAGACTTGGTGGTGATTGTTTTATGGTGAATGTTTTAGACGAACAAATATTTTATTGCCAAGTGAATGTTTATTTTATATTTAAGAAAATTTTTAATTTTTCCGCAAAATTTTAAATAGTTTAAAGCCCGGTACGTTTTTTCCGCAAAATTTTAAATAGTTTAAAGCCCGGTACGTTACATCAACAATCAAATATAACTCATGTCAATAGGACACACTAAATGTACTATCCATGCAATCATTTAACTCATCACATGAATTTAATTCTAATGCACACAAGTCATTGCCATGACAAAGCCTCATCAATTTGACAATCTTTGAACACTCAAAATAAATAACATTTGAATTTAATTCATGCAATATATCACCATTCTCAATTCTATGACACTTAGGCAACAAGGTTAAATCATAGTCATACCTTCTAAATATCACAATTTCAACCTGTTCTCCAAACTCTTGAAAACGAGACAACAATGACTTAAGGTAAGGAATCAAATCATACCTCATAGTCGTAGTAGTGACAACGAACCTTGCCTCATCGCGATTGCACTTGCTTTCATATGGATCATCTCCTTGCGTTCCCACACCATCAACACTTGCTCTCCTCCTCATCATTACATCACCATAATTCTGCAAAAGAAGAAGTAACAATGCTCGGGATTGAACCGGCTATATCATCACAATGTGAATAACTCTCAACCTCACTCTTCTCACTCTTTCGGCCTTTAGTTTATTTTTCTTTTTCTTTTGTTTGGCCCCTTTTTCTTTTTCATATTTTTCTTTTATCTCTATATTCTTTTCTATGGCCATCTCACTTTTTTTTTCACTTTTTCTTTCGGCCATTTCACACTTCTTTTCACTCAATTTATGAATAAATTTCAATTGATCCTCAAGAACAACATTTGGATTCAATTGAACAAATGAAATATTTTGTTCCTCAACAAATTTATGTACAATAATTTCTCCTTGCCTACTCTCCTCCTCCATAGTAGACAAATTATGTGAGAACCTGGAATTTCCAAAGCAAATCATGTAAGAGATAAAAACTCAAAACTACGCTTAAACTAAGCTCAAAATTTTCATTCTAACTATAAAACTCAAATATGAACTTAAATTTTCAGCTAACTTGACTCGAGGAAGTAACTCCAAAGCTCGGGGATTAGCTCAACGGAAAGCTATGCTATAAGAAACCGTATCAGTCGAAGAGTCGTCATCGGAGAAGTAAAACCCCAGCTCAAGGACTCAATCTTTCAGCTCAATGAAGCTCAACCATGCTTGTCGTAAAAGGACAAAAAAGGGAGCTAAAGGAGGAACTAAGGGAATGGAAAAATTTATTGAGCAAGAATTTGTCCATGAGCTAAAGGTTTGGACAAACTAATGGTGCAAGAGATGACCATTGAATTAACAAAGAAAAGAGCTAAAGGTTTGGACAAACTTATTGTGCAAGAGACGACCATTGAGTTAACCAAGAAAGGGAGCTAAAAGAGGAGTTAAGGGTTTGGACAAATTAATTATGCAAGAAATTTCCCTTTAGAAAACCTAGATGACTCTTGGTGCTTGAGATGGCTTTGTCTAAAATTATTTCTTTTCTTGGGCAACAAGTGGCTCGGCCAAGGACAAGGGAAAGGGCAAAATTTTTCCTATAAATAGCACCTCAAACCTCATATGAAATGCACACCAAAAAGCTCCCACAAAGCAACCAAAAATTGGCCAAAGCAAGGAAGAAAGAGGAATCAATTTCGTGCAGTTCGTGTGATCAACAAATACGTCGAAGTGCTGCTGGAGTAACGGCATAATCTGCTCAAGTTTTACGTCAAAGTGCTGTCAAATTTTTGGAAGAAAACTTCGTTCAAGAATCTGCATATTTTGAACCGTACCTTCGAATTCGTTAAGTGGGTTTTTTTATATATTTGTTTGGAAATTTTAAACTTGGATATATATATCATGACATGCATGTATGCGTGTCTTCATTTTTGAAAATATGATGTCTGTCTATTTAAAATTTCGATCGATGTTATGTTCTTTTGGTTTTCAATATTCTAAGACTCGGCTGTATTCGTTCAAAATTCTGAAAAGATCTGTTCGATAAAAATCTGAATTCTGTGATACACTGTTACAACTCGATTTGAAATAGGACGATAGTTGTAGTTCTGTCTGGCCCCCATTGATGGGTATAAAATCATATTTTTTCTGGCCCCCATCAGTGGGTATAAAACCGTGTTTTGGCCTCACCCCTTAGAGGACTAACATATTCGGGACAATTTGATCATAGAAATGAGATGAGTAATAGTGTTGTGTTTGTTCTGAATTGTTCTGATTTGCTTCTGAACTGATCTGATTCTTCTGATAACCTTTGTCTCATATTTGACTCTGTTCTATTATGATAAGATAGAAGTAATAAGTTTTGAAAGTTTGTTAAAGAAATGCTTTAAATATTATGTTCTATATGTATCATTGGAAATCGATCGACCCCCACTTGCTGAGTGTTTCCCAAAACGCTCCCCCCTTACAAATTTAAGATAAAAATAAAGAGCAACTGAATGAGGAGGAAAAAGGAGCTTTCTGGGGATGGTAATCGATTAACAAGATCAAGAATCAAGATTTTTACTTTCCTTTTGTTTAGTTTCCGCTTCCGCAACTCTGATGTAATTTTTATTCTATTATTAATGTAAAGACAATATTTTATTTATGAAAAAGACTGGTTATTTGGCATTTCGATACGATGCTTAATTGTTTTCAAGTAATTATTAAACAATGCCGGATGTCACCGATGCTTTGGTCTCGGGGCGTGACATTTAAGTGGTATCATATCCGTCAGGTTCATAATCCCGCTGGGATTTTGATAGACAAAATTTGGCGAAGTCAAATTTTGGCAAAAGCCTAGTGCATTCTGAAACAAACATCCTTTCCAAAATTCTTCGAGAAATTCAAACTCTATCCCCTTCAATCATTCTGAAAATTCTTAGTATTGAAATTCCACGACAACTTTGTTTCCATTTTTGTGCCTTTCTATCCTTATAATGTTATGATATTTTACCTCGATTTTATCCTAAGAAACGGCTGCTCCACGTACTCGTGCTCAGGCTGCCCTCCGTATGCGCCAGCTCACGATATACAATCAAACTAGAGAGATTGCGACTTTGAAGGCACAACTTTCAAGGGAGAAGCTAAAGAAATAGGAGCTTATCGAAATTAGAAGCATACTGGAGATAGACATACAGCGACTCACTGACCATCTGGACTTGGCTGAGAGCCAACTCCTTCAGATACCTAGTTATTGATTCAGCTCGCATCGCACGTCTAGTTTCACTGAACAGGGACTTGCTAGAGAGAGTAGAGATAGAGCGAAGACGTGTTACTCAGGCTCGTCAGCGTCAGGAGTAGTTCAACACCAAGCAATAACGGTACATTTCCAAGATCCACAGCACCATGGACAGACTTCAGGATCAGAATAACTACTTGCATCTGGTGATAGAAAACATGGAGGAAGAAGAGGAAGCACCGATGGAGGTGGTCGGAGATGACAACGATAGCGATGACGTAGATATGATAGACTAGATTAGATTAGTATTATGATTGTATTAAGATTATGATTGGAAAAGTATTAAGTGTAACAATTTAATTTTAAATAAAAAAATTTTCTTTAAATTATGGCATATTGATGAGTATTTTATCAATAAAAATGTTTTTTTATCTTTATAGGAAACAAACATGGATCCTCAAAGCATTATAACCGAACTCCAAAAAACATATCCAGGAAAAAGAAGCAGAAATTAAAACATTGAAAGATAAAAATGAGAAACTCGAGAGGGATAACTACAAGTTAGATGGAAATACCGTATGCATGATGGAAGATCTTCGTGAGGCTAGAGAAGAAGAAAAAAGACTGCGTGATGACGTTAGACGCTATGCTGCTTATCACCTAGAATCGGAACGTCAACACGAGATCACCAAGCGAGAGTTGAACAAAGCGCAAGATAGGATTTTGAAACTCCAAATCCGAGATGATAGCCTTCTCAAAACACAACGCCGCCTTGAAGAACGAATTGAAGAACATGAACTCAATGAGACAGTAAACCAATCAACAATACAAGAGCTTCAAGACCAAGTGAATAACCTCGATGACCATAACACACTGTTACAAGACCACATTGATCAACTACAGAACGATATGATCAATTTAGAAGATCTCGAAGGTGAGATGGAAATAAACCCCGAGGAGAATCTTGAAGAAGAAGAAGCGATTGGAGAAATGGGCGAGGGAGAAGTCTTAAATGAATAGGATAGACTCTTAGAATAAGATACTAATGTATAAGAGTTGAATTAACTATTATTTTTGTAACAAATTTGTGATTTTTTGAATTACTAATGAAAAATATATTTTGTTGTCCTTTACGTTATCAAAGTTATACAAACAACGTAGAAAACCTTTATGCTTATAGAAAATGGTAAGAAGACCACCAAGGAACAACCGTAATCCCCGCGGAATTAATCAAAACGAGAATGAAAATCCACAGTCACCACCGAGGGTGAACCTCAGCCGAGAGGACATAATGGCAATAGCTACCATAGTAGCCGCCACTTTGCAAGGAATGGTGAATCTCATTGCCAATGCCATCCAGCCGCCACCAGAACCACAACCACGAGGAATCAAGTATCATTACGAATCCCTCAGGAAGAATCGAGTCCCCACTTTTGATGGAAATGCAGACCCAGAAGTCAGTCATAACTGACTTAAGAATGTTGAAGCTCAGCTGCACTTATTGGAAGTACCTGAAGGACTTAGAGTGGAGGTCGTGACCCCGTTTATAGAAGATTGAGCACGAAAGTGTTGGGAAACAGTGTCACCATCTTTGGATAAGGTAGAGCAGATCACATGGCAAACCTTCTGGAGAGAATTTTTAAAGTAGTATTATCCAGCATAGTTTCGTCTGCAGAAGCTAAGTGAATTTGAAAACTTTAAACAAACATCAGATATGATGGTGATGGAATACAAATCAATGTTCAATGATCTGGGGGGACCTACGTTCAAACTATCATGTCGGATGAAGCTCTGAAAATGCACCGGTTCAAGAAAAGGCTAAGCAGCCGGATTCAATCAGCTATGGCAGTATTCAGACCAAGAAATTTTGCAGATTTCATGGGCGCGGCAATGAGCGTGAAAACTTATATCAAACGTCACGAAGAAGAAAACAAAAACAAGAGACCTTTGACTAGTCAGTCGACTAAGAGTGGCCCCAAATTCAAGAGGCCAAACTATTCATGCGGTCTTTCAAGAGGAACCTTTAGTAGTGCTGGTAATAAAGAAGGAAATTGGTGTGATACTTGTCGACATAAGAACATTGGGGAATGTTATAGAAAAACGGGTGCTTGTTTCAGATGTGGTAAGGTGGGTCATCGGATTAAAGATTGTCCGGACAACAAAGACAAAGGGGCAGGACCCAGCAAACAAAATGAAAATAAGACTAATGCTCGGGTGTATGCAATAACCCAGGAAGAAGCTGATAACGCCAATGAGGTGGTGGCAGGTACTGTTTTACTCAATAAAATACCTGCATACACTTTGTTTGATTGTGGTGCTACGCACTCATTTGTGTCTAGAAGATTTGCTAAGAAGCTAAAACTTGAGCGTGAAATTCTTAGTGAACCGTTAAGAGTAACAACACCTGCATGTAAAACAATTGAAACCCACAAGGTGTATCGAAACTGTCAAATTTGTATCTAGTAAATATATTTTTGAGGCAGAATTGATTCAACTCAATATGATTGAGTTTGACATCATTCTTGGAATGGATTGGTTAGCTAAAAACCATGCCAATTTAGACTGCCAAAAGAAAAATCTTAGACTTCAGACTCCGACTAAAGAGGAAGTCATCTATTACGGAAAATCCAAAGAACAAAAATCTCTGTTATCTGCCTCGCAAGCCTGGAAGGCCATAAAAGGAGGCGACGAAATTTATCTGGCAATGATCAATGAAGCCAAGGAAGAAGATGCCCCAAAGTTAGAAGATATACCAGTTAAGGATTTTCCAGATGTTTTCCCTGAGGATTTACCGGGTACGATACTAGATAGAGAAGTAGAGTTTGAAATCAATTTGGTCTCTGGTGCTGCACCATTTCAAAGGCACCATACATAATGACTCCACCTGAATTAAAGGAGTTAAAGGTACAACTTCAGGAATTACTGGACAAGAAGCAAATCCGACCCAGTGCATCTCAGTGGGGAGTCTCGGTCCTGTTTGTAAAGAAAAAGGACGGAAACATGAGGCTTTGCATTGACTATAAGGAGTTAAACAAGATCACCATAAAGAATAAATACCCGCTCTCAAGAATAGATGATCTCTTCGATCAACTAAAAGGAGCCAAGGTTTTCTCAAAACTCGATCTAAGATCAGGTTATCACCAGCTAAAAGTCAAAGCAGAGGATATTCCCAAAACCGCTTTTAGGACGAGATACGGATACTACGAATTCACAGTAATGCATTTTGGTCTAACAAATGCTCCTGCAGCATTCATGGACCTTATGAACCGTGTATTCAAGCCATATCTTGATAAGTTTGTGGTTATTTTCATAGATTATATCCTGGTATACTCCCCAAGTGAGGAAGAACATCGAGAGCATCTGCGTCTCACTTTGCAGACACTGCGAGAAAAAGAACTCTATACCAAATTCATGAAATGTGAATTTTGGTTAAAGAGTGTTGCTTTCTTATGACATATAATCTCGGAATTAGGGGTGTCAATGGACCCTAAGAAAGTAGAAGCGATCAGGACTGGCCCCAACAAAAAACAGTAACCGAGGTAATGAGTTTTTTTGGTTTAGCTGGCTACTATAGAAAATTTGTGGAAGGATTTTCTTCGATAGCCATTCCTCTCACCAAACTTACACAGAAAAATTCGAAATTCATTTGGAATGAAGCATGTGAGAAGAGTTTTTAAACCTTGCATCTGCACCAGTACTAATTCTTCCTGAGAACGGCAAGAACTTCACAATATACAGTGACGCTTCAAAAATAGGATTAGGGTGTGTGCTTATGCAAGAAAGACAAGTAATTGCATATGCATCACGACAATTAAAACCGTATGAGCAAAATTATCCAACTCATGACCTTGAGTTAGCTGCTATCGTATTTGCGCTCAAAATCTGGAGGCACTAACTTTATGGAGTAAAGTGCGAAGTATTCACTGATGACCAGAGCCTCAAGTACATATTTACCAAAAAGGAATTAAACATGAGGCAAAGTAGGTGGATGGAACTCCTAAAAGATTATGATCTAGCTATCAATTACCATCCCGGTAAGGCATATAAGGTGGCAGATGCTTTGAGCCAAAGGAACCTTAGGAAAGTAAGCTTATCTTCTCTATCAGTGCAACCAAGCCTTCAAGAAGAAATCAAATTGAAGCAAAACCAAGATTCCTCTATCTTTAGAATTAAAGGACAAATTCAAGAAAGGAAGGCCCCAGAATTTCAGATTGATGAGAACAGTATTTTATGGATAAGGACGGTTGTGTGTGCTAGACATCGATGGGATTCGTGAAGAAGTAATGGCCGAGGCACATAAATCGAAATTTTTAGTACATCCGAGAAGCACCAAGATGTACCGAGATCTGAAAAACAATTATTGGTGGAATGGAATGAAGAAAGACGTAGCGATCTTTGTTGCAAAGTGCTTAACCTGCCAACAAGTCAAGGCAGAACATCAACGACCTGGAGGACTACTGCAACCACTAGAGATACCCAAGTGGAAGTGGGAACAAATCTCCATGGATTTTGTAGTAGGGCTACCAAAGTCAAGACAAGGTCACGATCGAATCTGGGTAATCATTGACATATTAACCAAATCTGCACATTTCTTACCAGGGCCGATGCGGGGGGTGATCGCCGGTGCCATGAGGTTGCACGGACAAGGAGCGGCCCCTGGCAGACTTCTAGGCGGAGGGAACATGAATAAACCGATCTTACACGGAAATGAGGGGGATTCTGAAACTGTTCAATGTATTGAACTGCACAGTTGAAGAGGGTTTAAAAGATTTGATATGTACTACTCATACCAATAAGATGCATCTTCTTTTCAATAGCGCATCACCTAAAAACTCCAAATTTAAGCGTGCTTGACTTGGGCAATTCTGGGATGGGTGACCTCCTGGGAAGTTTTCTAGGGTGCGTGTGAGTGAGGACATAAGCACGCTGGAAAGACTCGTATTGGTACAGTGAGGACAGTCGTCGAATCTGGGGCGTCACAGTTTCTTAGTGATGCCGTTTGGACTGACGAATGCTCCAGCAATATTTGAAATGTCTGCCTTTCTTTTTCTTAAAATGTGCTAGAATTTTTTTTTAGACCCTTACATAGCATCGGCCGAATCATACACATTTGCATAAAAATATTTTAGAACCATTTTAAAATTAAAACAACCAACTATATATTTGAGAAATACAGTTCATACTATAATTCTCTCAAAAATCACTCAAAAACGTAAATAAAAAGTCGTAAAACTCTTTAACATAAATCATAATCATAAATGCGGAAAGCTAGAAGCGCTGGTCCTCGGGTCGTGTGCACCTTCAGTCCAGTCAGGTCAACCATCAAGACCTCCCATAACATTAATATCATAAACACCTGCATCAATCACACCTAGTGAGTCTAAAGACTCAACACGTCATATTCTTGATAACAAGTGATACGTATAAAACCACAAGCAACAGTGAAAAATACTTGTACTTAAAATATCGTTTTCATGAAGATGCATAAACTTCAAACATAAACATTTTCGTAAACCTTTTTATGATGCATGAACTTTAAAAAAAATATTTTCATAATGATGCATCAACTTTAAACATAAACATTTTCATGACATGCATAACATAAACCTTAACATTTTCCTTTTTCCTCAACATGACATAACATAAAACATTTTTCATGATCATAAAAATTTTCCTTTTCCTTTTCGTTTTCCTTTTCGTTGAATTCAGATAGTTAATTGTGACTTTCCTCATCATGACATAAACCTCAAAGGTCGATGGATCCATCTACATAAAACCGCAGTACTGGGCGGCGGGGGACACCAGCAACACTCTCACCGGTCAACTGGGCACTGGCCTATCCTCTTTTGAATAAAAATACGATCGTCGGGGTCCCCTCTGGGGCCTTTTCTCATAAATGGGCTCCCTCTGGGGCCTTTTCCCCTCACGATATTCCCATTCTTACCGTTACCACATACTGTTACCTCATATTCGTAATGATCAAAATACGATCGTCGGGCTCCCACTGGGACCGTCACCCTCACAATATCTCCAACATTATCGAATTAGTCACAATTCCTTCACTTCCTTCAACGTTTACATTCTCATAACTTTATAAAATCATGCATAACATGACATTTTTGTTTTGAAACCAAGCATGCATTATGTATTTTATATGTCAACCTTAAATCATAAAAATTCATAGACATTTAAAAATCATAATTTAATCATGAACATTTCATAAACATTTAAAAATTATCATAATATCATAAAAATAGCATTCAGAGCACTGCCATGACGTTTACTAATTTTTAGGTGTGAAAAGACCGTTTTACCCCTAGACGTAAAATTTCACGTTTTTGACATTTTCTTAATTCCATTGACTCTAACATGTCCCAAATAATTATTTAAGCCTACATGAATTTTTTCATATTTTTATTTAGCTTAAATCGATGACTTTTAAATTAATCTTTAAATATGACGTATTAATGCATTTCAATCCCGAATTAACCCAAACCTTAATATAAAATTCCCAAATTAAAAACTTAGACTTCTAATAACTATTTAAGCTTAAATATAATTTTTCATAATTATATAAAGCTTAAACTACGCTTTTCAATTAATTCGTTAATTAACGTTTCGTGCGACGATTAAATCCCGATTAAATCCAAAACTCGTTATTTTGATCCCAAATTTTAAACATAACATTTTTATCATTTATTCTACCCTTAGGAGCCATGAACCACCCCCGTGGACCCATGGTTCTAATTTTTGTTCTCAAAATCTCGAAATTGACACACGTACGAACATACCGAGCAATCTCCCGATTTACTCGAGCCACACCCGAGCCACCTTGAGCCAAACCCAAGCCAACCCATCTATGAACCCTACTGACCAGCCCCAAGCCCAAGAACCAGCTCCTAAGTCGCAACATCCCTGCTGGAACTTAACTCAAAATGTTGCCTGTGTGCGTGTGTTAGTGTCCTAAGTGTATTAGGTTTCCTAGTTGCCTAGGACTCATCAAGCCACTTAACCACTGACCACCCATGACCATTACCCTCCCTGGACCACGCCCAGACCAACCCAAGCCCCCATACCCGAGCAGCTAACCTCTAAACTAAGCACCACAGCCTGCGCGCATCTCGCTGTCAGGTGCTTCCTCTCGTTTTCTTGAACCAGCAGCCAACCAAGCAGCCACAACCCCTGCCCAGGCCCTTAAGCACCCACCTAGGGCTCTAAAGAGTCGACCTAGCCCAGCCCATAGCCCCCTAGCCGAGCCTATTCTTCCCTGCACAACTGCTGCAACCTGCGCTTGCTATGGTGCTCCCTCACGGTTTTCCACTTTTTCTCAAGCCAGCAGCGAACCACGCCGCTCCAGCACATTACTCCAACCACCATGACCGACCAGCCTGGCTCGTGCCCAGGCCAGCCGCAACCCCTCTTCTCAGCCTTTTCCTCTTGCACGCTCGGGAAGAGTCCTTGCTCTAGTGGACTCTTCCCTAGCCACTCCTCTTGAGCCCTGGCCCTGCTAGGACTGCACCTAACCCTAACCCACGTCTAGGCCAGGCCCCAACCCAAGCCTTGGCCAAGCCGTGAGTCCCCATGCAAAACCCCCGAGCTTTGAACCTCAACAAGCATACACCAACTTCTACAAAACTCTCGGCCCTTCGTGTGGTTCTTTGCCCATGGTTTCCAGCCTTGTTTTCTTCATGCTAGGAGCGTGTATGTTGTGTGTCTAGGACCCTAAATCATGTAAAAACCTTACTTGATCTTTCCCTAATAATGGCAGCCCCTTCAACATATATTAAACATGAATTTGGGATATAAAACCATAAGTTTACCACATGTATGTGAAATATTTCGAAAATATTCATAAGTAAATCATGCTTTTCATACAAACGTGATTCAAAACAATATTATGATGTGATAGACGAGAAAAAGAGATGTATGGCGTGCTTTTGCATTTTAAACGCACGAAAAATCGTTGACGAATCGAAGAACGACGGCGAGGAGACGACGGCTAGAAAACCTTTGCAAAAACTTGAAGCTTTTCCCTTGGATATTTGGTGTGTACCGTGAGTTGGTTTGCAAGGGAGAGTTTTGATTTGTTGGGGAAAGTAGGCGCGTGATATGAGGAGTATTTGGGGTCAATTCACATATTAAATAGTTAATAAAAATACTAATCAAGCTTAGGCCTATTAAGTAAATAAATTAGGTCCATTAGTGCTTAATTAGAATATTAAAAATAATTTTGTTTATTTAAGTTTGTGAATTTATTAGCCGGGTTGCCCACAAGTTCGTGTTTTTGTTGAAAAACTAACACCGATAAAAATTACGTCCCGGCGTATAAAATCACCACAAAACTCCTTATTTTAAAAAATATGAAAAGGCATCACCCTTAATTTTAATAATTAAAAACGATTAACCAATAAAAACATTTTCTTTTTTTCAGCTCTCGGTCTCCGTTCCTCGATCGCA
Organism: Primulina huaijiensis; assembly: GCF_012295235.1. NCBI lineage: Eukaryota > Viridiplantae > Streptophyta > Magnoliopsida > Lamiales > Gesneriaceae > Primulina > Primulina huaijiensis. The sequence goes on from NC_133322.1 coordinate 13,014,848, forward strand.
ACTCAAATAACCTTTAAAAATATATTTTTATGCAACAATGTAGAAAATATATTTTTAAACATGCAAATATGCCCAACATAATTAATCCATGCAATTAAAACATTTAATTAAAATACAAGAGAATTTAATAATTGCATGCATGTGGTTTGCGGGGACATTTTAAATTTTCGGGGCGTTACAATCTCCCCCCCTTAAATTGAATTTCGTCCTCGAAATTTGCTTATCCTTAATAACCCAAAGTTTAGACTTAGTTCTAGTATCCCAATAATCCACGCTTCCGCTGCGTTACTCTGATAAAACTTAAGTTCTAGAATGTCCTTACGTCTTCTAGATCCCATTTAAATTTTCCTTCTAAATCCTTATTTTCAAATCGCAACTTAAAATGACCCATGATGTCTTAGTGCTATGTTATTATAACCTCGAATTTCAACTTTTCTTAAAATTTCCAATAAAAATATGGATGACCACGCTTATCGTATATTACTTTCCTTATTTTTATACCCAAAATGTTCATCAACCTATGAAATTTCAATCTTAAAATCTCAAAAGCATCTGCTAACGCTTAGATTTTCAAGCCTAATATCGATTCATCCTTAAAAACCCTTGATTAACATTCTTTATAACATTATAACCAAGACATCCCAAGGTTTCAAATATTCTTAAAAGTTTAAATCATCAAAAATTCTTATCATTTAAACATTCAATTCTCACTTATTGCTAAACTAGTCCTACAAATTCCTTAACAATTGCAAAATCAATTCTTAATTTCCTCAAAAATTATCTAATTGGTCCTTAATTTCGAAAATCTGATGATTAACCCATAAGTTTTTGGCATTCTTAATTTCCTGCTACAAGTTTTCCATAACATAATTTCGAAAATTTTAAACTTATTTACCCAAAAATCAATTATCATAATCAATCTTACCTTTCATCAAAACTTAAAATCCCAATTTATACATTTTCTTACTCCCAAAGTCGTTGCAAATCCTCGAATCATTATTACTTATGAGTAATTCTCAAAAATTAATTCAACTAGTAACCATGAATCATAAATATTTTGTTAGAAAAATCTACATGTCCCAAAAATATTCGTAATATTCACGATTAACTTATGTACCCAAACAGTAGAACGTCAATACTAGAACCCAAAAATCAACATCGTCCAATTCCACCACGAAGCCAACATGCGTTGAAATCGAATAATTTCTTATTTCATACCGTATCACGTATAAAAATTTTAAAAGCATATAAATCATATATTATCATGAAGCTATTAAACATGTGACATAAATATATAATTCATATAATTATGCAGGTAACATCATAAAATCATATAAAGCATGTAAACTTACAAATTGAGGCTTGACGACTAATTTTCTCGGCACTGATGGTGGCACAACCCTTTACAGAACCATTGCTCTGATACCAACTGAAACGTCTGCCTTTCTATTTCTTAAAATGTGCTAGAATTTTTTTTTAAACCCTTACATAGCATCGGCCGAATCATACACATTTGCAAAAAAATATTTTCTATTTTTCAAACCTCGGTCTCCGTTCTTCGATCGCAACTCAAATAACCTTTAAAAATATATTTTTATGCAACAATGTAGAAAATATATTTTTAAACATGCAAATATGCCCAACATAATTAATCCATGCAATTAAAACATTTAATTAAAATACAAGAGATTTTAATAATTGCATGCGTGTGGTTTGCGTGGACTTTTTAAATTTTCGGGGCGTTACAATATTCATGGACCTCATGAATCGAGTATTTCAGCCTTATCTTGATCAATTCGTCATAGTATTCATCGACGATATGCTTATTTACTCGAAGAGCCATGAGGAGCACAGCCAGCATTTGAGGACGGTTTTACAGACCCTGCAGAGTCGCCAGTTATTTGCGAAGTTCAGTAAGTGTGAATTCTGGTTGGAAAAGATAGCCTTTTTGGGTCACATAGTGACTAGCAGTGGTATTGAGGTGGATCCAGCTAAGGTAGCAGCAGTAAAGGAATGGGTTGAGCCGAAGAATGCGCCTGAGATTCGCAGCTTCCTAGGCCTAGCAGGCTACTACAGAAAGTTCATTCAGGGATTTTCGTTGATATCAGTGCAACTCACCTCATTGACAAAGAAGAATGCTAAGTTCGTGTGGAGTGGTGATTGCCAGAACAGCTTCGATACTTTGAAGCAAGCTCTTATTTCAGCGCCAGTGTTAGCCATGCCTTCAGGGCAAGGAGATTTTGTTTTATACACCGATGTATCTAAGCTCGGTTTAGGCGCAGTGTTGATGCAGCATGGTCGGGTTATAGCTTATGCTTCCAGGCAGTTGAAAGTGCACGAGAAGAATTACCCGACTCATGATCTAGAATGAGCCGCCGTTGTCTTTGCATTGAAGATATGGAGCCACTACTTGTACGGCAAGAAATGTCAGATATTTACTGATCACAAGAGTCTCAACTATTCTTCACGCACAAAAAATTAAATATGAGACAGAGACGGTGGTTAGAATTGGTGAAAGACTATGATTGTGAAATTATCTACCATCCAGGGAAAGCTAATGTGGTGGCAGATGCCTTGAGCCAAAAAATGGCAGTTGTAGCACAGTTGTCAGCACAGAGACATCTTCAGTCTGAGATTCAGAGGTTTGGCCTAGAGGTTTATCGTAAGGGCAGAGCTCCGAGGCTGTCTAATTTGACAGTCCAATCTTCTTTGTTAGATCGAATCCGTAGAGGACAATCTTCAGATGAGCAATTGCAGAAATGGAGACTGAAGGATGAAGCCAAGGGCAGTGTACTCTACTCAGTGTCCGATGGTATTGTGAGATACATAGATAGAATGTGGGTGCCTAATGTTGATTCCTTTAGAGAGGAAATTATGTCGGAGGCACATGCATCTCCGTATTCCATCCATCCTGGAGGTACCAAGATGTACAAGGACTTTCAGATTTTGTATTGGTGGCCAGGTATGAAGAGAGACATCCGTCAGTTTGTGTCAGAATGTCTCACTTGTCAGCAGGTGAAGGCAGAGCATCAGAGGCCAGCAGGGATGCTTAAGCCACTTCCTATCTCCGAGTGGAAATAGGATAATATTACCATGGACTTCGTCGTTGGTTTTCAAAAGTCAGTCAGAGGATTCAATGCTATTTGGGTCATAGTGGATCGACTCACTAAATCAGCGCACTTCTTGCCAGTGAAGACGACTTTCTCCATGACGCAGTATGCAGAGCTCTATATCAGGGAGATAGTCCGATTGCACAGAATCTCAGTTTCTATTGTGTCCAACAGTGACCCGAGATTCACATCGTCCTTTTGGAAGAGCTTAAATGCAGCCATGGCGTCGAAGTTGTTATTCAGTACAACTTTTCACCCGCAGACAGATGGCCAATCTGAGCGTGTGATCCAAATATTGGAGGATTTGTTGCGAGCCTGTATGATCGATTTCCAAGGGACTTGGGAATCGAAGCTACCTCTAGTGGAGTTTATATATAACAACAGCTTCCAATCATCTTTAGGTATGGCTCCCTACGAGGCATTATATGGAAGGAAGTGCAGATCACAAATTCATTGGGATGAGGTTGGTGAGAGAGCAGAACTTGGTCCAGATATAGTTCAGCAGACTGCAGATGTGGTGGTCAGGATACGAGACAGAATTAAGACCGCCCAGAGTTGTCAGAAGATCTATGCTGATAAGAGAAAGAGAGATCTAGAGTTTACCGTAGGTGATCACGTTTTCATGAAGATAGAACCCATGAAGGGTGTTAAGAGATTTGGGAAGAGAGACAAGCTCAGTCCGAGATTTATTGGGCCGTTTTAGATTTTTGACAGAGTTGGGACACTAGCTTATCGTGTAGCATTATCGTCGAATCTGGCCGGTGTACACTATGTATTCCATGTCTCGATGCTGAGAAATTATCTGGCTAATCCTTCGCATGTTATGAACTATGAGCCGTTGCAGTTGGCTCCAGACCTGTCATATGAGGAAAGACCCGTCCAAATACTAGACAGACAGGAGCGTAGGCTTCGGAACAAGGTGACCAAACTAGTCAAAGTCCGATGGCTAAACCAATCAGTGGGAGAGGCCACTTGGGAGACCGAGGTAGATATGAGAAGTCGCTATCCAGAGTTGTTTGGTAAGATTTAATTTCGAGGACGAAATTTATATAAGTGGGGGAGGAACTGTAGAGCCCAAATTCAGTACACGTAAAACCCATGCATTTATTTAATTGTTAAATTATTTATTTAAATTTAAAATGAGTTTTAGCGGTGAATGATTTATTTAAATGCATTACTTTAAATTATTTATGTTTTGTGATGCACATTAAAAATATTTTCTCGAGTTTCATGTTTCAGGCAATTATTCGATGCGAGATCGAGGAAAAGAGACCGGTGACGATTTTGGTAATTTTAAAATGTGGTATTTTATTTTATTTAAGATTGGGGGGCATTTTAAATGATTTAGTTGGTTTTTAGCATTTTAAAAGCCTAAATTATTTATTTAGTGATTTTAGAATTTAAAAGATTTTTAAAGTTTCCACTTGTACATTGTTTTTTTTTTTATCCAGAGATTTTATTAGAGATTAGTAGGGAGTTAATATCTTAATTATTTGTTAATGAGGTAATTAAGCAAATTTTTCCCTTAATTCCTAACCAAAACTCACGCACACACCCTTTCTACACCGCACACACTCATGTAACACACACACACAATTCTTAGCACTTCTATTTCAGATTTTGAGTGGTACAAACTTAGGGAGCAAGAGCAGCCGCCCCTCCCTCTTCAATTTCCCAACAAGTTTTCGTCAATTTTCTTCAAGAAAAATCGTGCCGCGTTCGTCTCGGATCAACCTCGCATCTTTCCCCGCTTCGGTGTCGTCGTTTCGGTAACGTTAAAGATTTAAAGGCACGTATATTATTTTATTTATGCATCGATCTCGTCATATTATGCGTTGTGTTATTTATTGTGCGTAAAACTACATGTGTGATGTGTAAATTTGAGCAGAAATTGTTTAGATCGCATTTTGAATGTTTTTGGATCTAAAAATTACGTTTTTGCTTTTCTTTTAAAAACTGCGATTTTTCGGTCGAGAATTTAGAAAAACTTTCAACATATGAAATGTAGAACTATTTGATACCTTCGATTTGATATAACATTCAAAATATTTGGATAAAGAATTGAGTGAGTTATGACCGTTTTCGTGGGACTGCTCAAACTTCGTTTTTCCGAAAAAATATGTTATTGACGAATTCTTGAAGTGTTTGAGTTGCAGGCTTCGTTGGACATCGCTAGGCCATCACTTCTGCATTTAGACATGATGCGGGAGGTGTTCAGGTAACGTTTGAGGTTTCGTTTTGAGTTGGGAATGGCTTGGGAAATAATAGAAACCTTAGGAAGGATAAAGGTGTCGAAATCATGGGTTTGTTGCATTGTTTATGATGCGTCGTTTTGGAGATATTGGGACGTTTTTATGGAGTCGAGTCAGTGTCATGGCGTCCTAGGATGAGTCTCGAGGCGTCGTTCATTGTCGGTGTAATCGGAATTGGAGAAATAAGTTTCTAAATCGCGGAGCCAAAAGACTCGGCACCCGAGAGGTAATTTCTTACTGCCCGAGCGCCACCTTCACTGTCGGGAGTTTCATTTTATAGGCTCGGTGCTCGAGCGGTAATATATTACCGCACGAGCACGGCCCCATCTATTAGAATGTTTGGTTTCCACCTTCTTTCAAGTTTAAATAGTGGGTTCATATCTTTTATGGTTTGGGAAATGTTCACAAGTCATTTTAGAGTTTGTTTCAGGGTTTGATGTCATGGTTAGTATGATTAAACGAGGTCAATTCCCGAGGGGTCTAGAATGTCATAAGGTATTTAATTGATTCAGTGGTGAGCACGAATACCTAAGTCTAAGTTATGCAAGTTAAGTGTTGGAATTCATGTTAGTATGTTGCAACAGTAGTCCAAGCGAGATCCAACGAATCCCTCAACGCCAAGTAAGCATGTTCGACGTGCAAAGAAAATACTTTTAAGTTTTTGAGGCATGCTAAATGTCTTGTGACCAAAATTATGTATGGGTTTGGAAAGCGGTAAAGTATGACCAGGGACCAATCCACCCCGTTAAATCATGAACGGGTTTAGATCAGGATTGGAAAGCGTTAAAGCATGAACGGGGACCAATCCACCAGTTACAGCATGAACGGGGATCTCATGTATGTGGCAAGGGATCTTCCCTGTCAGCCCAGTACTGTGGTTTAGTCTGTTCAGGCGTATTCATGTATGGGTCACTTGCTTTGAACCATGTCTCTACGCAAAATGATGAAGTTATGTATGTTCAAGTATGCTAGCATGTTTATGAAAAGTTTTCACGTTACAGCACGTCTATGTTATGTACGTATGTTCAAGTTTAATTGCAAGTTCAAGTTTCAAGTATGTACGCTCTATTTTGAAGTTGCATGTGGTTTTATCACATACTACTTGTTACTTCCAGTTTATACGTGTTAAGTCTTTAGACTCACTAGACTTTATCGATGCAGGTGATGAAGAGTTTAAGGAGGTGAGGGGTGGGGACTAATGAGCCGGCTTGGATTGCGCAGGAGGCTAAACCCAAGGACCGCCCACGTTTTATCTCAAGATTTTAAGCATGACGATTTTTTTAATACTCTGATTTTTACATTATGGCTTACGATGTTTAAACATGTATTTTTCCATTAGCAAACTTTGATTGTGACCTTTTTATTTCAAATATTTTTGTTGAACAATTTATGGAGGATCAAAATTTTAAAGTAAATTTTCTCATTTAAGAAAATTTTTATTTTTCCGCAAATTTCAAGTAGTAAAAAGTACGGTTCGTTACAGCGGATGAATTACAAAGTGGACAAATTAGCCACCCTGTACATGGACCATATAGTGAGATTACACGGAGTTCCGACAAGCATATTATCTGACAGAGATCCAAGAAGCCATGGGAACCAAAGTAACTCTCAGTACAGCCTATCATCCTCAGACTGATGGCCAAACGGAAAAAACAATTCAAACCTTCGAGGACATGTTGAGGGCATGTGCTCTAGATTTTCATGGAAATTGGAGTGAGCAGTTACCTCTGATAGAATTTTCTTATAATAATAGTTATCATAGCAGTATTGAAATGCCTCCGTATGAAGCATTGTATGGGAGAAAGTGTTGATCACCTTTGTACTGGGATGAAATCGGAGAAAAAGCTATCACTGGACCTGAACTTATTCAAATAACCATCGACAAAGTCGCCATAATCAGATCAATACTCAAGACAGCTCAAGATAGGAAAAAGAGTTGGGCAGATTTGAAGAGAAGACCGTTGGAATTGGAGATCGGAGAAAAGGCATATGTCAAAGTTTCTCCTATGAAGGGAGTGGTTCGGTTCGGTAAATCCTGAAATTTAAATCCAAGGTATGTAGGACCGTTCGAGATACTGGAAAAGGTGAGAACTCTAGCCTACTGACTGGCTTTGCCACAAGATATGTCCAGAATTCATATTGTTTTCCATATATCACAGCTAAGGAAATATGTCCTAGACCCAAATCGTGTTCTCAAAGTTGCATCGCTGATGATAGAAGGACATCTGAATGAAGAACTTAAATATGAAGAGGTCCCTATTCGAATAGTGGGCACAAAAGATCAAGTGTTCAGACACCGGACAATCCCATATGTCAAATTACAGTGGTCAAATCATACTGAACGGGAAGCAACCTGGGAACTAGGAGAGAAGATGCACACACAAAATCCTCATCTATTCAAAAGATCGAGTTGATCCAAGTTTCGAGGACGAAACTTTCTATAAGGAGGGTTGGATGTGAGAACCTGGAATTTCCGAAGCAAATAATTTAAGAAATAAAAACTCGAAACTACGCTTAAACTAAGCTCAAAATTTTCATTGTAATTATAAAGCTCAAATATGAATTTAAATTTTTAGCTAACTTGACTCGAGGAAGTAACTTCAAAGCTCGGTGATTAGCTCAACGGAAAGCTATGCTATAAAAAACCGTATTAGTCGAAGAGTCGTCATCGGAGAAGTAAAACCTCAGCTCAAGGACTCAATCTTTCAGCTCAATGAAGCTCAACCATGCTTGTCCTAAGAGAACAAAAAAAATTCCAAAAAAGAAACTAAAGGAATGGACAAATTTATTCAGCAAGAATTTGTCCATGAGCTAAAGGTTTGGACAAACTAATGGTGCAAGAGATGACCATTGAATTAACAAAGAAAAGAGCTAAAGGTTTGGACAAACTTATTGTGCAAGAGACGACCATTGAGTTAACCAAGAAAGGGAGCTAAAAGAGGAGTTAAGGGTTTGGACAAATTAATTATGCAAGAAATTTCCCTTTAGAAAACCTAGATGACTCTTGGTGCTTGAGATGGCTTTGACTAAAATTATTTCTTTGCTTGGGCAACAAGTGGTTCGGCCAAAGGCAAGGGAAAAGGCAAAAATTTTCCTATAAATAGAACCTCAAACCTCATATGAAATGCACACCAAAAAGCTCCCACAAAGCAACCAAAAATTGACCAAAGCAAGGAAAAAAGAGGAATCAATTTCGTGCAGTTCGTGGGATCAACAAATACGTCGAAGTACTGCTGGAGTAACGGCTTAATCTGCTCAATTTTTACGTCGAAGTGCTGTCAAATTTTTGGAAGAAAACTTCGTTCAAGAGTCTGCATATTTCGAACCGTACCTTCGAATTCGTTAAGTGAGTTTTTTTATATATTCATTTGTAAATTTTAAACTTGGATATATATATCATGACGTGCATGTATGTGTGTCTTCATTTTCGAAAATATGATGTCTGTCTGTTTAAAATTTTCGATCGATGTTATGTTCTTCTGGTTTTCGGTATTCTTCGACTCCGTTGTATTCGTTCGAAATTCTAAAAAGATCTGTTCGATAAAAATCTGAATTCTGTGATATACTGTAACAACTCGATTTGAAATAGGACGATAATTGTAGTTCTGACTGGCCCCCATTGGTGGGTATAAAACCATGTTCTGTCTGGCCCCCATCAGTGGCTATAAAACAGTGTTCTTGCCTCACCCCTTAGAGGACTAACATATTGGGGACAATTTGATCATAGAAATGAGATGAGTAACAGTGTTGTGTTTGTTCTAAATTGTTCTGATTTGCTTCTGAACTGCTCTGATTCGTCTGATAACCTTTGTCTCATATTAGATTCGGTTCTGTTATGATATGATAAAAGTAATAAGTTTTGAAAGTTTGTTAAAGAAATGCTTCAAAGATTATGTTCCATATGTATCATTGAAAATCGATCGACCCCCACTTGCTGCGTTTTTCCCAAAATGCTTACCCCTTACAAATTTCAGATAAAAATGAAGAGAAACTGAGTGAGGAGGAACAAGGAGCTTTATGGGGATGGTAATCGATTAACAAGATCAAGAATCAAGATCTTTACTTTCCTTTTGTTTAGTTTCCACTTCCGCAACTCCGATGTAATTTTTATTCTATTGTCAATGTAAAGACAATGTTTTTTTTATGAAAAAGACTGGTTATTTGGCATTTCGATACGTGGCTTAATTGTTTTCAAGTAATTGTTAAATAATGTCGGATGTCACCGACGCTTCGGACTCGGGGCGTGACAAATTAGGCATTTCTTCCCTACCTAATGATTAAGCTTCCACTGTACACAATTTAACAACATTCAACTCACCAACCAGCGGAATACCATCATCATCAAATCTAGCCTCAACTTCAGATCCAAGTTTAACTACGACCTCAACTTGATATTCAGATTCAACTACACCCTCAACCTCAACCCCCACTTGAGATTCAAGCTCAACCGCAACACCAACCTCCATTTGAGATTTAAGCTCAACTGGCGATTTCACTACGGTCACCTCCTCACGTGGACATTGGCTGATATCTTGTCCAACTGCTAAACACGAACAACATATAATATCACAAGTACTAGAATTTAAGTTGTTAAATGTACCTTGATATTCATATTTGGTAGTTTCATGTCTCGACTCCTTCATTGGCCTAGCAATGATTTTCTCTTCCAAGCTCGTCCTCCACGTGGATGCCAATGACTCAACCATTGGCCTTTCCACAATTTTCTCGTTTCTGTTGGACCGCCAGGTGGATGCAACCGAACCATCATACAAGCCACGCTCATCTCTCCTACCACCTCGCCTATTATTGTGATTCGGAACAAATCGCTTCCCCATCACCCTTTTAATGTCATCCCACGTAACTATTGGGTCATGCCCACATAGTCTCCTACCCAACACTAATTCATCCCACCAAGAAGTGGCATAGTCGGTAAACTCACTACAAGCTCGTCTTACCTTCATTGCTTAGGTATAATCCTCCTGGCTCTCAAATATACGATCCATTCAATCCTCCACTCAAGGTACGTCTTTGGATCGGCTCCCCCACTGAAAGATGGAACTGTCATCTTAGTATCACTTCTCCTATACTTTTCCCGGCTTTTATACCCACTATTTTCCTCACATCAACTATCATCATCATGATTCACATGCCACGTTCTATTTAGATCAACTCCTCTACCTCACATATTCTCACCAACCCATCTATCATACGTCTCTTCTTCCTCACACCGCCTATACCTCTCACGTATAGGCTTAAACTCCTTCTTCCACATGCTATCCAACTCCCCTAACGTCGTTTGGAATTGACGATCGTTAGACATTATACCTGCAAGAAAAAGTTTGTAGAAAACAATAAAGAATACAATTTCCTCATCACAAATCCTCACTATTCACTCCAATGAAAATTTCACTCGACTCTTTTTCTTGTCCTCACTACAAATACCTCACACGTCACTCCAAGAAATAAACGCTCACCCTTAAGTATTTCACTCGATTTTTGAGAGTTCACTCGTAGGGTACACTTTAGGCTATGTAGCTTGTGTGCCTCAAACTCACAATAAAAAAAAAATTTGCACTAAATAATCAGTGCAAATTTTTTTTTATTGTGAAAGACACTTGAATATGGCTCCCACAAGATAATAGAACAAAATAGCAACACCAATTTATGGCAGATTTTTAAAATTTTTGTACTCTTTTTTTTGTGCACAAAGGATGGCTGTGCAAACTCGAAAAAAAAAGAAAAAAAAATAGTCACGACTCAGAAATTTTGAGAATCACAAGATTCACGAAAGATGTAGAATGAAAAGATAAAACAGATCTGATTACAAACGAAAGATAAACACAGATCAGATATTAAAAACGATAAACTTACTTGAATCAAAGGAACCTAAAGCTCTGATACCAAATGATGGGATTCTTCGACCACAAAAACCAAACGCGCTCAAAAACGGAGTCACGCCCTCGGTTCGATGAAACAAAGAAACGATTGTGTTGTCCTGATCTTTTTGAACAAGTAAGGTTGTAATATTCGTCTCTAAATTACGAAGAATTTAGCAACAAATATTAATGAGATAAACAATCGATCTCAAGCGAACCTTCAAAGAACTCATCTTTGACAAACCGAGTGAAGAACAATCGACAAACGCCACAAAGTATTATACTTTGATAAGTTTGATTTGAAAAACACACAAATGTGTATACAAAGCCAAGCTTTGAAACTTGAGAGAAAAACTCACAAATATGATGAAACTCAATAATAATCTCAAAGTTAATTGTTTACAAAGGATTATATAATAAAACACAACAAAATCGCAATCTAGGGTTTCCATATCTAAAATCCACAAGGCGGCGCGCTTGGGCGGGAGATTCTACCGCTCGAGCGCGGGGTCTTCTTGACAGGTTGAGCTCGGGCGGCAAGATGTTACCGCTCGGGCGCCGAGTGTTTTGGAATTCACGTTCTGGACAGTTATTTTTGCGCTCGGGCTGTAGGATTTGACCGGTCGGGCGCGAAGGTTTCTGTCTTCCACTTCATTTAACACTTGCACAACGATCCTATGTCCTCCAAGCTCATTTCCATGCATCACGAACCCTTCGAGGCTTGGAACCTTGCTTGCAAGATCTTCTCGATTGCTCATAAGTCTATGCAATGCTCCCTTAAACCTCCTTCCAATCATTTGCACGTCATGACCGACCAGATTCATATCATAGAGTTTTCAATAAGCGTACTTTTAATGTAAAGAATCAATTCATGTTGTATTTGATAAAACCGCTCTAACTGATAAGCCAACTGATCCAATTGAGCTGACTGATCACTTAACAAATATTAGCTTGGAGGATGATAGTGAAGAAGAAGTTCACATCAACCGAAACATCCTTCAAACACCTGAACCAGAGGTGGTGGATCAAACAGTTGAACATGAAACTATTCCTAACAATCAGTTTGTGGAACAACACGACGATATTCAAATACAAACTGAAACTGAAAGAAATTTTCAGTTTCAATCTGAACCAGCTACGCAAATTGATCCAACAAATTCCAATTACAAATGGAGCAAATCACATCCACAAGACTTGGTGATTGGTAATCCATCTGATCAGATAAGAACTAGAAATCAAACGTTTAATTTATTTGTACATTCTGCATTTTTTTTTCAATTTGAACCTAAGAAAACTGATGAAGCTCTAGCTGATCCAAAATTGATAAATGCTATGCAAAAGGAGCTAAATGAGTTTACCCATAACAGTTTCTGGACTTTAGTTCCAAGACTACTTTCAAAGTCAATTATAGGTACAAAATGGATATACAGAAACAAACTGAACGAAGATGGTGCAATTTTGCGCAACAAAGCAAGGTTGGTTGCACAAGGATATAGACAAGAGGAAGGAATTGATTATGACAAAACTTATGTACCAGTTGCTCGACTGGAAGCAATAAGAATATTCCTAGCCTACGCCTCTTTCAAGAACTTCAAAATATACCAGATGGATGTCAAAAGCGCATTTCTCAATGGTCAGTTACAGGAAGAAGTTTATGTTGAACAACCACCAGGTTTTGTAAATCATTTATTTCCTGATCATGTTTATCATCTCAACAAAGCATTATATGGTCTCAAACAAGCTCCACGAGCTTGGTATGAAACATTATCAAATTCTTAACTGATCATGATTTTATTGTTGGAACAGTTGATAAAACACTATTCAAATTCACAAAGAAACATCATACTTTACTTGTACGAATTTATGTTGATGATATTATTTTTAGGTCAACTAACCTCAAATTATGTGAGAAATTTGCTAAGTTGATGCAGTATAAATTCGAGATGAGTATGATGGATGAACTGACATTCTTTCTGGTCTGCAAGTGACGCAAATGGAAACTGGTACATTTATCAGTCAAACTAAATATAAGAAGGAATTACTTAAGAAGTTTGGCAAGGACACATGTTTAGCTGCAAATACTCTCATGAGTTCATAAATTAAATTAGATAAAGATGAAGAGGGAATATCAGTTGAGATGTCACTCTACAGAGGTTTAATAGGTTCCTTACTTGACCTAACTGTTGCTACCTGTGTGCTAGATTTCAAGAAAATCCTAAACAATCGCATTTTTCAGCTGCCAAACGAATATTGAAATATCTTAAAGGCACACAAAATCTGGGCTTATGTTATGCTAAAGATTCATCTTTTAATCTAGTTGGCTATTCAGATGCAGATTATGCAGGATGTAAACTTGATCAAAAAAGTACTAGTGGATCATGTCAGTTTCTAGGAGACAAACTGATTTCCTGATTCAGCAAGATGAAAACATCCATCGCAACTTCCACAACTGAAGTAGAATATCTAGCTACTGGAAGCTGTTGCGCTCAACTGCTCTGGATTCAGCAACAACTGAGAGATTATGGTGTCATCGTAGAGGATTCACCAATATTTTATGACAACACTAGCACAATTGAGATTACATATAATCCATTCTTCACTCCAAAACAAATCATATTGATGTCAGACATCACTTCATGAGAGATCATGCTCTCAAAAAGGACATCAGACTGGAATACATCTCAACTGAACAACAAGCAGCGGATATCTTCACAAAGCCACTACCAGATACTAAGTTTTCTTACTTTAGAAATATTTTAGGGCCTATTGATTTATCTTAGTGCTTAATTTAGGGGGAACATCGAATTATAGTTAGTTAACTGATAAGACAGTTATCATTTAGTCCTGAACTAAAATGACTCAGTTTCCAACTGATCTGTCAGTTCTCGATCAAACTAATCTTATCATATACATTAACCGATTATCGATTTAGTTAAGATTCCATAACAAGTTTTGTGACTTTTAAGGTTACTTCATTAAGTATACCATTCATTGAATATTATTGGAAATTTGGTTAGAAGTAGTTCAATCGATTTACTTTCTATATTTACATGTGCAGTAAATGCCATTTATTCGAATTAATCTTGGACTGACACATGTCCAAAAAATTTGAACAGTCACAAACATATATATATATTTGTGCCGCCCTTTCTCAATTTACTTTATCCATTCTCTAAAATCTCAAGCACTAAAAACTCAGAGCAATCTTTTTCGCAGAAAAACTAATCAAATTGCAAGCCAAACCCCAGCCTTCATTCTTAATGTTATGGCAATTGATTTCGACTCTATTCTGTCTATTCCGGATGAAGCTGTTCGAAGCATGTTTCTGAAGCTTGAAGCTACGGGTCTGAGGAAATTCTTGGGAATGGCAACCCAAGTTATTTATCCGAAGGAGATTCAAGCAGTTTATGCTAGCAGCACAGTTTTTGATGACGGCAAGATCTCCATTACTTTGAACAACCAGACGCTGACTATAGATGAAGAATTCTTCAGCAATATTTTCCAACTACCAACTGAAGGTCTGTAACACTTCTCTGAAGTCACGATAGCTGATATCGAAGAAATGCAGACTTTGCTATCTGCCGATGGGAAAAATATCAAGGTGTCTGACCCAAAGAAGGAACTGAAGCTAAAGATCCAGTTGCTGGCTGATATTGTTGCAAAAAGCGTTCTAGCCAAGGCATGTTTCTTTGCTGCCCTTACTCTGGAGAAATTTCAAATAATGACCACAATCATGAAGGGCACAAAGTTGAACTGGTCAGCAATCATCTTCAACATTCTGAAGAAGATGGTTCAATCTTCAAAGCAGTCGAATGGTTTCGCACTGCTGTTCAGCTATTTGCTAGAAAGCTCAGGTATTCTCAGTGACTCAGCTGAGAAGATGACCAAATTCAAGGTGTTCAATGCCAAGAATGTTCAGCAAACCAGAACAAAACTGGACATCTCACCAGCCAAATTCATGAAAATCAAGCAGGAGGTTGGGATGATAGCATCTCTAAAGTCTGTGAAGATTGCAAAAGCCAAGGCTGTGGATCGCTAACTGACAACAAAAAAGAGACTAGTTGTCAACGACAGTGATTTGGAGAAAACACCCTCTCTGAAAATTTTGAAGAAACCAAGGTCTCAGAAGACCAAACCAACTGCTCCCGAAGCAATTCCAGCTATCAAACTGATGTCTACTGAAGTTGAGGCACTCCTTGCTGCCGAACCAATCCAGTTAGTTCCAGTTGCACAATCAGCTGAAGAACCTCAACTGAAGAAGCCAGCTGATCACCCGTCAACGCTCATCACCGAATCTCGTGAAACTTTGAAGTTTGTAGGTCTTCGTGCACCTCATACCACAATAATTCGACCTACTGTTCTTCTGATCGCATGGCCCAAGGGCGTGGTGATTCGTGAACAAGTAGACTCAACTACGTTAGGGCAAAGTATTTCTCATACTCTGACTGATCCAAAAGGCAAGGGCAAACTAATTGAACAACCGAGGCCAAACAATTCTATTCAGACTAACATCGATCTCATCTGGCGTGACATTAATGAGTGTGCTAAATCAGAGTTAGAGGATTTTGATGAATGGGTTCAATTTAGAACAGTAATCTTTGGGAAACGCCTGAAGAAAAATTCAGTTTTGAAGAAATATATTGCTTTGGAGACTATAATTCTGAAGACTGTCAAAGAAATAACAATCACACGGGCCTTCGAAAGGAATATTTATTTCTTTGATTTAATGAGAATGAAGAGGACAGCTATAGTGACTACCGAACTGAAGCTGAACTATAATCCAACTGATACAACTGCCTACGCCGACAGAGCAGTTTTTCAGCAACTGGACTCAGATCTCATCTCACTTCAAATGAAGATAAAATTATGGGAGATGGATCAAAAGTTGTATATATTAGTTGAGACCAACATTCCAAAATCAGTTGAGCAGGTTCAGCCAACTGAAGCTCAATCTGAGTCAGTCAAGGAGCAAGTTGCTGAACAAGATTTTGAGCAACTGAATGATCCTGTTCCTGAGGACATTCAACCATCCACTTCTTCTGCACCTCCAAGATCTTCACCAGCTTGACAAACTCTTTACACAGACGCTGAGTTATCATTGGCCAATGCTACTACTTAAATTATAATTCACCCAAGTGTAGGTTGTCTGCAAGTAATATATTTCGTAAGTACGAGATCGATCCACAGAGAGATTATTTTAAGTTTAAATTTATTAATTTATAGATTACCAAATGCAAGAATGAAGTTTACAAATTATAAATTTTGTTAAGGCTCGTGGATTTATTCTTGGTTTATGTAATATTGTTTAACTAAAAATAAAACAAAGAAAACCATCATAAATAATGGTTTCAAGAAAATTAAATATTTAAACACACACCTAATATAATATAGTTCTCACTATAGAAAATAACGAATTCACCGATATTTTATATATGGTACCTATGATTATATATATAACTATATAAATATATAATTGCATAAAGTACATGTTAAATTAAATCATTATATTTCATTTAGAACAATCGGCAGAGCCACACTATTGCCTAAATGAAATATATGATTTAATAAGTTAGTTGCCGGAAAGTAAAAGTTAGTTACAGAAAATAAAATTTAGTTGCGATANCAATAATAATTGATGAAATATTCATTGTATCAATATTAAACAACAAATCAAGATAATCACTTCAATGGTATCAAGCATTTGACTTAAATTGATAACAACAAATTATTCATTTTTATGCCTACAATAAAAAGAAATTAGCAAAATGAAAAGAAATAAAGAAAGAATATACAAAATATAAATAATCTTACTTCACCAAGAATTCATCCTCTTCACTTTGACATAATAGATTTAGCTTTCAATGAGCTTACTTTTGATCAACACTAAAAACATCACTCATAATTGAGAAAATGAAAAATATATTGGAACTTAGAACTTTTATACACACTCACACTATATTTTACAATGGGATAGAATGATTCTCCAGCTAGTACAAGGCCTCTATTTATAGGCCAAATGAGAGAAAGGGTCAAAATTTTTATTAATGTCATGTAGTTGTAATAGTAGTCTTTGTCTCCTCCAACTTCAATTCCATGTCCCTTCTTTCAATGCTTTGTTCTACGACTTTAATCACCAAATTTGACTTTTCTCAAAACAGCAAACATGCGGGGAATTATCTGTAGATGAATTTGGCCACTTGCTTCACCTCATTTGGTTAAATATTGAAATAGTTATGATTTTTTTACTATATGCTGGTCATGGTAAAAGTGAATTTGTCCTCCTTTTGATATTTTCACAATTTGATCATCTTAATGAAATTTTTAGGCAATCATGTCTTCTGCAAAGTTGTAGATAATTTCTCAAGGATTTGAAACATGTTTAAATCACTTTCATTTGAATTTCATTATTTTACCAACACGTAGAAAACTTGAAAATAAAACATATTTAGTAAGACATTTAAATATAAACAAACAATACTAAAATAACATAATTTTATAATTTTAATGAAACTTAAATTTTAAAATATAGGTTTTAACATATACTAAATTATTAATTTTAAGTTTCATCACACCACCACACTATCTTATTACTAGTCCCTTAGTAATAAAATTTATCGGAAAATCGCAACCTAGATTCTTTATTCCTTTTATATATTCAAATATACAAACATATTCATTTTAAAAACAAACTCATATAACGATTTATATATATATATATATTTTAATTTCTAAATTTTTTTATGATAATATAGTCAAAAAGATAATTCACATCACTCACCATGACATGTATAATATCGAGAATTTTTTTGCAAAAGCATCAACTCCATATTCTTTCAGTCATAATATTTAATGAATAGCTGATTTACACTCATGGAGTTGGAATGAATATTAACTCTCATTGAAATAGGCTAATTATTAAAGCAGACAATTAAATAAACTAATATTGAAAACAAACTAGGAAAATATACAAAGAATAAAATCATCTTTTTTTTTCTTTTTTTTTAATATGACTGCAAAGTTTTACAATGACATAAATTTTTTTTTTGCAAATATTCTACCATAAACATTTATATAACGGATACATTCGACTACCTTTGAAACTTATCCAACACATACAAATCTTTTTTTTTAGAACATATTGATTGATGATTTTTTTTAGAACACATTTATAGTACATCAATCAAATCTAGATAAAAAAACAATTAAAATGAATAAAGAACTTTGCAGTCCGTTATTTATCTTTTTTTTTAATAATTTTTTTTATATAGGGGAGTTATATTCTTGTAATTACCCATTTTTAATAATCAATAAAAGTTTATTAATTGTTTTCTCATTTCTCACCAGTTACTCACAAAAGATGTGTGAGTATATATTATACTTTTACAAAAAAAATTCTTTCAATTATACATTTTAACAATCATACAAACCATATCTTTTAACTATATTCTCATAGTAGCAATAGGTATGATTATTCTTCTATTACTGATACCATAGATTTAGGAAGAATATCACAAATCCCTTCAGTCATAATTATTCCCTATAAAACACAACCTAGATATTCTGCTCTATGGTATCAGAGCCACGGGAGGTATGTGTTTATAGAATTAAATATGTAAGAAAAATTTTAAGTCTAGAAATTTAGGTTCTCTTGAGTGTTTTTGCCTAAGAAAGTCTGGGTAGTAAGTCCTTTAAGGCCTTAACCCCTAAGAATTGCTTAGGATTGTAGAGAGATAATAAATTTCGAAGAATAAAAATTTTAATTATGGATTCAATTTTCTTTAGGTCTATCTCTCTAAATTCTGCTGCTACATCTTCTTATGATAATAATAAAATAATTAACACCGAATAAATAATTATAGAAGATTTTGATAAATCCATTGATAACTTGGAAATTCCTAGAATAAATAAGGATCAAATTTACAAATACTCCAGATTCCAAATATTTAAATCTGATTTTACAATTAAAACAGAAGAAAAAGATATACAACTTACAAAGCCTTTTGAAACAATCAATTTATTATCTCAAAATTCATTACGAAAACACAGAGATAAAAATTATAAATATATTCACGTAGGATTGGTTCAAGTAGGAATGAAACCCTTAACTAAAGAAGGATTAAATACTTCCATTCTTACTATTTTAAGAGATGCCAAATTCACAAATTTTGAAGATTCATTATTAAGTTCTGTTGAATCCAGTTTGTGTACTGGACCAATCTCTTTTGATTGTTATCCAAACTTCTCAGTATCCATAAACGATAAAAACATTTTAAAATCCTTAGTCTTACAAATAAAAACTCATAATTATAATATGCTTAAAGTATCAATACCAGTTGTTGTTATTTTTAGAATTCATTACAAGGCTATGAATTCGGCCTTTGCTACAAAAGTAAAATATCATAGTAAGAAAGGTGAAACTCTTTTACTACAAACAGATTTAGGAAAATCCAATACTGTAATTCCTAAACCAATTCAATGGAAAGATATAACACTACCTGAAGAATAGATCTTAGAAGGTGCTGTTAACCCAGAACCTATAGGACACATAGAAACAAACACCCAATTAAAAGAAATAACTCAATATGGAGATGGAAAAGTCAAACTCTCATTTAATAGAAAATCTGGTAGTAGCAATAGGTATGATGATTCTTCTATTACTGATACCATAGATTTAGGAAGAATATCACAAATCCCTTAAGTCATAAATATTCCTTATAAAACACAACCTAGATATTCTACCTCAGATTTAACTAATTCAGTTTTAAGATATGTGGACTACGCCTCTGAAATTCCTAAACCAGTTTATGCAAAAATAAAAGAAGAAAGCTCTCAAAAACAATTTCATACTTCAGAAGCATATCAAGAACCAACTAGTCCAACATTCTCTGCAATCACAGAAAACATTACTAATAAATTAAATGTTATAGAAAAAGACTTTCAAATAAATTAAAAAATTTTGCATGATGATTTTTATGCCAAACATAACCTGGAAAAAAGATTATAATTTTTTCAACACTTTATAGATTTTAGAAAATCTATTCAAGAAAAATTCTATGAATTTGTAGATACAAATAAAATACATATTCTATTTTTCGACTGGTTTGAAATATATGCTTCTCAAAATTCATTGGAATATCCCTTTTCTAAAAGTGTAAATCCCGTTACAATAAGAAATAAAACACAAGAATAGCAAACAATTACTGATACTAAGATAATCCAATCTAATAATCCTCTTTTACAAGGAATTAAAATAAATATGTAAAATCAACAAATAGAAGCTATTCCAATAAAAAATCAAGGTGAAAATGATAAGGTCAACATAAAAAATATTATAACACAAAATAATTTCACAAATGTTAATTTAAATACCATGGGAAAACAATTAGATAAATTAGAAGAACATTTACAAAAACAACCAATAATAAACCCTGAAAACAATGATATTAAACTTAAAAATCCCGTTTTTAAGCCTTACCAAATATCTAAACCTAGTATAAAAAACATTCAAGATCATTTAAGTAGAATAATGGCAACAACTAGTAGTTCTAATGAAACAATGAATCAGACTGCTCTGGATACACCTTCATCGATCCCCAGAATAAATAATTTAAGCCAAGATTCTGATATTAGTGAAACCATAGAACAATTTCAAAATTCTACAAATATCAATAAAATAAGTTGGGATCAATCCCTAAAAATTATCCCTGCTTCTGATTTAGGAGTAGTAAAACCATTGACCCAACCAAGTTTTAAGGCATCTTCAGTCTACAATTGGAATATAGACGGAATGACAGAATATAACATCTTAAATTTATTACAACAAATGACTATGGCTGCAAATGCCTATAAAACCCAAATTGGGACTCATGATAAAACTATTGCTGAACTCCTCATAGCAGGATTCTCAGGTCAAATAAAAGGTTGGTGGGACTACTATCTCACAAATCAACAACAAGAAGATATTTTAAACTCTATAAAAACAGATGAAGAAGGAATACCAATTTTAGATGAAAATGGTAATCCACAACAAGATGCGGTAGCAACCTTAATATTAACAATCTCCTTACATTTTATTGGAGATCCTTCACATCTAAAAGATAAAAATGCAGAACTCCTATCAAATCTAAAATGTAAAAAATTAAGTAATTTTCAATTGTATAAAAATATTTTTTTAACCAGAATAATGCTCATAGAAGATTCTAATCAACTTTTTTGGAAAGAAAAATTCCTTGCACGCTTACCAACTCTTCTAGGAGATAAGGTAAGAAATAAAATTAGAGAAAATAGTGGTAAACAAATTATAGCCTATAATGAATACACTTATGGTCAATTAATTAGTCTAACTCAACAAGAAGGACTAAAAATATGCCAAGATTTAAAGTTGCAAAAACACCTAAAATGGGAAATGAAAAGAACAAAACAAGAATTGAGAACTTTTTGTAATCAATTTGATATAAATACCAATAAACTATCCTCATCAAAATGCTCAGAAAATTGTCAAAAAACATATAAAAAAAACCCTATAAGAAAAACTTTAGAAGAAATCAAAAAGATAATTTTAAACCAAAAGAAGAATTTTACAAAAAACCAAGAAAAAAACCATTTCGGAAATTTAAAAATAACAAGCAAGAATTCAAAAGATTCTTCAAAGATATTGAATGTTATATATGCCATAAGAAAGGTCATACGGCAAATTATTGTAGGTTAAATAAAAAATTAAATGAATTACAACTAGAAGAAGAAATATTAAATAAAATTTCTAATCTCTTGATTGATTCTTCTGAAGAAAATTCAGAAACTGAAAATTCTACCAAAACTGACGACTCATTAGTAGATGAACAAATCATAACTAGTAGAGAATCTGAAAAACAAAATAATATGCTCACCAAAGATCAATCACTTCTTTTAGATATATTGAAAAATATTAATGACCCAACAATCCAAAAAGAATATCTAGAAAAAAGTCTAAAATCTCTAAATGACAAAGAAGAAAATAAAAAATTCTCAAGTACTTCAAAAAATACTTACGACTTAACTGAAATATTAGAAAAAAGAAAAAAAGAAAAGAGGATCACAATTCAAGACTTACAAAAAGATATAAAAGAAATAAAATTAGAAATAAGAGAATTAAAAGAAAAACAGATTCAAGATTCTGAAGCAATAAAATTAATTCTACAAAATATAAACATTGAAAGTTATTTAGAAACAGAAAATGATGAAACCCAAAAATTTGAAAATATTGAAAAAATTCCTGAAGATTTTCTTTTCGTTTTAAGAGAAATAACTTCTAGAAAATATATCTTAAAAATAAATATAGTATTTTCAGAAAATTTCAAAATGGATACAATAGCTTTATTTGATACTGGTGCAGACTTAAACTATATCAAATCAGGAATAGTACCTAATGAATTCCAACAAAAAACACAAGAAAAACTTTAGGTTGATAATAATTCAAGATTAAATGTAAATTCAAAAACAGACGTATCAATAATAAATAATGGAATTTACATAAAAATCACTTTTGTAGAGGCCTCTTAATTCGTACTTGAAAATTTGCGGAAAAATTTTTCTCTTTAAGTAAATAAAATGCCTCATTCATAAAAATAACTTATAAAAGTTTAACCATTCAAAATAACAGCGGAAGTAAATATTTGATTGCAAACTCATAATTTAAAATAATCCCATAACGATGAAAATGTTTGAGCGTAAAAATAGTAAATGCTGAAAATGAGGTCCTCGGGTTCTACTACTGCCGACTCTCGATGGCTCACTGGTCCCCGCCCTCGGTTCCGAACTCATCAGTACCTACAACAATCAAGTCTAGTGAGTCTAAAGACTCAGCATGCATATATCGTAAATAACAAGTAATAATAATAAAATCGCATGCGAAGGAAAATATCATGTCATGACTAATTGTAATGCGTGCATCACTAAACTGAAATCGTATCATGAATAATTAATATTTCAAGCATAACTGAACTGAACTGAACTGAAAGTAGTAAGTGAAATGTTTGCCCCGTAGAGCCCTATAATGAAATAGCTAGTAATAATTTTCTGGTGAGATTATGGTCTACGCAAGTGGCCCCTGAACTGAACTGAACTGAACTGAACTGACCGGTAACTGACAAACGGGTGAAATACTAATCATCTGATCAGACTAATGTCACAGTATACTGGGTGGTACAAAAGTGAACTGACCGGTAACTGACGACCGGGTGAAGTAATAATCCCATGATAGTAAAGTGACCACAAGCAATATCGCATAAATCTCAAAATGAATATTTTGCACGTAATATAATCAAATAACGTAATTAAATATCCTGTATTTATTTTACCAAAGGGGTTGGATCGTTCCCAGGCTCGCTGTGACTAAAATCTAACATGAAAATTATGCAAATGATTTATTTGACCAAACTATGTAATTGAACTCCCAAAAACGAGACAATTACGTCCAATGACTTAGTATTTAATCATGACTCCGTGCCAACCCGAACCATCATTTAGTCATGATTAAAATACGTCTAAAATGATGAAATGATGCTTTTAAAATTTCAGTGCTCGAAATTTTGGTGAATGGAGGCCAAAACATGAAACGCTCTTTCGAGAGTCACTTTGGCACATTGCACCGTAAATTCTCGTACGACCTCTAAACTTCTCCGAATCACAAACGGCCAAAAACATGACCTTTCCAACTCAATGAGGTACTTTCCAGTCCATAGACATAGGCTAAAAGCCAACCAAGTACCCGAAATGCACCTCTGAACCATAGCACACTTGCTGTCAAAATTACAGCAGCAGTGCTTTGGTTTCCTTGCGTCATTTGCGAGGCTAATGGCCATTGGGGTTTGAACCACCAACCAGAGCCTCTTCCCAACATCCTAAGGGATGTTTTGAACCATGGCTAAGGGCCCTAGGCCAGCTACAATTCGCACCTCACCATAATGCGCCGCACGTCCCACCCGAGACCACCAAATCTGCGCGTGGGGTGTTGCAATTGTTCTTGTAGTCATGGACCCTTCCATTGGCCATTTGATTGACCACGGCATGATCTAGACATCAAGAGGTATGGTGTGAATCAGGGCTAAGGGCCAGAGGCCAACCAAGATCCACCCAACACCATAGAAGTCGAAACTCACTCACACAAACAGAAAAATGAAACCGAGTGACATTTGTGGTGTTTGTTTTAAAAACCGATTGGGACGTGAACCAAGCCATGAAAGGGCATCTAGTCACGTCCTAAACATGCCAAGGAGAGGTTCTAATCATGGCTATAGCCCCTAGGGCAGCCAAGATCTGAAAACATCTCCTTTGACAGCAAGACCAAAAATCGAATGCAAAAGGGACATGCTTGGGGAAGTTGCTGTCATTTCTGATTTCCAGCATGCATGGGGCTTGAACTAATGGACCAACATGGTCTTAATACATCCTAGTGCATGACTAGATGCAGCCTTGGGAGCCTGGAAACGAGCCAACACCTGAAATAACAGAAACAAGCCCAAACCCATGAAGCATGAAAGAAAACAGAAAATTCTGTACATGCATTTTCGAATGGTGCTGAAAAGATTTTCGGTTTTGGTGATTAATATCATGAACATGTGATGTAAAAATTTCAGTATATGGCTTGATTGAGGAGTGAATGAAACTATAAACATGCCTTGGTTTGTTTTGAAAGAAAACAAACGATTACGACGACGCGGCGCGACGGACACGGAGTGGCTTCTCTTGTTTTCTATTTTCTTTTCTCTCTTATTTCTCTCAGATTTCTCACGGTTTTTTTTACTGAAATTTCCTCTGATTTTCTCTTAGGTTTCGGTGAAGAGGAGGGGGAGGGAATGGCTAGATGAAAGGTGGGGATTTGAAAGATCAAAGGAAGAATAAATCCTGCTATCTATGAGTTTGTTAAAAGATTGATATCAAAAGATTTTTGGGGTGGATGAGGATGCATTTGGTCGATCATAATGTCTAGGTACAAGGGAGAAATAGTGCTTAATTAATTATTTGATAGTGATTTAAAAGTGGGGAGAATATTTTCCTAGAAAAAGATTAAGGAAGTGAATCAAGGAATGAGTTGCCAAATCTTTTGAGTCTATCAAGGGTGATGGCCGAAAATTTCAATCAAAATAAGGTAGGAAAAAAAAGTGCTTAATTATTTAATTGTTGGTCATTTAAAAGTGGAGGGATTATCTACCTAGAAAAAGTTATGGTAAGATAATTAGAAGATAAATTGTCCAACTAATGAAATCTTTTAAAATTAGAGGAGGGCCGATTTTATTAAGTAAAATAGAGTAGGGAAATTGTTTAAATATTAATTATTGATGATTAAATATGATAGAATTATCTCCCAAGAAAATGGATAAGGAAAGATATTAAATAATCGGATTGACAACTATTCTTAAATTAAATAGAGAGGGGGCCGAAAATCTTAAGTAAAATAAGGGAAAATATTTCTTAATTATTGAATTTTAAATCTCTAGTGTTTTATCTACCCATTAAATATTTTAGGGAATTAAGAAATTAATTATTGAACTTTATTTACTACTTATCTCAACTTATTTAGAAAATTCCTTAAACCTTCTTTTACATCAAATTCCCTTATTATTTAACTTAAATAAATTCTAATAATATTTTCTAAATATTAAAATTTATCTCTTTACTCCAACTCCAGTCCGGCTTCACTTAATTAACTGAAAAGCTAATAATTAAACTACCACATGAAATAAATAAATTTAAAGAAAAAGATTTAAATATTCATGCAATAAAATCATTTTAATTTAAATACTAGAATTATGCATGGCTTATACGTAGTCTAATTTACGGGTTCTACAATCCTTCCCCCCTTAAAAGAAATTTCGTCCTCGAAATTAAAACTCACCGAATAACTCGGGGTACCGACTCCTCATCTCTGGCTCAGACTCTCACGTAACTTCCTCCTCTGAATGGTTAAACCACTTGACTTTAACTCGCTTAACCAGCTTGTTCTGAAGCTTCTTATCCTGTGTGTCTAAGATCTGCACTGGTCTTTCCTCATAAGACAGGTTCGGAGTAAGCTGCAACGGCTCAAAATTCAAGACATGCGAAGGATTGGCCATATACTTCCTCAGCATAGAGACGTGGAACACATTGTGTACTCTGGCCAGATTCGGCGGAAGAGCAACACGATAAGCTAGCGTCCCAACTCTGTCAAGGATGTAGCATAGAGATGGCACCGTTCGAAGCTTTATACGGAAAGAAGTGCAGATCTCCATTGTATTGGGATGACATCTCAGAGGTACCAGACTTAGGGCAAGATATGATTCGTGAGATGCNACTCTAAATCTCTCCTCCGCTGGTCCGCATAACTCTTCTGTCGATTATGAGCAGTCCTCATCCTGTCACGGATCTGGGCTACTACATCGACAGTCTGCTGAATAATCTCTGGACCCAACTCTGCTCTCTCTCCTACCTCATCCCAATGAACAGGAGATCTACACTTGCGACCATAAAATGCTTCATACAGAGCCATTCCTATAGACGACTGAAAACTGTTGTTATGGGTGAACTCCACTAATGGCAAGTTCGACTCCCAACTCTCTGAAAAATCAATAACACAAGCACGGAGAAGATCCTCTAATATCTGAATAACTCGCTCTGACTGGGCATCTGTCTGAGGATGGAAAGTTGTGCTAAACAACAATTTCGTATCCATCGTCGAATGCAAACTCTTCCAAAATGAGGAAGTAAATCTGGGGTCTCTGTCAGATACGATAAAAACTGGAATACCATGAAGTCGGACTATCTCCCGGATATACAACTCTGCATACTGAACCATGGTGAAAGTCATCTTAATAGGCAAGAAGTGCGCTGATTTGGTAAGACGATCAACAATCACCCAAATAGCATTTGATCATCTGACTGACTTCGCCAAACCAGTAACAAAGTCCATGGTAATATTTTCTCACTTCCACTCGGGAATAGGAAGAGTCTTGAGCAAACCTGCTGGCCTCTGATGCTCTGCCTTCACTAACTGACAAGTCAGACACTCGGATACAAAGCGTCTGATATCCTTCTTCATTCCTGGCCACCAATACAATAACTGCAGGTCTTTGTACATCTTCGTACTCCCTGGATGAATAGAGTACGGCGACATATGGGCCTCTGATAGAACATCTGCTCGGATAGAATCACTGCTAGGAACCCATATCCTGTCCCAGTATCTCACAATACCATCACTAACTAAATACAAGACACTGCCCTTGGCCTCATCTCTCTGCTTCCACTTTGCCAACTGCTCATCTGCTGGCTGACCACTGCGAATACGGTCAATGAGAGAAGACTGGATCGTCAAGGTGGATAGACGGGGGAACTCTACCTTGAGGATATGCCTCTAGATCAAACCTCTGCATCTCAGACTGAAGAGGTCTCTGAATCGTCAGATGGGCCATCACTGCAACTTTCCTGCTCAATGCATCCGCAACTACATTAGCTTTACCCGGATGGTAGCTAATGTCACAATCATAATCTTTCACAAGCTCCAACCATCGCCTCTGACGCATATTCAGCTCTTTCTGCGTAAAGAAGTACTTGAGGCTCTTATGGTTGGTAAAGATCTGGCACTTCTCCCCGTACAAATAATGCCTCAAGATCTTCAAAGCAAAAACAACGGCTGCCAACTCTAGATCATGGGTAGGGTAATTCTTCTCATGAGTCTTCAACTGACGAGAAGCATATGCTATCACCTTCCCATGCTGCATCAACACTGCGCCGAGACCGAGCTTCGAAGCGTCGGTATACAAGACAAAATCTCCAGGCCCTGATGGCATGGCTAAAACTGGTGCTGAGATAAGAGCTTGCTTCAAAGTATTGAAGCTCTTCTGGCACTCATCGCTCCACACAAATTTTACATTCTTCTTGGTCAATGCTGTGAGTGGAACTGTGAAGGAAGAAAATTCCTGAATGAACTTCCGATAATATCCTGCTAAGCCAAGAAAACTGCGAATCTCATATGCATTCTGTGGCACAACCCAATCTCTGACTGCTGCAACTTTCGCTGGGTCTACCTCAATGCCACTGCTAGAAACAATGTGGCCTAAGCACGCCACCTTCTCCAACCAGAATTCGCACTTACTGAACTTTGCGAACAATCTGTGCTTCTGCAATGTCTGCAACACTGTGGTCAGATGTCTGCCGTGATCCTCCTGATTCTTCGAGTAGACGAGAATGTCGTCTATGAACACTATCACAAACTGATCAAGATACGGCTGAAATACGCGATTCATGAGATCCATGAAGATCGCTGGCGTATTCGTCAAACCGAACGACATCACAAGGAACTCGTAGTGGTCATAACGAGTCCTAAAAGCAGTCTTCGAAACATTAGTATCTTTCACCCTCAACTGGTGATAACCGGAACGCAGATCAATCTTGGAGAACACCGAAACTCCCTGCAACCGGTCAAATAGATCTNCCTGGTGGCAGGAAGATGTACAATGATCTAAAAACACAATTCTGGTGGAAACAGATGAAGACAGATATTGCAGAGTTTGTGTCTAAGTGCTTGAATTGCCAAAAGGTGAAGGCCGAGAGAAAGAAGCCCGGAGGGTTACTTCAGAGTTTAGCTATTCCTGAATGGATATGAGATCACATTTCCATGGATTTCGTNCGGTGCTTTTGAGATCGGAACCGTACCTGGCATAAGCTCAATGGAAAACTCCACTTCTCGCTCAGANTCCTTACAAGATGACATACCGACATGATCAGATGGCAGATATATATGTCAGAGAGGTTGTCAGATTACATGGTGTGCCGAAGTCGATCGTATCAAATCGTGATCCACGATTCACTTCACACTTTTGGCACAGTCTACAACAGGCTCTGGGTACGACTTTACACTTGAGTACGGCTTACCATCCCCAGACCGACGGACAGTCAGAGCGGACTATCCAGACTTTAGAAGATATGCTGAGAGCTGTAGTACTAGATTTTGGTACTAGTTGGCAAGATTCACTAGCTCTTTGTGAATTCTCGTACAACAACAGCTACCAGGGAGACAGAGTATTTTTAAAGATTTCTTCTTTCAGACGCGTGGTCAGATTTGGCAAGCGTGGGAAGTTGTCTCCTCGATACGTCGGTCCGTACGAGATTCTTGAAAAGATTGGTGATCGTGCGTATAGACTTGCTCTCCCTCCTTCTCTATCTGGGATACATGACGTCTTCCATGTATCGATGTTGCGTAGATATATGCCAGATAGTTCTCATGTCATTCAGCCTGAAGAAGCCGAGTTAGATCAGACGTTGAGTTACGTTGAGCAGCCGATTCAGATTCTTGATCGGAAAGAGAAACAGCTCAGAACGAAGACTATTCTATTAGTGAAAGTTCAGTGGAGTCGTCATGGCATTGAAGAAGCGACATGGGAAACAGAATCAGAGATGAGACAGAGATATCCAGAACTATTTGCATGATGTGAGTATTTATTCAGTTTTGATTATCTTATACATGCTTTGATTGATTGCTTGCGAGTTCGAGGACGAACTCATATCTAAGAGGGGGAGAAATGTAATGCCCAAGAATTGTGTAAGGAACGTGTATCGTATTATCGTAAATCTTATGTTGATTATCGATAATGCATGAAATTGTCATGTGATTATGTATATAATGTATATCATGACAATGAGAGTGAGAAAATAGATGGTGAGGATG
>NC_133322.1:13044861-13052586 GCF_012295235.1 Primulina huaijiensis
TCAGCTGCCTAAAATAAGGATAAAGGCCGCTTGAGCTCGAGACTACCATATGTGATGTTGTGTACTGCGCTTCTTGGTAAGGACATAGAGATGTCCAAACATGCAGATGGGTAGTCATATGATGATTATACCGAACAACCCTTCCTCAGACTTTCCAAGTGGTTATCATTCATCGAGAGGATAAGTCCGTGGTTATGATTGTACACCATTAGTCCTTATGTCCCGGGACAAGGATCTATATGCTAGGGCTGTGCGTTGACTCATTTACTGGCTCCAGGAGAGTCATCAGGTGGTGAGATTGGGTACAGTTGCGACACATATAGGAGCCAGTGCATTGTAGTCGGGGATTCACCTCTCACCTACGGGTGTGGATATCCTATGTGATCTGATGAAATAATAGTGCGTGGAATCTCTGGCCAGAGTATGAAATGTACGTTGGAGAATGAGTTCTCTAATAGTACATGCGAAGCCACTATTATATGTGTCACATAGTTATCCAATTGATATGCAACCCTCGATGAACCAATGGTTGCATATTCGATCGTGATATATGAGATGAAGGGACCGTACTATACGCTAATCATAGTCGACTGGTTCTTGCAGGCACTATCAGTGATACCTAGGGGATCATGGGGCGATGCTACTAGACGCTCTTACCATGATCCGATGGGTGCAATCAGAAATGAGTTCTGACATTCTTGATCAAGGTGTTGATGAAAAGAATGGGGCTAACTAGGGTAAGCCCGAATAAAGAAAATTTTCCTGAATCACAAAGAGTTGTGAACCCACGGCTAGCTGTATCCCTGAACCATTGAGAGTCGCACAAGTACTGTATTATTTTGTTCCCGTTGAGATAATAAATTCAAGGAATTGAATTTATAGAAAACGTTGAGATAATAAATTCAATGAGTTGAATTTAGAAGAAACAAGTTTGATATGATCAATCGATAAGCTTATAAATAAAGTTTATAAAAGCTTATAGAAATTTTGAGAGCATGACTGTTAAGACAGTCAAAAGGAATGCACATGCCTTATTTAGACATTGGTGATCTCGAATTAAAGTGTGCATCATAATAACAAATAAGTTGAATTTGTCACATCGATGATACTGGATCTTCGATTGGGATTATGATGAGATTAATGTAATGGGAGCATGGATCATGGGCTTGTAAGAGTATAAGCACATCATGCAAATTTATTAAAGTTCAAATGGACTTTATTAATTAATTGTATATTTTAATTGAGTTAAAATATAGCCCATTAAGTTTTTATAAAATATGGTATGGATTTATGCAATATGAAAATATTCATGATACCATAATTTTAGTAATTTGCACACAAAGAAAATAATATTGGATGATTAGTTGTGTGCCATTTTCGAGAGTTACCATATTTGGATATGAATTAAGAATCTTTCAATAACTTAATTAATTAGATTGATTAAGTAAAAGGAAGAATAGTATTAAAAATAAGGTTTATTATTCTTATATTAACAGCATGCATTCGAACAAATCAAGGCCATGGATTTTGGAATCTATAGTTTACTTAATTAATTTGATTAATTAAGTAAATGATAGAGTAAAGAAATAATTACAAGATTTTGAATCTGATTTACGTGAGTGTGCATCCAAAAAGCAAAAACAGAAATTACTTCAACTCTCCCATGGAGCTATCGAAAAATCACTTTTTCAAAACAAGAAAAATTTGGACACTCCAAGTTTGAGAGTTGTGCCGGTTTTTAGTGTTCCATCTCTACGAAAAACATCTTCTAATTTCTAGTGCAATTTAGAAGGGGAACAAATATTCCAGTCGTGGACCGGATTAGGAGATCAAAGAACGTTCGTAGGGATTTACAACAAGAGCTACGTCCGCTAATACCGGAGTAATTGGAGCCAAGTGAAAATTTCACTAAAGGTAAAATTTTCTTACATCCTATGAATGTTTGATTCAGAAAACCATACGATCGCCCAATCAAATATATTTTGATTGTCAAAATAAAATAAAAATTTTAAAACTTCCGCTGCGTTTGGGCGTGTAGAAAACCGCGATCCAACAAAAAATTACTTTCAAGAGTGACTAGAAATCGTTGGTCAGAATTCAAGAGCTTCGAATGGAAGAAGCCTTTCAAAAATATATTTATGATAACTTTATGATATCAAACGTATTTTATAAATTAAAATATGTAATCTCAATTGTAGCATATTGACCATAATTTAATTTAACATAGACGGGCGCAAATCAAAACTGCCAATACTAGAATAGGAAATTTCGTAGCAGGTGAACGAATCGCAGGGGATTCCCCTAGTTTAAATAAGCATCTTCTTCGCCAAAAAAACGCGACTCTTTCCAATCTCAGAACCCACAAGCAAACCCACCTCAAACAGTACCAGAAATGTTGGGTTCTGGGCCTTCTCTGAATGTCGAGGAGGAGCCATTTACGGCCAAGAAGCTTTCCTACCGCCCATTACCCGTCCGAGGAGCCATCAAGGCCCGTATTTTCTGGGATATAATTTGCTTACTCGGAACTGCTTTCGAACGGTTCGCGTGTCTATTCAAGGGGAATCCACACTAAAACTCCAGCTTGATCAGGGCTTCCTGCCATGTTTATTCGTAGCAATATGTTTGGGTTTCCGTAATAGTTGTTTGTTTTGTAAGAAATGTTCGAATGGTTCGTGTGTCTGTTCAGGCTAGGGGGAATCCACACTAAAACTCCAGCTTGATCAGGACTTCTTGCCATGTTTATTCGTAGCAATATGTTTGGGTTTCCGTAATAGTTGTTTGTTTTGTAATAAATGTTTTGAGTTTTCCAGCGAATTTAAGGTAAGGGATACACTCGACAGTTGTACTCTGTTTCTCGATCAGTTGTACGGACAGTTGTACTCTGTTTCTCGATCAGCCTCGAAGTTGGTAATAAGATTACTCTGAAACTCGAGTAAATTAATTCATCTGATCGGGGAAAGACAGACGACCAAAGGTACGAAAATGGATTTGCTAAATTTTTAAGTTCAAATCAAATTACTTGATATCCATATTTCTGAAGTATAAATATTCGAAATTGACCTCGAAATAAAGAGCAAGGAAAAAATATTGTTGAATCAAATCAGCAAATCAAAACCAAGAAAAACTAATTCAAATCAAGTTTAAATCCAAATTTCCCGACTAAGATCAGTTGCATTCCAGCAAACCCAGAAAAAAAATAATTCAACCAAGTTCAAATTCTTATTCACAGATTGAAGATGAAAACCAAGAAGAAGTTTAAATCAAAACCCGAAACCAAACACATGCCTCAACCGGGCTATTAGCAAATCAAAGCTATACTCTGTACCTTTTATCAACAAGCATAAAAAACCATGTCCATCTCGTAACACACAAATGCATCAATACAAGTACACCGGACTTGATCCGGAGTCGATCGGCCGGGCCAACTGGTTATCCCTGTCTGCTTAACGGCACCTTCTTCGCTCAACTTTCGCCAACCCAGAATTCTTGAATCCATTTCTATCGCCAAAATCCCACGAACCCGCTATATCTCTCCAAGCAGCCTGCAAAAGTATGGCTAGAATTTGAGAGGAAACCGATTAGAGAGGATGGAATCATAGAACCGTTGGGGATTTGATGATTAGGATCCAGATAGAATTAACAGTTGGCGAGTTGATGAATGGACAATTGCTTACCTAATTCGTATCTTTGCTCAAGATTTGTAAGTTCAGTCTCGGACTCTCGGTCGAAAGAAAAAAAAAAAGTAGTTGTTAGACGATCTCACAAATCTTTATCTGTAAGATGGATCAACTGTACTGATATTCATAATAAAAATTAATATTCTTAGCATAAAAAGTAATATTTTTTCATGGATGACCCAAATAAGAGATCCGTCTCATAAAATACGATCCGTGAGACCGTCTCACACTAGTTTTTGTGAAAAAAAAAATGTTTTGTTTCTCTTATTCACCAAAAAAGGTTTTTTTTTAGACTTACATGTCTTTTCATTTAATCAATACAAAACAATTAAATTATGATACTAATACATGTCTTTTTCAAGATTGTATCTTTCACACATATACAGAGTTTTCTTTGCATGCACGAATTATTAAAAATTAAACCTTCTTAATATTATGTACAAAGAAATATAATAAATAACAAAAAAATAATTTGATTCATACTTTTTTTTTAAAAAAAAAAAAAATCCACCACAAGTTATATCTCAATATCGATTAACCACTAAAACAAATTATTTTCCAAAGTGTGAAGATGGGCCCATGTTAAAGTGGGATCCATCCTATAAAAAAACAATTATTTTCTACAAAATTTTATGGTCCCCACCTATGATGGAAAAAGATTTTTAAAAGGTAAATTAAAATTATTTTTTTAATAACATCACCGACATCAAGTGGGACTTGTGAATTTTCATGTCCCATCAAGTTTCTATCTTAAAAAAATAATAATTGGTCTTTTATTTATCACAAATTTTTTAGTATAAACGATTTTATGAATCAATTTCATAAAAAAGATTTTTTATTTGAATCATTTATAGAAAAATATTTTTTTAAATGAAAATTTTTATTTTTTATTATAAATATGAATAGATTTGACTCATTTCACGAATAAATATCTATGTGACAGTCTCACGAAAAACCTACTCTTTATTTATATTAAATTTTTACCCATATATCTCATAAGATTTATGCATATAGATAATACAATGACTAGTGTCTTTGTATTTTCTGAAAAATACAAAAATTCCAAATATATAATAATGGAATGAACTTTAACAAAAAAGAAATCTGTTTTAAATCCCCAAAAGAGTAGTTAAATATATATTCAGCTTTTGTCAGAAAGAAACTCTTTCAATGTTTGTAGGTCGGCACTCAACTAAAGGATTTGGGGCTGATGAAGACAAAGACGTATTGCTATTCGGGATTTCTTATTACCACACCATAGCGGACGTTGAATTGACTAAAAAAAAAAACTAAGGCCTGTATTTATCTTCAAAAAAAAGAAATAAGCAATCTCTCCGATTTTTGATTCACATAAAATTGTTTATGGACTCCACGAGCCAACAATTTTTCGGATGAAATCCTGACACAAAATATTAAAATACTAGAACTTATATACGATAGTGTAGAAATTATTGTTTTAGATACGACACAAAAATAAATTTTAAATATAAAATTGAAACAATTACATTAATATCAAACTTACTACAATTGTTTGTGTACTAAAATATCATATATTAATACCCGATCAAAAATAATTTATATTAGTGTATCATTTATCAGTACCAGATATTAAATGTTTTGTACCGATTTTCACCAAAAACATGTGTCATTAATGTCAAAATTTGTTATACATGTTTGGTACTTAAAAATAATATATGTATCTCAGATATGAAACATTTAGTACTCAAATATAATATATTAATACAGATTTTAAAGGTTGTACCGAATTTTCATCCGAAAAAAGATGTGTCATTGATATAAAAAAAATTTGCTCATATTTGATTACTCAAAAATCATATATTAATATCATATCTAAAACATTTAGTTATGAAAAATCATATATCTGTAGAGGTGGCAAAATGCAACACGACCCAACACGAAAAAAATCAGGTTCGGGTTGGGGTTTTTCGGGTTCGGGTCGGATGGGTTCGGGTTAGTGCCAGGTTAGAAGGGTTTCGGGTCGGGTTGGGTCGCTGGTTGACCCGAAAACTTTTTTTTTGAAATATTACCTATATTTTTATATATTGTATGTTTGAACAAAATTTATTGTATATTTATATGATAAATTTTCATCATTTAATATTTATTTTGTGTATTGTATATTTTTTTAATAATTGTTTATTTGATTTAGTAAATATATTTTTAATTTTCTACAATTAAACTTTGAAATTTAAATCGAAAATTTTGTTATTATGTGTTTAAATTAAAATATTATTATTATTATTTATTTTTTTGAATTTTTTTCATTAATTTTTTTTAAAAAAAATAAATAAAATTCGGGTTAGACGGGTTGAGTCGGGTTAGACGGGTTCATGTTCGGGTTTGGGGTTTTCGGGTTCGGGTAAAAAAAAAATCACGGGTTGACACGAAATCCGACTCACCCGACTCGATTGACACCCTTGTAATATCTGTTTTCGATTTTTAATATTTTATATTAAATTTTATTCGAAAAAATACATGCGGGGTCGATAGAGTACAATTTATTTTTAGTTAGTAAGTAGGAGACGTAGAAAAAAAATCAACCAGATACAGAAAGAAAACATATTTAATTAGGAATATGCAGTGACGGTTCATTTTCTGTCATGTGGCAGTGAATATGCACACCTGGTCTACAATCCACCGTCGATTCAGCAAAATATAATATGGGGCCCTTATATTTAGTGATAGCCCACATCAATCTGACGGCTAGAATTATATTCAGGCTATGCCCACATGGTGTGACGTGGTAGATAATTAATCTAGTCCCACCCTTTAGAGAGTACTTGTCTATTTCACATTTTGAAGCTTCCGAAAAAACTCGACAACTCTTTATCATCAACTTGCTCATTTGGTACTCACATACTCAACGACCTAAGTTTTTCTCAACAATTTATTTGCTCGAGTGTTGAATCAAATTATTCATAAAAACAATGTTTATATTTGTTGAGTATAAGATTAATAGTTTCAAAATATAAGTCTTAATTGAGGTGAGTTGTTACAAAATGTTGTAAAATCAAAGTCTTCCAGTGAGTGGAAGAATGTTGTGTTATTTAGTTTAAACATTTTTGATACTCACGGAAATTTTAGGATCCGATTCCAGCAAGTGTCGCTAGTTCAAACGCAGATTTCGATTTTGTCTTGAGCCTGAAATCACGAAAAGACCGTTAGAAGGGGGCCAGGAGGGTGTCCCATCGTAGCCCCTCCGACGCCCAATTCAGAGACTGAGGATATAAGGGGTAGCAACTAAGAGTGCTGCTGAAAACAATATAGTGAATATGAATGAGTTGGACACTCAAACCTGATATTTATAAGAGAATACTTGAGCCTTCTACCTTGGATAGGGATGGTCCGGAGCCCATGATCCGGTGTGGACTCAATTCAGATGAGTTCATCCATTAGATATCAATCTTATTATCTGTCTGATGCATTCAATTATATATCTAACTTATTATAAGATCCAACCAAGAATAAAATCAGCAATAAAGTTGTTTAATTAAAAATTCATATATTAGAAGTCTGTCAGGAACCGCGGGACTAAATAAAGGTGAGGGTTTAATGAAATTGAGAGGGAAAATAATTTACTTTGCCACCCGTCATAACAAATGTGACCCCTCTTAAAAAGTGTCTATATACTTCCAAATATGGTTTAGGGAAAAAAAAAGTGTTTTTTTTCTTGTAATGCCTATTCAGGTGTCTTTAACTTTTTATCATTTGTGTATTTAGAAATCAAGTCACTTTTTGTATCCAATTTTTTTTCATTTTTTGGTATGATTTGTACAAAATTTAATATGCTGATTAGAAGCAGGAAAATTTCGGAAACATAAAATTGTGAAATAATGTGAAAGTGAGTGATATTGATAATTGATTTTTCATAGAAAGATTTGTCGTATATTTTATTTATTTTTAAAAAATGAAACATGAGGAACTAATTATTATTTTTTAATTTTGTAAAATGCCTATTCCAAATATCACCATTTCATCGTACATGACCACTTATAAGATCTCCAATTTTATTTTTTTAAAATATATA
>NC_133322.1:13052617-13058279 GCF_012295235.1 Primulina huaijiensis
ATTTCAGTATGTTTATTTTTTTTAAAAAAAATCTATTTGTAATTTTTTCACGTAATATTTTGGTCGTCGTTCTTGCATCTTTATATGGGAAAATGGTAAGGCCATCTCCAACCCAAAACTCTATTTTAAAGCAACTCAACTTTAAAATAATGCAGTTTGTGCACCAAATACAATATTCATATCCAACCCATTTATTTCAAATCTTACTATTTTATTTAATTTTTTTCTTATTAATTATTAAATGTATATTTTTTAAATTTAATGATATAATTATAATACATTTTATATTAGATATATTTAATATTATCTGAATATATCTAATTATTAGATTAATATAATAATATCATATTATTATATAAATAATATTTATAATTTTTAATATAAATATTTATAATTAAAAACCAAAAAAAAATTTAAATTGGCGCAGAGTCAAATGTGACACAGATGTAAATGGAGTTGCGCTATTTTAGCGCAGCTCCATTGGAGGATACGCCTGCGCCAAAATGGCGTGGAGATGCCCTAAGAAACAACAGTAGGACACAAGGAAATTATATTATATTGACTTAAATGTATGGGTGGTTGCAAGTCTTAAAAAAATTATATTTAATAAGAGATGTGTCCACGTGGTGTTCGGGGTCGGTAGGGCAAAATGAATAAAATTATTTTATTAGAAAATGTCCAATTAATCCTGATAATAATATAATAAAAGTCCAAAGGCACGATCTTTTCAGGGTTGGTTGGGTGTCTGCGCTTATATTGGAAACCTCGGTCCTCTCCATTGAGACAAACTCATTTCCTACTACAGCCAATACAACCACAAAATCTGCTTCCTTTCATATACAACAATGGCAGAAAGCAACAAAATCTTCTCAGAAGAGCCATTGTAGTATGTCGTTTTATTCGACCCTACCCACATGGGTAATGCTCCAAAACCATTAACGAGTTGACACTTATCAAATTTTGACACGTGTCAACTCTCAATGGTTTGGGACACTACCCATGTGGTATGTCAAGGTACTCCAACTCTTTTAGCTTATTAACGTTGTTAGAGTAGGTGTTCAACAAACTCATTTGTTGGGGTTTTTTTTTAAAATAATTAATTTTAAAATTTTTTTTCAAAAATAATGTAAAAAAAAAATCATTTTCAAAACTACTGCAATCTGCGCTTAAGGAGTGAGCAGCGTCCGCGCTGGTCCACGTAAGCGACGAAATATTTTAACGACGGAATATATATAAAAACCGTCGCTAATTAGCGACGGTTTAAATTGAATCAGCGACGGTTTATTTTAGCGACGGTGTAAGGTATCAGCGACAGTTCATTAACCGTCGCTCATTAGCGACGATTTTTGAACCGTCGCTAAATGCCGAAATAACCGTCGCTAAATGCTGAAATACTTCACACGTAACGTGCACATGTACGCCGTGAATAATCTTGAACTTTCAACGACTTGCAACTTTGCAGCGTGCAATATACGCTGCGAAAAGCCATTTTTGTTGCAGTGAAGATAGAGAAAAAAAACAGACAATAAGTTCATCAAAAAATAAGTTTTTTCAATAATCTCTACTATTCAACCTAGTTTTTTCAGTGATTCAGGGATGGCTGACTTTGGTTTGTTTGGTCAGCAGGATTTTAAGACCCCGTCTTGGTCGAACATACACAGTTTTACAAATTTGCTTAATGTTGGTCCACATCATCTTGTACATGACATTCGACCACATAATGATGTTGAGGAAAATGAACAACATTCAATTGAGATATCTCAGTCTTGATGAATTTCTTGTTTGTTTTTTTCTCTGTCTTCACTACAACAAAAATGGCTTTTTGAAGCGTATATTGCACGCTGCAAAGTTGCAAGCCGTTGAAAGTTCAAGATTATCCGCGGCGTACATGTGCACGCTGTTGGTACAAGTGAAGAGGTAGGTATTTCGAATTAGCAACGGTTTTTGAACCGTCACTGATTCCATTACAACCATCGCTAAAATTAGCGACGGTTTGATTCAATTTTAGCGACGGTTTCCTGATTCAATAAACTGTCGCTAATTAGCGACGGTGTTTATATATATTCCGTCGCTAAAATATTCCGTCGCTTACGTGGACCAGCGTCCGTTCTTACGAAGCGCGGACGCTGCTCCACGTGAGCAGCGTCCGTGCTCCGTAAGCGCGGATTGCAGTAGTTTTGAAAATATATTTTTTTACAATATTTTTGAAATTTTTCTTTAAAATTAAATTATTTTTTTAAAAAAAAACTCCATTTGTTGGTTTGATCTTTATCAACTCTTGTGTAATAAACAATCTTTATATTAATAATATATATTTTTACGTTTTTATAAAAATATGAAATTTAATTTATTTTTATCCGCATGCAAGTTGTATGAGGCCTTACATGTCACGTCGATTATTGAAAACTAATTACCTTATATTCTAAATTTGCTCTTAATTGATTCAGATGCTTAAAATAAAGATAAAGTTCGCTCGAGCTCGAGATTAACATCTGTAATGATAACACCAGGTTTCATCGTTATGGACATGAAGATGTCCAATAATACAGATGGAGTACTCCTGGGATGACTCGTTGAACAACTTTCCCTCATACTTTCCATGTGATTATCACTTATCCAGTTAATTAGTCTGCGATTATGGTTGTACACCGTTAATCCTTTAACTCGAGATAACATAGAGGTTTTACGCACTAGCGTCGTACTTTGACTTGTTTATCGACTCCGAGAAGGTCATCAGATGGCGAGATTAGATGTAGTTACAACATACATAGGAGTCAATGCTTTGCAGTCTGTGATTCATCGCTCGCCTATATGCGTAGATAGTTTGATTAATAAAACTGTTACTTTCGTAGTCAAATATGAATTAGTATATTTTCTGTAAGTTCATATACTTAATTATCCGATTAAGTTCATATACTTAATTAT
The DNA here is from genome assembly GCF_012295235.1 of Primulina huaijiensis. NCBI lineage: Eukaryota > Viridiplantae > Streptophyta > Magnoliopsida > Lamiales > Gesneriaceae > Primulina > Primulina huaijiensis. The sequence goes on from NC_133322.1 coordinate 13,055,543, forward strand.
CCGATAATTTGACAAAATTAAGATAATTATTGAGTTGTTTAATTAAAAAAATTATTTTTTCCAAATAAATTTAAAAAATGTGTTAAAAATATGTATTTTCATATCATAGATTTAAATGATATAAAATACATATAGAGTTAAATAACACACGAGTGTTAGTTAAATGCAAAACTATGATAAATTGGCATGAATTACTATTTTTATTAACCAATTTATATTATATTATATGCATATACATGCACTTATGTAAGGTCCAAAATTAAATTGATGTAATCCAACTGCATGCAAATCTAAGATAATTAAATGATTTTAATAGCTTAAATTAATTATTTTTGACATGTTTATATGGTTATGAAGTAGTTTTCTTCTTGCATGCATGAAACTGTATTTTTAAAGGTGGTTCGAGATGCGATCGAGGGACGGAGACCGAAGGCTAAAAAATGAAAAATATTTTTATTGAATATTTGTTTTTAATTATTTAAAATAAGGTTGATGCTTTATGATATTTTTAAGATTAAGTAGTTTTGAGGTGATTTTATACGCCGAGACGTAATTTTTAACGGTATTTGATTTTCGACAAAAATATGAATTTTTCGACAACTCGGCTAATATTTTCACTACCTTTCCAAAACGAAATATTTTAAATATTCACTAATGAGTTTATTGGGCCTAATATACCATACTAATAGGGCCAAGCTTACTTTACACCTTTTTATTAAAATAAATAAGCCAAAAACCCCACCCCAAACCTTTCAAATACACGCCCCATTTCCCCTAAACCTCAAGGACTCCTTTCCATCAGCAAAAACACATGCACACGCGTATTACCATGAAGGGAAAGCCACGGTTTCTGAATAAATTCAGCAAGGTCCTCCGTTCGTCGCCGTTCTTCGCATCTCAACGTATATTAATGAGTAATATATGCAAACGCATGCCTTAACTATTTTTTTCTCATCTATCACACCATATTATTGTTTTAAATTGTGTTTGCTTGAAAAACATATTCAACTTTGGATTATTTTCGTTTTTATGCATTGATATATGATTAATGCATGATTTTATGATCCAAACTTATGATATCATCGCAAGAAGGGGCTGCCATGTTAGGATATTGATATGATCGATTAACGTATCAAGAGTGTTTAGAAGGGGAGTTGAATAAACACTCACAATTAAAATGAATCTTTTCGAATTTTGAATTCAGTTTGGTGACAAACTGATTCTCGGAATCTTGTTGGTCAATGACAATCAATTAAACTAAGAGTAGTTGCGGAAAATAACTGACTGAAAGATAGAATGCAAAACTGAAATAAAGTACGCAAGGATTGTTTCTGGATGTTCGGAGATTTCAATCACTCCTACGTCACCCCTTCTATCTCAAGGATAGGATTTCCACTAAAAGACTTTGATCGAATAAGACTTGTACTGACCCACTTCAGTTTGGACTTAACACTGCCAAAACTGAAACTCTTAGCATACAACAGCTTTTATCAGTTCGTGACTGATCTTAGCACAACTGATATATTCTTGATTGAATTACAAAGTGCTAACACGCTCAAAGTGTAGCTTTAGATGCTACTGATATATCTGATATACGTGAGCTGTGAATTGTGATTTTAGCAGCGTAACAGCAAGCTTCAATAATGCGTTGATGGTTGTTCTTCTTCTCAGCTGCTTTGTTCACTTATTTATATGCTTCCTTTCCAACGGTAACTTGAGATGAATTTGAATCTTTGTATCCGTTGATTTTTTACTTGATTATTCCTTGGATATTGTTTCCTTCATTTATTGTGATGCGGCGTCTTAACTGCTTTCGCCGAAATGCGTTGTTCTAAGCTGTATTGATTTAAGTGCGGCGTTGCAATCTTCTATGTCTCTTTGTCGGTTGATCGTTTTTTCCCGAGACATGTTCAGTTGAAGGAAGCATACGGCTGAATATATCAACTGATCGATTTCCAACTGATCAGTCAGCTGTCTTCGAGAATTCAATTAAGTTCAACTGATCAGTTTTCAACTGATCAGTTGGTTTTCTTCGAAAGTTCAGTTCAGCTGGATTCGGTTGCCTTAGATAATATGCGATACTCTTCAGTTAGGCAAGCTGTATAGATCGAATATTTGATCAGTTAGTTCCAATAAATAATCGGTTTGTCAAACATCCGAAATTAAGTTTCCAACAATTTCTCCCTTTTTGGTGTTTGACAAAACTAAGTAACGAATAACTGATCAATGAAGCTTATATGAACTTCAAGTTCGTTGTAGATAAAATAATCAATTGTTGTGTACAGATTCGTACAATGAAAGAATGATATAATCTGAATGAAATAATATGTAGCTACATTGTATCAAATCTATTGAACTGATCTCCATTGAACTGCTGATCTGATGATCTATTCTCCCTTTTTGTCAAACGCCTCCATTCTGACAGATAATCTCTTAACATCGGTTGAAAGAATCTTGACAGAAGTGGCTACGTCTGCGATTGCATTGAGCACAGTGGTTTGCATGAAGTCTATCTTTCTTGATACGAGTGTCTCCACCGCATCAACTCTTTTGCTGATAGTGTCTTGAGTCGCTGAGAGACATTCTGCTATACCTCTATTCTTTTGGATTTCAGCAATTGCAAAGGAAAGAGAGGTCACGGTAGCTTGAACTGCCTTCAGTTTCTCTGAGTTAAATACTTCTGCATGTTCCAGTTTCAGAGAATGGACGAGTTGAGTATGCTGAATGTTAGAGATGG
>NC_133322.1:13058408-13151620 GCF_012295235.1 Primulina huaijiensis
GATCAGTTGAGTGATCAACTGAGACAGAAACAAGTTCCTCTGTTTGAGATTCTTGAATCACTGACTGAATAATTTCATCAATATTGGCGAGTGTCAAGTCAGCTTCTGAGTACATTTGAGGATCAGCAACAGAGGATCGAGGCATATCCTGAGCTTGTTCTTTATTCGGTGATGTGGATTCTTCTTCTTCTTCTTCGGAAGGCCCTCCATGAATGACCAATTCCTGATCTCTTTCCCAGAATTTTATCTGTAAGTACAAAGAGGTAAGATCTGAATCCAATTGAGTAAGCACTGCTCGATCATTGTAGGTAGTTGGATTCGTAGGAATGTAGTTGGTCTTCAGCTCTTCAACCAGTTGTGCCAACTTTTTGGCTCTCATTAGATCAAAGAAATAATTTTTTCTTTGCAAGGCCTGCACGATAGTGGCAGCTTTGACTATCCTCAAGACAAATTCTTCCAGCCTGATAAACTTCTTCAGCTGGGACTTTCTCTTTAATTGTTTTGCAAAAGTATGAGTTCTGTACATAGTCCAGGCGTCATAAATTTTCAGTTTGGTTGTAGCAAATGCATTTACCTGTTCCCAAATGAGGTCGATATGGGTTTGAACTGCATTTGTTGGCCTGGGCTCTTCAATCAACTTGCCCTTCCTTTTCTTTTCGGTGAGAATGTGTGGAATGTTCAATCCTGAACGAGTAGTTTCCACTGTCCCCCGAATAGAGATTCCCTTTGGTCGAGCAGGAGCAAAGAAAATAGGGCGATTAACTATTTTCAGAGAGGACATGATCCTAACTGACTCCTTCTTTGATGGGTCAGTTGTTCGAGGCAACTGATCTTTTGCTGAGGCTTCAGCTGAAACGGTTTTTAATGGAATAACCTGAATAGGTTGTTGAGTGTCCGATGATTTCAACCTTTCAGTAGGAATAGATTCCAGGGAAGCTATTGGTTTTGTCTTCTTAGTTCTAGGCTTCTTGACAACCTGGGGAGACAGAGTTTGTTCCGATTCTGATTCACTTATAATCAACTTTCTCTTTGTAGTCTTCAGTTGAGTCAGCGCTTTTGCCCTTTTTACAGACTTGGGAGCAGCCAGTTGAGCTCCAATTTTCTTTTTGATCTTAATGAACTAATCAGGATTGAGATCGAGTTTGGCCTTGGGTGGCAACACATTTTTGGCATTGAAAATTTTGAATTTGGATGATCTCTCCGAATCATCAGCCACCAATCCTTTAACTTTCATCAGGTAGCTTAACTGAACAGCGAATCCCTTGGACTGCTTGTTGGATTGAAACATGTTCTTCAAAGTGTTGAAGATGAGGTGCTTCCAGTTGAGTCGTCGGTCGACCATAATAACAGCAAGGGCCTGAAATTTTTCCAAGGTTAAAGCAGCAAAGGATCCTGCCTTTGCCAATATCCCTTTGGCTACAATATCAGCCAGTAACTGAACTTCATGTTTCAGTTCTTTCTTTGGATCAGAGACCTTGATTTTCCGTCCATCAGCAGAAAGAAGAGTTTGCATAGCTTCAACATCTGATGCTTTGACTTCAGCAAGGTGTGCCAATCCATCAGACGGCAACAAAAATGTTTCTCTGAAAGAGTCTTCAGATAAGGTCAACAATTGACCATTAACAGTAGAGGTGATGATACCATCGGGATTGACAGAACCATTGGAGTAGAAATCAAGAAGTTCCTTCGGATAGATCTCCTGGGAAGATTGTCCCAAAAACATTCTGAGACCAGCAGATTCAATCTTCAGAAAAACGTTCTTAACATCAGCTTCCTGAACTGATAAAACTGAGTCAAAATCAATGGCCATAACATTCAACATATGAGCTGGGATCTGGTTTGCCATTTGAACTGAATGATTTACTGCGAAAGAGAATGCTTGAATTTATTTTTGCTCTGAGAAATTTGGATAAGCGTAAAGAAGAAGAACTGAAATGGGGCGGGTAAAGTACTTATGTTCGTGACTGTTCGAATTATAGGACACGTGTCAGTCCAAAAAAATTTGAATAAAAATATGTGTACGTGTGCTATAAGCGTGTGTGCAAAAAGTGAGTGGTTTTAAAATAGGTCACGTTATGAAACTGCAGTCACGTCAGTTGATTTGGAATATAATAAGTTTTTTAATTTGTTAACTTATGTGAGAAGCTTTGTAAAACAACCAACTGAACGATCAGTTGTGAAACTGATCCGTTTCAGTTGAGAATTTACAAACAATTGTCTTCTCAGTTAACCTCTTAAAAACTAATATTCCCCCTTAATGGGTGCGCAAAATAATTAAAAATGACGATAAAAATAAATTTAAAGCTTAAGGAATTTATTTTTTGCTGGAACGTGCACGGCCCTTCAGCTTCCATAACTCTCGGCTATAAATAGAAGTAACACAGTTAGTTTCAGTCATATTAGTGAAATATTTAAGATAAAAGAAATGGCTGGTGCGAGTAGCTCGAGTGCTTCGCCGTTTTCTCTGGAAGCTAGGAAGGCTGAGATAGAAGATGAAGTCTTCTATGAGAATCTTCAGTACTCGGAGAAGTTACAAGAACTTGAGTTCTTGTATAACACTAGAGAGGCTACCACTCCAGAATGGGTGGCAGAGCTGAGGAAGGTGCGGGAGCACTTGCACATAGCTGAGTGGATTGACGTCTTTAAGAATGGTCATAGTCATCAGCTGATGCTCCGGAAGGAATTGAAGGTCCTGAGGCGCATAGCTTATTCACACAGCTTTGCCAAGACGTCCACTCCACCTTTATCCACTTGGTTGAAGATGTGGATAATTGATGTAGAGGAAAAATATTATGCTGTAATGCGAGCTAATGTTTATGCTTGAATAAATTATTTATCCGAGTTAATTTTGTCTTTTCTCTTTCCTGCAAATGATAAACTTCATCAGTTGTTATATATATATGAATTGCGAACTTTAAACAGATGAACTGATGAAAGATTAACTTCTATCAGTTGACTATGAACTGAAATCGGTTAAGCATTAAGTAATAAATGACAAACTGATATCAGTTAATAATGAACAACTGATAAATAAGAAGCCTGGGTAATTGAGAAAAACGTTTCGGTTGACTTGAGACTCTTTAGCTTCTTCAACATTTAATGTCATCTGTCTATAAAAAGGACTATAGAGATAAAATGTGATATCATAACAGTTCAATATGTCGGATTCAAGTAATTCTGATGCATGCAGCAGTACGCATATTCAAGTTACCGAACAATTAAGTCCTTATTTAGAAGAGTTGAAGAACACGATGGAGGAATATGTCTTGACGAAAGTGATGTCAACATGGTTCAAAATTCATAATTTGCAGAAGATAAGTAATAGTGGCGCTGCTCCTTCTCGTGCTCAAGCAGCAACAGCAAGAAAATACATTGAGTGTTTTGAAGTCAGGCATGTTACAGACCTGGTTGAAGACAATGTTCTGTTACATGTAATGTTATGGAAGGAATGACATGTAATTGAGAAGATTTCTACAACTTAATCATTTTCTATAATCCGAATTTATGAGTTGAAGAATTTGATTACAGAATGGCAAGATTCAGTTGGTTCTAAGTTATCTTCTGTAATGTGGAATCGATTTTATTCTTAATAAAGTATCATTTCTAATTTGTTGTTGTGTTCTTATTTTCTTCAAATAATTTTATTATTAAAACAGCATCAACAACAATTTTAAGACAAGTCAATTAAACCAAGAATATTGCGAAAGTAAGAAAACTTATTCTCAGGTAATGGTTTGGTGAAGATGTCAGCTGCTTGTTGCTCAGTTGATATATACTCCAGTCGAATGTCCTTCTTCAAAGCACGATCTCTAATGAAGTGGTGTCTGACATCTATATGCTTTGTCCTTGAGTGAAGAACTGGATTATAGGTAATGGCAATTGTGCTCGTATTGTCACAAAATATGGGCGATTCATTTGTAATTACTCTATAATCTCTCAGTTGTTGCTGGATCCAGATCAGTTGTGCACAGCAACTACCAGCAGCTAGATATTCTGCTTCAGTTGTTGAGGTAGCTATAGATGTCTGCTTCTTGCTGAACCAAGAAATCAGTCGGTCTCCAAGAAACTGACATGATCCACTTGTGCTTTTACGATCTAGCTTACATTCTGCATAATCTGCATCTGAATATCCAACTAAATTGAAAGAAGAATCTTTAGGATACCATAATCCGACATTTTGTGTGCCCTTAAGATATTTCAAAATTCTTTTGGAAGCTGAGAAATGTGATTGCTTAGGATTTGCTTGAAATCTGGCACACATACAAACTGCAAAAACAATATCAGGACGACTAGCAGTTAGGTATAATAATGAACTTATTAAACCTCGGTACAGCGTCGCCTCAACTGATATTCCCCCTTGATCAGTGTCCATTTTAACTGATGAGCTCATGGGAGTGGTTGCAGCTGTACATGATTCCATTCCAAATTTCTTTAGCAATTTCTTTGTATATTTAGTCTGACTGATGAATATACCAGTCTCCAGTTGCTTCACTTGCAGTCCAAGAAAGAACGTCAGTTCACCCATCATGCTCGTTTCAAACTTGTCCTGCATTAACTTAGCAAAATTTTCGCACAATTTGGGTTTAGTTGACCCAAATATAATGTCATCAACATAAATTTGAACAAGTAAGATATGATTATTTTTAGAAAATTTAAACAAAGTCTTATCAACTGATCCTACGGAAAAATCATGATCAGTTAGAAATTTTGAAATGGTTTCATACCAAGCTCTGGGAGCTTGTATAAGATCATACAGGGCTTTGTTCAAATGATAAACATAATCAGGTAAACTATGATTTACAAAACCTAGAGGTTGTTCAACATATATTTCTTCCTGCAGCTGACCATTTAAGAAAGCACTCTTCACATCCATTTGGTATACTTTGAAGTTCTTGTGTGATGCATAAGCAAGAAAAATTCTGATCGCTTCCAGTCTTGCAACTGTAGCATACGTCTCATCAAGTCAATTCCTTCTTCTTGCCTATACCCCTGTGCAACTAATCTTGCTTTGTTGCGTACAACTGAACCATCCTCGTTCAGTTTATTTATGTATACCCATTTTGTACCTATAATAGTTTTTGAAATTGGTCTTGGAACTAAGTTCCAGACATTGTTATAAGTGAACTAATTTAGCTCTTCTTGCATTGCATTTACCAAGTTAGGATCAGCAAGAGCTTCATCAGTTTTCTTCGGTTCTAGTTGTGAAACAAAAGCTGAATACATAAATAAATTTAGTGTTTGATTGCGAGTTCTTACTGGATCAGATGGGTTTCCTATTACCAGTTCAGGTGGATGTGATTTTCTCCATCTGTACTCAGTATTTGTTGTATCAGCAATTTCTTCAGTTGGTAACTGAACACAGTTTTCAGTCTCAGTTGGTGCTTCGTCAACTGGTATTTGAATGTTATCATTATACTATGTCAACTGATCATCAGCAACGACTTCCTGCACATCTGATTGGTCCAGTACTTCTGGTTCAGGTGTTTGAAGTATGTTTTGATAGCTATAACTTTCATTTTTGATATCATCTTCCAAACTGATATCTGTAAATCGATCAGCTAACTTAACTTGATCAGTTGGCTTATCAGTTAGTTCAGTTTCATCGAAATCAACATGAGCTGATTCTTCAACATTTAGGGTTTTCTTGTTGAAGACTCTATAGGCTATACTAACTGATGAGTATCCAAGAAATATTCCCTCTGCAGATTTAGCATCAAACGTTTTTAAATAATTTTTACCATTATCAAGGATAAAACATCTGCAGCCGAATATTTTGAAATAAGTAATTATACTTTTTCTTCCATTCCAGATTTCATATGGTGTTTTCATATGATTCTTATTAATCATTGATCTATTCTGAGTATAACACGCAGTGTTTACTGCCTCTGCCCAAAAACTTTGAGAAATACCAGAATCAGCAAGCATTGTTCTAGCAGCTTCTTTAAGGGTCCGATTTCTTCTCTCAGCTACACCATTTTGCTGAGGAGTTCTGGCTGCTGAGAGCTCATGCTTAATTCCAGCATTTTCTAGAAAATTTGAAAGAGTTTGATTGATGAATTCAGTTCCTCGATCAGATCTGATTCGATCAATTCCAACTGATTTTTCATTTAAAAGTCTTTTGAAGAGCTTTATCAGTTGTGAAGCAGTATGGTCCTTAGATTTGAGAAAAATAACCCAAGTAAATCTTGAAAAGTCATCTACGACCACCAAGGTGTATTTCATTCCCCCTAAGCTCATGACTGGTATAGGACCAAAAAGATCCATGTGCAACAGTTCTAAGCATCGGGATGAAGATTTACAACCCTTGTTTTTAAAAGAGGATCGTACTTGTTTACCATACTGACATGCTGAGCAAAGTTTTTCTTTTGAAAAATCTATTTTGGGCAAACCAGTTACAAGTTCATGTTTACTCAGATAGGCAATGGTTTTAAAGTTTAAATGATTTAGTCTCTTATGCCACAACCAGTTTTTAGATGACTTGGAAGCAATAAAACAAACTGGTGCATAAGTTTGATCATTCCAACTGACTTTATATGTGTTTCCACAACGTTTGCCAGTTAGTATGATTTCATCAGTTGAAGTTTTGACTGAACATGAATTTTTGTCAAATTGTACTGAGAATCCACTGTCGCATAACTGACTGATACTAATCAAGTTATACTTCAGGTTTTCTACTAATAGAACATCTTTAAAAGTAAAGTTACCATGGATAAGCTTACCCTTACCCACAGTTCTACCTTTGGAATTGTCCCCGAAACTGATGTTTGGACCACTGTATTTGGTCAGTTGAGATAGCACACTTGCATCTCCTGTCATGTGTCGCGAACATCCACTGTCCAAATACCATATTGAGTTCTTGTTTGTACCTGTTATCTGCAATCACACACATAATAAAACTTGGTACCCATACTTATTTGGGTCCTGAGCTGATTAGTCCCTTAGGAACCCACACTTGGATTAGTCTAACAGACTTTCCAGTAGTTGTATTCCAAATTGTTTTTCTCGGCTTTTGTGTGCATGGTGTGTAGTGTACAGATGATACATTATGTATTTTAGGTTTATTCAACTGATTGTTTAGTCTGTATCTCTTCTGAACTGGCTTGCAGTTATAGTAATTGAAGTAGCTATTTGAATAGTTTTTGTGAAACCTCTTTGATGACTGACTTTGTGAATCAGTTGAGGATTTTTGACTATAACCAATCCCATATCTTCTAGCCTTGTTCATATTTACAGTAGGTTGCTCAATCAGCTTACTAGGCTCAATTTGTTCTTGTACTACTGCTGATTTAACAAAGTGAATATATTTCCCTTTGTCTATTTTTAGCTTTGGTTGAGTGTCATTTGGACACATTTCTCCTTGAGTGTTGAACCCTAAACCAGTTTTATCAGAAACTGATTTTTGTGAATTCTGCATTTCATTTAGTGCAGTAGATGACTTGTTCCAAGATTGAATGAGCTCAGTCTGTTTTGAGTTTTCAAGAATCAACTTTTGGATTAATAACTGATCTTTGTTTCTTTCTGCTTTTAACTCAGCAATTTCCCTTTTCAGACTCAACCCGTCAACTGATTCATCAGTTTTGGTTTTATTGTCTGTGGGATCAGTTTGCTTTGCTTTGATTTTTTCGAATAATGATGCAAGCTTTTGATATTCATTTACCATATCATGTAGTGTTAGAATGAGTTCTTCTCGTGTAAAGTCAGTTGAGCTGAAATCAAATACCTGTTGACTAGATGATTCTTCTTCTGCATCATTAGCCATCAGGCACTTGTCTTCCTCATCATCACTAGAGCTGCATGAGCTTTCTGGTTCTGACTCCTCACTGTCAGTTTCTGCCCATTTAGATTTGCTTTCTTCGGCTAAGAGTACCTCATGTTTCTTTCTGAAGGACTTCTTATCATCCTTGGGTTTTCTTTTGTTCTCATATGATTTCTTTCTTCTATCAGTTGAGCCTTGACTGTCCTTCTTGGGTTTAGGACAGTCAGCAATGAAGTGACCTGATTTGCCACAATTGTAACAAGCATTTGTTTCATCTTTGGAGTTGTTTCTTTGGTATGACTTCTGAAAGTTTCCTTGATTCTTTCTCATGAACCTTCCAAACTTTTTGATGAATAGTGACATAGCATCATTGCTTAACTGATCAGCAGATTTCTCAACTGAACTAGTTGGTTCTGTTCTGACAGCAGCTAGAGCAGTTGTGGCTGCTGGTGTGGATGGTTCTCCTTCTCTGGTTTGCAGTTCGAACTCATAAGCTTTAAGATCAGCAAATAGATCATGAAGTTCAATCTGGTTCAGGTCTTTGGATTCTCTCATTGCCATAGTTTTGACATCCCATTCTTTGGGAAGACCTCTCATTACCTTCAGTGCAACTTCTTTGTTTGTATACACTTTTCCAAGTGCATTTAACTCATTGAGGATACTACTTACTCTTTCATCATACTCGTGCATTGATTCTCCTGCTTTCATTTTGATATTATCAAACTTCTGAACTGCAACTGAAAGTTTATTTTTCTTGGTTTGATCATTTCCTTCACAAAGCTGGATCAGCTTTTCCCAAATTTCTTTGGCTGTCTTACATATCTTTATTTTGCTGAAAGTTATTTTGTCCAGCGTCTTGTACAGAATGTCTTTAGCCACATTATCAAGATTTGCTTTTCTTTTATCTTCAGTTGTCCATTTTTATCTGGGCTTTTCTATTCTTTGTGGTGCCCCTTCTGTTATGGCAACAGTTGTATTAGTTTTCAGAATCTTCATGGGTCCATCCATTATGACATACCACATGTCATCATCTTGTGAAGCTAAATGAGCCTGGATTCTAATTTTCCAATCATCAAATTCTTCTCTGGAGAACATAGGGATTTTGTTGAATGAAGTCATGCTAGCAAGTTTATAGATCAAAAGTATTCAAGAACAAGATTCAACCGCTCTGATACCACTTGATAGGATCGATTAACGTATCAAGAGTGTTTAGAAGGGAGGGCTTGAATAAACACTCACAATTAAAATGAATCTTTTCGAATTTTGAATTCATTTTGGTGACAAACTGATTCTCGGAATCTTGTTGGTCAATAACAATAAGTTAAACTAAGAGTAGTTGCGGAAAATAACTGACTGAAAGATAGAATACAAAACTGAAATAAAGTACGCAAGGATTGTTTCTGGATGTTCGGAGATTTCAATCACTCATACGTCACCCCTTCTATCTCAAGGATAGGATTTCCACTAAAAGACTTTGATCGAATACAAGACTTGTACTGACCCACTTCAGTTTGGACTTAACACTGCCAAAACTGAAACTCTTAGCATACAACAGCTTTTATCAGTTCGTGACTGATCTTAGCACAACTGATATATTCTTGATTCAATTACAAAGTGCTAACACGCTCAAAGTGTAGCTTTAGATGCTACTGATATATCTGATATACGTGAGCTGTGAATTGTGATTTTAGCAGCGTAACAGCAAGCTTCAATAATGCGTTGATGGTTGTTCTTCTTCTCAGCTGCTTTGTTCACTTATTTATATGCTTCCTTTCCAACGGTAACTTGAGATGAATTTGAATCTTTGTATCCGTTGATTTTTTACTTGATTATTCCTTGGATATTGTTTCCTTCATTTATTGTGATGCGGCGTCTTAACTGCTTTTGCCGAAATGCGTTGTTCTAAGCCGTATTGATTTAAGTGCGGCGTTGCAATCTTCTATGTCTCTTTGTCGGTTGATCGTTCTTTCCCGAGACATGTTCAGTTGAAGGAAGCATAAGGCTGAATATATCAACTGATCGGTTTCCAACTGATCAGTCAGCTGTCTTCGAGAATTCAATTAGGTTCAACTGATCAGTTTCCAACTGATCAGTTGGTTTTCCTCGAAAGTTCAGTTCAGCTGGGTTCGGTTGCCTTAGATAATATGCGCGATGCTCTTCAGTTAGGCAAGCTATATAGATCGAATATTTGATCAGTTAGTTCCAATAAATAATCAGTTTGTCAAACATCCGAAATTAAGTTTCCAACAGATACCTTGGAGGGATGCTTTTCCATCATATTAAGGGTCTTTAGATGTGTCGATTTCTCATGCGGTTAGAAATAAGTTCTCAATAGAATATAATGTATTTGCTACACAAAAAGTGACCTAAGCTCTGATACCACTTGAAAGGAGATCGGTTACGGGTGCCTGGAATGCGCAACAGAAGTTTTAAAATTATCATTTATTTGCTAGAGCAAAAACGAGCACCCCTCACTAGTGTGTAGCAAGTACAAAAACACAAAACATACATAGGGTGTTTAATTGTTTTACCTATCAATCTCAAATATTGATGATGGATCCAACTAAGATGATAAACAATCTTAGCTCTTCTATGGTAGACAAGTCTACGAGCGTCCATTGAGCACTCTTTGCTCAAAAATCAAGCTCACCACCAACAATCTAGAACTACCTTACACTTGTACTAGTAAATGTAATGTATTTTTAATTGAAAATTTTTGCTATCAAAATCATCAAATGAAGAAGAAAATATTTTGGGAAAAATTGAGGGAAACATTCGGTTGTAGTGAGAGAAAAAGGGGGGAGTCTTTTCTTTGTTGTGTAAAAAGTGTTATATATTCCAAAGACATGCTAGCTTTTAATTTGAAAAAGTTGACTCCCAACCTTTCACCTTCCTAGCATGTTAATTGGGCTTGCAACATTTACAAAGCTCATGGAGTATTATTTTAATATCTCAAACACATTTGAGAACAATTAAATCTTACTTGAATTTATTCAAGCCCACTAGTTAAATAATTATTTTCATTTGGGTTCTACAAGACCCAATGTTATTTAATTAATTCAACACTTGAACTAATTTAATTATTTGAACTCTACTATGTCAACTAGTGTTGAATTAATTCAACATTTGAATTAATTTAATTAAGTCCATAATAATGTTTATGAAAATCACAATTTTCAAATACATTATTTATTTGGCCAACTTTTAATTTAGTAACACTTCCACAAATTAAAAGTTAGATTCCCCTTATAGAAGTCATACTTCTAATCTTCATTGTGCTTATAAACTCCTTTATAAGTCGTTCAACACATTGAACTAATTTCCTTCTTAACAGGATCTCGAAAGCTAGTACTTGTGTGGCCTTCAATGGTTCATTGATACAACTAGCAGTGGGTTCACATCTCAATGTGATTCAGGACTAAACTGTCCTTATATGAGCATACCCCAGTTGCTCCATTCTTACTTATCAACTCCTTGATAATAAGAACGTCAGAACTCAAGTCTGATAGTACCCAACCAATAATGTTATACGTCTAGCAGCATCGCTTACATGATTTCCTGGGTATCAAATGATAGTGCCTGCAAGAACCATTCTATTATGGTTAGCGTACAGTACAGTCCCTTCATCTCATATATCCCGACCGATTCGACAACCATTGGTATATCGATAGTTGTCAAAGAATCGATACTATGTGTCATGTCATAGTTGTATCGATGGTGTAATCTAAGAAACCTCTTTCTTAATTACCACCAACACTCTAATCAGAAATTTCAAACTACATACACATGAGATCACATAGGATATCCATACCCGAAGGTAAGCGGTGAATCCCCAACTACAATGCATAGACTCCTATATGTTTCGACAAAACACCCAACCTTGCCACCTGATGACCCCATATGAGTTGGTAAACAAGCCAAAGTGGAATACTAGCATATAAAGTCACAATGTTGTCCCGGGTCATAAGGACTAATGGTGTACATGTTAGAGTAGGTGCTCGTCGAGCCAAGTGTTGGTCGAGTGTTCACAATGAAACTCTATGTATAAACAATCTTTATTTTAATAATATTTGAAATTATTGTTTTGGCAAATCTTTATCTGTATACCTATGCTAGTTGCATAGATAAAGTCCTTGAATATACAAATAGTAGAAAGAATATGAGATGCTCATATGATGAGTATCATGAAACTCATATTTGGAATACTGTATATTCTAAACGGTTCCTAGTCGATTCAGCCGCCGCTAAGAAGGATATAGGTCGCTCGAGTTTGAGACTAGTATATGCGATGTGAGTACCATGTTTCATTGGTAGGGGACGTTGTGATGTCCGAACATGCAGATAGATGCTCCTTGTAGAGTGCACTAAACAATCCTCCATATAGGACTTTCCAAGTGGTTCTCACTTATCGAGTAGAAACGTCCTAGTTTATGATTGTACACCATTAGTCTTTATGATCCGGGACAACATTGAGACTCTATGTGCTAGCCTTGCACTTTGGCTTGTTAACGAATCTCATGGGGTCATCAGGTGGCAAGGTTGGGTGTTTTGTCGAAACATATAGGAGTCGATGCATTGTAGTCGGGGATTCACGGCTTACCTTCGGGTATGGATATCCTATGTGATCTCATGTATATGTAGTTTGAAATATCTGATCAGAGTATGGTGGTAATTATGAAAGGGGTTTCATAGATTACACCATCGATGCAACTCGACATGACACATAGTATCGATTCTTTGATAGCTCTTGATATACCAATAGTTGTCGAATCGGTCGGGATATATGAGTTGAAAGGACCTTACTGTACGCTAACCATAATTTAATGGTTCTTGCAGACACTATCATTTGATACCTAGGGAATCATGTAAGCGATGCTGCTAGGCGTTTAACATGATTGGTTGGATACTATCAGACTTGAGTTTTGACGTTCTTATTATCAAGGAGTTGATAAGTAAGAATGAAGCAATTGTGGTATGCTCATATAAAGACATGTTTAGTCTCGAATCACATGGAAATATGAACCCACTGCTAGTTGTATCTATGAACCATTGAGGGCCACACAAGTACTAGCTTTCTAGATCCCGTTGAGAAGTAAAATAGTTCAATGTGTTGAACGGCTTATAAAATAGTTTATAAGCGTAAAGAAATATAGAAGTATGACTTCTATGAGGGGAATGTAACTTTTAATTTGTGGAAGTGTTCCTAAATTAAAAGTTGGCCAAATAAATAATGTCTTTGAAAATTGTGATTTTCATAAACATTATTATGGACTAAATTAAAAAAATTCAAGTGTTGAATTAATTAAACACTAGTGGACCTAGTAGAGTCCAAATAATTAAATTAATTCAAATGTTGAATTAATTAAATAACATCAAGTCTTGTAGAGCCCAATTAGAAATAATTATTCAACTAGTGGGCTTGAGTAAATTCAAGTAAAGTTTAAATGGTATCAAATATGTTTGATACATTTAAATAAAAGTTCACGGGCTTTGTAATTGTTACATGCCCAAATAAAATGCATGCATGAGAGGTGAAAGGTTGGAGGTAACTTTTTCAATAAACTAGGCAAGCATGCCTTTGAAAAGTGCTTTTTACTTTTTCACAGAACCAAGAAAAATCCCTTCTCTCCTCAAACACTAGATGGCCAAAATTTTCACTCCCAAATCTCTCTAATTTTTCTTCTTCAATTGTTGAGGAAAGAAAATACTTCTCAAAGAAAAATCCTCTAATTTTTCTAGTGCAAAATTAGAGGGGTTCTAGCTTGTTTGGCTTAATTTTGAGCAAGGAGTGCTCAAAGGGAAGCTTGTAGATTGTTATCCTTGAAGAGCTTAGTTGTTTGACAACTAAGTTGGAGCCACAATCAATCTTTTAAGATTGATAGGTATATTTCTTTAAAACACCCTATGTATGACATTTTGTTTTTTTCGTATTTGCTACACATTATAGGCTTGAGGTGTTCGATTTTTGCTATGAAAAATTATTTTGAAACTTCCGTTGCGTATTCGGGCAACTTAATCGATCGCTTTTCAGTAAAACCATAAACTAAGACGTTTCCACGTGATAAGTGAGAACCACTTGGAAAGTCTTTTATGGAGGGTTGTTCAGTGCACTCTACAAGAAGTACCTATCCGCATGCTCGGACATCACAATGTCCCCTACCAATGAAACATGGTACTCACATCGCAGATACTAGTCTCAAACTCGAGCGGCATTTATCCTTCTTAGCGGCGGCTGAATTGACTAGGAACTGTTTAGAATATATAGTATTCCAAATATGAGTTTCTTGATACTCATCATATTAGAATCTCATATTCATTCTACTATTTGTATATTTAAGGACTTTATCTATGAAACAAGCATGTATATACAGATAAAGATGTGCCAAAACTCTAATTTCAAATATTATTAAAATAAAGATTGTTTATACATAGAGTTTCAATGTGAACCCTCGGCCAACACTTGGCTCGATGGGCACCTACTCTTACACTATCAACTGGTCTTTTATATTTCAGTTGGACTGATTCAGTTTGGGCAATCAGTTGGTACTTTCAGTTTGCTTCTCGAAAGCTTCATTTTTGGCTCGGTAACTGATCAGTTCGAAGCTTGATCAGTTTTAGTTTTTCCGCGCACTTAGGTAAATCATTTAAAACAAAATAACAAGTTTTGTTAACATCAAAATAAAGATTGCGAACATGAAATGTTCCAAGAAGGTCTAAGCCCACCAACTTCTCGATAAGCTCATTCATCCTCTCACACGATCATGGACCGAGGTCCCTTCTCGCAAGCGTGATGTAATGAACTCTTTGACAGTAGCGTACCTTAATGGACGTGTTATTTCACCATACAACTCTTACAAGTTGCTGTAAATGTCAGCAGCATTCACAGCTTCCTCAAACCGTCTTTGCAACTCGTTTGACATAAATGCCAACATATAGCTCTTTGATTATAGATCATTGTCCCAATATTTCTCAAGCTTGGCCAATTCCTTAGAAGAGGCATTGGCATCAGCCTCTTTTGGAGAAACTTTCTTGAGCACATATGTTATTTTATCGTAGTTTAAAACGATTTTTAAATTTCTCAGCCAGTCGAAGTAGTTAGGTCCGGTTAGCTTGTATTGATGGAGTATAACATATAAAGGATTTCGTGACGACATCGTAGATATAGTAAAAATGAAAACATAATAAACATCACTAACTAATTTAAAATATTTTATAAGACATCAAAAATGGACTTTTTTTTATGAATTGTCTCCCAGTATTTTGATATTTTCACCACCCTCTGATTAAACGGGAAATCCAAAATCGTTGGGAGCGAAGACTGATAATCAATTACAGCTTCTAAGTGTAACTGATAATCAGAGGAAGTATTTCCTTAGTGAGTACACGAAGTCCAATTGTTAAATAATGATCCCGAATAATATCAGTCGATCATAATTTCTAAAAAATAGAGCTCAATTGCAATCTTTGAAACCCTTACATAATTTTGTCTAACGTTTGAGGGGGGTCAAATAATATGATCTCCTTCCTTTTTAAGTGTCGAGCCCGACCCATCAATGTTGAAACTTAGTGGACGGTCTTCATGAGATCTCGCAATAATATGAGCCAAAGTCATGGAAGTCCACGTATTTCACATCAAATATGTCAGTGCTTTCCGGCATCCAGGCCTCTTAAATAATATAAGTCAGACACTGACCGCGTGAAGCATTTGTCATGAAGCATTGTTGATGGAAGGCAAGGAAATATTAGACTTTCTTTCAATTTTCCTTTTAATGAGTTGATTTAAATTTAGGATCTTATCCAAAATTAGGGATTTTATTTTTTAAAAAAAATGTCTCATCATTAAATTTAAAAACTTGAGTCATGTTTGTTTCACTACAAGAAAAAAGGCCTATGACAACGGTTTTTCCCCGTTATTGTAGGTCTTTTAAAACTGTTGTTAAAGCCCCTGTGGTTAAAAGGTGCGATCAAAGACAACGGTTTTTATCCGTTATTGAAGCTACAATTTGCGACGGTTTTTAACATACCTTCGCAAATAAATATTACGGTTTTTAATACCGTCGCTAACATTAGCGACGGTTAGGAAATGCATTCCGTCGCTAATTTTAGCGACGGTTCATTCATGATTTCCGTCGCTAATATTGTCCGTAAAATAAAAAAAATTACTTTTAACAATTTAAGAATTCTAAAAAAACTTGTAATTTGAATAGACTAAGATCTTAACTAAAACTTAAAAATTTAACAAAAAATAAAACGAAAAAATTTACATAAATAAGTAGGGGTTTCAAAAACTTGGAACAATATTTTAAAATTACCGAAACTAATATTATGTAAGAAAAATTTTAAGTGTTGTGAAGTTGTGTGTTTTAAAATGGACCGAATGAGCGGGTATTTATAGAATACTTGCGACGGGTTTTGGTGAAACCGTCGCTAATAGCGACGGTTTTTTAATGAACCGTCGGCGATTTATAATTTGCGACATTGTTTTCTCAACCGTCGCTACATTTAGCGACGGTTACGCTAACACCGTCGCTACAATTAGCGACGGTAAAATAACAACCGTCGCTAAGTAAAAACATGCGACGGATTTATTTAAAACCGTCGCTAAATATAGCGACAGACATTATACCGTCGCTATATATAGCGACGGTTTTAGGACAAATCGTCGCTATTTTTAACTTAGCGACGGGTTAGATAAAACCGTCGCAAACGGTAGCGACGGTTTCAGCAAAACCGTCGCTAAATACGTTTTACATCACCTTTTCCACAACTGTTTAAGAAAACCGTTGTCAATTGTCAAAAAAAACACGCTAATAGACAACGTTTCTATAAACCGTTGTCTTTGACCCTAAAAAACGCTCAAATGTCAACGGTTTTGTAAAACCGTTGTCATTGACCCTAAAAACCGTTGTCTTTGACACCTTTGTTTAAAAAACACACGTACGACAACGGTTTTTACTAAAACCGTTGTCAAAAAGCATACAACAACGGTTTTTACTAAAAACCGTTGTTGTAGGTGTGTTGTTGATCTTGATTTTTCTTGTAGTGTTTGTATGCTTGTCGGATTAATGTAACTCTTGTTATTATATTAATAATAACGCACATACTTATTATTTATAATATATCACATGTATTATAAATAATAAAGATGATCAATAATCAAGAGTTAAATGATCCACATGAGCCATATATGGATCTATGTCTAAACCTACATAAATGCAGGGATGCAAATGCAATATTACATAAGCTTATAATATTTTACATATCTTTGATTTTCGAAACTCATTTCTAGGATATGGGCCCACCATATTCAATCTTGATCTCCAACTAAATATAATATTTACATTAATTTTTCATGCACATTGGGATACAAATTTAGGGGTGTGAACGGTCCATAAATCAGGTCCACTTTAAATAACTATCAAACAATTAAAACACAACATGTAAAATATCCTAACATTTACTTAGGAATTTGGTCATGACTCTCGATCATCTTTTTATAAAATAATATCAAATATTATGTTAATGTCATAATATCACATTATTACCAACAAATCATGCATCTTAAAAATTATCATTAACTGTCATAATTAATAAGTTAAACAAACATTTTTATTTAACTTAAATTAATTAAATTTCTTATAAAAACATTTTTAACATAAATAATTAAAATATAATTCTAATTATTTATCTAGTGAGAAAATTACATAATTTAATTAAAATTTATTTTCAATAGTTAATTCGATCAATTTTCATAAAATATTAATTTTGACCCAAAAATTTTGAAAAATTGAAAAAAAATTCCTCATGACGTCCAAAAGGGAGTCCTTGTCTGGCAGGGCAACCCGAGCCCCTATTGCGTTACTCGAACAATTCAGGCATGGCGATTGCCAGTTTCCCGAACTTTTCAGGCAACATTCCTAGCGGTCAGCACTGCTACGCACACCTGTCCGAGGCAGCGGCTGCCCGCTCGCACTGTACGGAACTTTTCCCGGCAATCGCGAAAAAATGTTTATTTTTGTTTTGAAAAATTACATTTCAGGGATGGTTAATTTTCAGGAATTTCAAATGCAGTTAGAAATAAACTACTCAACGTGATTTAGATACAACATACGATTGAGAAACATTGGCTCTGATAATACTGTTGGAGTACTGTTTTCTCGCACCTAAGGCGCCGTTGAAGTTTTAAAATTTTTGTTTCGACGTTCGAAACGCTTCTTGCACGTCGTATTAATTTAAACATCCGTAGGGTATTTAAAATTGTTACCTTTGCGTATTCAATGCTAACTCTAAACTATTCTGCATTTCAAGCGGAGATAGTCGTCCTTGTATATCATTTTGAAGGGATCTCCCTCCTTTGATCATCAAATTAAGTCCCCGATCGGAGACTTTGTGACCTCTGTAGAATCTTTTATGAGAATTTTGTACCTATTAGTAGTCATTACTACTAATGCTATTATTTGATTAGTAAATTCTAAATTCATTAAATAAATAATTGTGAACTCATTATATCCCTGTCGACGATATGACAGTACCAATGTATCAAGGATATAAATTTTGTTCATATAATGAAAATTGGAAATTTCGAAGATCAAAATTTCTACTGATCCATTTTTTGCAATTGCCAGTTTTGTGAAATTCTTCACCAAAACAGGTAGTTCCACTCTCTTTACTCAATTAGCACTTGAGCTAACTTCCATTTCTTTCATTCTATTATATAAACTTATAAACTCCTTTATAAAGATTTTATTTGATCTCCATCAAACTGCAGTCACCAAACTCAATTCCTTGAACTTGACTATCCCAACAAGAACACAGAGTCCGATATTTGTGTGACCCTCAATGGTTTAGGGATACAGCTAATCATGAGTTCAAAATTTCTTGTGATTCAAAATAACATTTATTCTTATTTGAGCTTACCTTAATTATCCCAATTATTTTCATAAATCCCTTGGTTAAGAATGTTAGAACTCAAGTCTGACTACACCCATCAGATCATGGTAACAGCTTCTACGGATCATGGTGCCTGCAAGAACCTTAATTTATGGTTAGTAAACAGTACGGTCCTTCAATTCATATATTCCGATCAAAATAACAAACATTTTTATATCGAGAGTTGCATATGAATTCGATAAAGATGTGATGTATCTTTGATTCGACTAGAAACCTGTTTAGAATATATTGTATACTTCCTAATTAGTTCGACGATCTTACACTGAGAGGAAGACCTCATTGTATCTATTATATATTAAAGGATTTTATCTCTGCAGCTTGCATGAGTATACAAATAAAATAAATATCATAATTACATGAAACCGTAAAATATTATAAAAAAAATATTGTTTTTATATTAAAATCAATGAAGTTGAAGCCATAAATTAATTCGCTAGACACATACTCTAACATCTCTATGGTCGTCCTCGGCTTCACACTAATGCGGAGACATGCTTGCTCCAAAGATGCTCTCGTTCATAGTACATTACCACTTCATAAGCACTCTAAATTTATTTTTTAAAAAATATATAATAAATTTCAGTTTGTTTATATATATATAATTAATTAATTAATTTAAATATTTGTAATTTTTTCACGTGATATTTTGGTTTTAGTTTTAATATCTTCATATGGAAAATCATATTTATATGAAAATTAGATCACAAGTGAGATTATTTTATGGAATTACACTTTAAAAAAAATTATGTTTTCGACTCAAAAAATAATTTTTCACTACTAATGTCTAAGTCAAAATTATCTTTACAAAATTAACATAAAAAAACAGAGTTTTTGTGTAATAAAAATGTAAAGAAACAAAAAATATGCGTCCACGCGGTGTAAAATGAATAAAGTTATTTAATTAAAAAATAATCGTGATGGTAAATTTGTCCTATTATTAATATAATCAAAGTCCGATAAAAATCCTTTCAGGGTTGGTTGCCAACGCTTACATAGGAACCTCAGTTCTCTGCATCGCGCTCAACTCGTTTCTTCCAACAGCCCAAACTCCCCACAGAATCTGCTTCCTTTACCTACAATAATGGCACAAATCAACAAAATCTTCGATTCTAGTTCAACGAAGAAGAAGGCGTTTGCATTTTCTGAAGATCCCAAGATCATCGAATTGGGCCGCAGCCTATTTTTTCCTCCCATCCCCGTCCGCGGGGCCGTGAAGCGCAGAATCTTCTCAAGCCTGTTTAGAATGTTGGAGTATGCTTTCGAGTTCTCTGCGCGCTTCTTGAGAGGGGACTGACGTGTTCGATCGGCGCCGACGAGACGAGACGAGAAGCTAAGAATCTTGCTTGTTTTTCAATAAAATTATTCATGTTTATGTGTGATTCTGTTTCGTTTCTTTGTGTAAGCTTGTTTGATATAGACGGTTCGCGAGTGTGTTGTGTGTGCTCTGGTTTTACTATATGGAAATAAACAGAGTTTGTTGTGCTCCAGTTGTGTCTTGTGCGGCAGATTTCCCAGTTAACCGGCGAAAATATTGGTCTCATCGGCGGTTTGGATGATTTTTTGGTGGATGCCGCCGCTCTGGGAAGTTGGCCGCCGCTCTGGGAAGCGGTGAGGGCGGTGATTTTGGTTCTGAAGCTCTAAATTTATAAAATTTAAGGGTATTGAAGTCATTTCACATGTTCTCTTTTTGTAAATAAAGAATTTATTTATGCTTGGTTTCGAGTATGAAATTATTGGTAATTAAATTTAACTATCTATATATTATCTATGCGTTTAGATTGTTTCTGATGTGTAAGTTTGAATGTGCTCTGTTTTCAAGCACCGAAAAATAAAACAGAGTATCGATCCAGAGTGGTAAAGAAAAACTATCGGGAGAAGGGTTGATCCCACTATGTATAAGTGAGAACTTAATATATTTTCATGAAGTAGGTCTCTTGTGAGNAAGGAGAAAGGTGAACTTACCAACGGGACAAACAGCCCAAACTCAATAATGGCCATATTTAAAGAATTCGGGGGATAGGGAAGTCATTTCAATGTTCTTGTTTGTAATTAACTAGTATTTATCTTTGTTTTATGTAATTAATTATTAAAAGTATTAAGTACGAGTATTTGAATAATTATTTACTATTATATCAAAAATGATTATATCACTTGAAATAACGTTCAAAATAACGTTCAAACGAAGATAACAATATTATGCAGTTAAATTGATTTATTTACTATTGTCATCTATATCTTGGTTTAGAAGAACAATTAATAATAAAAAATATATAAAAGGATACTTAAAAATCATATTTTATTTTCTCTATCAAAATTTTAAAAGATAAATATATTTTTCAAAAAATTAAATTTCTCGTCATTTATCATATGAATGAACCTTAATAAAATACTAGACACGCGGTGCGTGTGTACGGTTTTTTTATAATTATTGAGGGATTAAAGTGATATTTGACAAATTATCGAGGAACTAAAGTGTTATTTGAATAGTTGTAATTTAAAAAAAATAAAAAAAATGTTTTTTTAAATTAAAAAAATAAAAAAAATGTAATTCTGATATAAAATAAGGGCAAAATTGAGAAATCAAAAAACATACTAATTTTTTGGTCTCTATTAGAGAAATTCTTAATAGATAGTAATAGATAATAATTATTTTTTCGAACATTTTAAAAAATATTTATACCAAGTTCTAATTAAGATACATAATAATAATAATAATAATAATAATAATAATATCAATTTAAAGAAAATAAATATATCAAAATTCAAGATTACACTCTTCATTTAAAAATTAAAAAATATAATATTATATAAAATTTTTATATTTTATTTATTATTTTAGAGAATATATATAACTATATATATAAAATTAACACAAAATCCAAAATCATAATCAAAATTAAATTAAATGATATAAAAAACAGACATTACTTTATATTTTCAAATAAAATTATATTCAAATTTTTTTTTTAAAAAAAACAAAAAACCTTCACATTTAATTACATGTTTATTTACTAATATTTAATCTATTGTTCATATATTTATATGATATGATATAAAATAATTATATAATTATTTTCTTTTTAAAGATATACATTTTCATAAAATTTTTCAAATATGTCCATACTATGTTTTTATAAATAATATTAGATTACATTAATTTCTTAACAAGATGTCTTTTCCGTAATTATTATTATGATAACAATATCTTTAATTTTAATATTATCCAAAATCTTCCGAAAATTAAATTTAGAAATATATTTATGTCAAACTTGAAAGAATCTTGATGCCATATATTATGCTTCAGTCAACGTAAACTTTGTTTTTAATGCTTTATTCTCTATGTAACCGTCGACACGCTTTTAGAAAGATTGATTATTATTATTATTATTATTATTAATCTATCCACTCACACACACACACAGACACACACAGAGAGACACAGACACAGACACACACACATATATAATATTATATTATAAAATTATCTTGTTGTATCAGATTTAGGTTTCACTTCAGATAAACAATTAAGCTATTTTAAACTTGAGTTGGTCTCATGTGAGACCGTCTCACGGATCTTAATTTGTGAGACGGGTCAACCCTACCGATATTCACTATAAAAAGTAATACTTTTAGCATAAAAAATAATACTATTTCATGGATAACCCAAATAAGAGATCTATCTCACAAATACGACCCGTGAAACCGTCTAACACAAGTTTAACTTGCTTGACGTGTGTGTGGGTGGGGGAAGTTGGAATGAAAATGAAGATTCAAAAAAGGAGAAAAATTATAAGCATTAACACGAGGGAGCTCATTTAATTAAAACAGAGTTTGGTGGGAGATTATATAATTTAATATGTAGCCCAAGCATTGAATTTCGACTTGGATCTAAGTTTTTAAAAAATTTATCCGGCCCACTCTGATTTTTCGGGTATCTGAAAGGCTATAAACAAACCGAGCATAACAAAAAATTTAAGCCTCGAATTTGTTATGTTCGAGTTCAATCTCTATTCGAAGCTCGAAAATTTTAAAATATATGGATCAAATTCGGTTTGAATTAGAATTCGAGTTCGAGTTCGGCTCGAAAGATTCGAACATATTCGTTAACAATTCGAACTATTTCTAAAAAATAAGTACTCTCGTAAGGCTCAAAATTTATTTATTTAATATGTAATTATAATATATTAATAAAATATTAAAGAATTCAAGTGGTTCGCTAAATATCGAACAAAATAAATTGGACTCAAGTTCGGTTAGAAAAAAGTTCGAACGTGTTCGAGTTCAGCTCAAATTCGATAAACTCGAATATGGATCAAATATTTTTCGAATCGACTCGAAAAACTCGCGAAACGACTCATTTCATTTACAAATCATGATCTGAAGGAATAAAAAACACCCAATCCTTGGGTAACTCAATTCTCCTATCACTTTGAGAAGAATGTAGATAATTTGTTATAGATTAAAAATAAATTTAAAACGTAACCACGCTTACTTGTAATGGTCTTGTGTCATTTCCAAAGGAAGTGGTTTTTCTGGGAGACGATCTCATGAATCTTGTCTGTTCAACAGATGGATCTGATTCATATTTAGAGAGAAAAGTAATACTTTTTGCATAAAAATTTTTTTTTTTTCATGGGTCATGTCGGTCTGTATATTTATCTTACAAAATTGACGGTCTCATAAGATTTTTTATGTTTGAAAAGTGTAAACGAATGCAACTTAATCAAAAAAAATTTGATTCGTCTTTTCCATGTTCAAACGTTTTTTCCCGAGCCAATTTCGAGCCCAAATTTTTCTATTTGATAGTATGCGATGTAATTTTTAATACTTTATTGATGTTATATAATTATATGTTAAATAAATATTTTTCGATCCGAACTTTCGAGTATTTATTTTAGAACAATAGTTAGATCGACTCGCCAATATATTCGGATCCTTAGGGTGAAATTCAACTCGCTCTAATTTAAATAAAAAAAATTAAAATTTTCAATCTTCAAATCTATCTTCGAATAAATTGAATTCGAGTTTGCGGATTTAAGGGTGGTAGTTTTATAGCACAGGACTTCTGACTTCTATGGCTTAGAATAAGTAGATTTCAATGAATTAAATTTGTTCATCTTTCTGTTTATGGCCCAAACCCAATGAAACATGTAAAATCAAAATTTTCCTTCATGGATTTCATTCTTGATTTTTCAAAATTTTGGCATCCCTTGATCAAGTTTCTGACTTCACCCTGCTCCCGCTTCTCCTAGAATCAAGCCTTTGCGTGGTTTAGGAATTTTGGTTATTGAGACCTCAACACACGAATGGTTTTTGTCCGACTCAGACCAAGAAAGTAGGCTGCTACCTTATCCCTCAGGATGTGAAAAGCAGGCACGTACATATGCATGTGTCGATCTAACCAAAATCACAACTGGTTTGAGTGCAACATAACAAACAATATCTTGCTATATGTAGGGCATTGTTAACAATAAAGGGCGGCATGGAACCTCGAAAGACTAATCTATCAACAATATTAGTTTGACATTTCATTAATATATTTACAAATTTTTTCAGCTTTTTCACAGGAAGAGATTCAAGAAAAATAAATATCAAGTAACCGTTATCCAACAACCCTAAGCAAAAATAAAAAAAATTATTATGATCAAAAGCCAATAAAGAACAAGAAAAATCACAAGCTAATGCATGAAATATCCATGAATCAAAGAGAGCTCATTATTAATCTCATCTCTGCATCAACTCATTTACCAATTTGTTTTTTTGGGCTCGGATCTCTCTCATTGCTAAACTTGACATCAGCATTTTGATCTTTATAAATAAATGAAAAGATTATATAATGAAAATATCTCTTTCATTGCTAAACTTGCTAAACTTGGATCTCTCTCATTGCTAAACTTGCCATAGTAAATAAATGAAAAGATTATATAATGAGACACACAGTTGAATAAAACTCATAATCCATGGTGAATCAATAACTGAGCAGATGGATGACTAAATGTATTTGGAATAGAAACTTGCATTTTTAAGAAAAATTAAGCATCCAATACCTTAAATAATCCATCTGCTCAGTTCTTGTTTCCAGAAGGTATGTACATTATGTAGGAACCACAAAGCAAAAATCCTAATGATTCTGACCAAAGCCAAGAATGCATACCCTTTTATTCACAATTCTATATAGGTATTGATTGATTTCTTCGTTACTTCTTGAAGATGGAAGATCAATGGTTTCTTCATTTGATATACACTCTTTCATACATGAAACATTACAAAGCAAAAAAGGAACAATATGTAATTATTAAACTAAGTAGGATACTTAGGACTTATCCACAACGGTCCTACCAAATGTTCTCAAGCTGAGTGATGTCGCCACCCATTTTTTTATTTACCAGTATTCTTTACACGAACATAATCCTCCTTTGAAATGGTGAAACCGATTCCGATCCCTCACAATTATTTCACGATCATAAACCTTTGATATCAACTTACTCACCTCATGACAATCTTTACAGACACGCAAGTTCTTGGTAACACGGATAAGTTCCCCAGGTTTAGTTTTCAACAATCCAAAGGCAATAGCCTGTTTCTCACTATGGCAGTGAGATAGACTGCCACATTCCTCATCAGAGATATCCAACAAAATTTTATCAGTGTCTGGCACATAGCCTACATCTCTAATACGAACAAAAATTTCTTCCATTTTACAATATATTTCTTCAGCTTGCGGATGAGTCTTTCCTCCAGCAATGAACTCGCTAACTATACCTTGAAATTCGACTGTCGAAATTCCAGCTTCCTTTTTAACTCCTCTGTCATTCATCAACTTCCTGATGTTAGCAACGTGTTCATATCTACCAATTTTGGTATATAGATTAGCCAACAAAACATAGCGCCCACTGTTGTCTGGCTCTAGGTCGATCACTTCCCTCCCGATCTCATCTCCCATATCCACATTCCCATAGATGTTACAAGCTCCAAGAAGAGCACCTAAAACACTCGCATCAGCTTTCATAGGCATATCATGAATAACTTTCCTCGCTTCCTCGAGTAATCCAGCTCTACCCAACAAATCCACAAAACATCCATAATGCTCCATTCGAGGAAAAATGCCATATATTTCAGTCATGTAACGAAAATAATGCTTCCCTTCTTTTACTAGTCCTGAATGTGCACAAGCACTGAGCAGATTCACAAATGTAACATAATCAGGTTGCACTGCACTCTGCTCCATTTCTTTCAAAAGCTCAACGGCAGCCTTTCCTTGACCATGCATACCTAATCCCCCAATCATACAATTCCAAGATGAGATTCCTTTACTTGGTAATCCCTTAAACACCTCGAGTGCCTTCTCTAGGTTTCCACATTTGCAGTACATATCAATAATTGTTGTCGCCAACTTGGGATCCACTTGAATCCCACTACTTCTAATGTACTCGTATATCCGATCACCTCGTTCCAGTGCACCCACTCCTGTACAAGCAGACAGCAAACTAGCAGCCACAAAATTGTCCATCACCACATTTTCTTTTAGCATCCAATCGAACGCGGAAAACGCTTTATGGAACCGATTATTCTGCACATAAGCTGCGATCAAGGCATTCCACACAGCGGATCTTTTGACAGACATCAACTCAAGAACATGAAGCACTTCATCGACGCAGCCCAGCTGGGAATAACCACTTATCAAGGTAGTCCAAGAAACATCATCTTTCTCATCCAACTTGTCGAACACTCTTCTCGCTTCATCCAAAGAATCAAAGTTCACATACATGTGAATCAAATTGTTCTGACAAAACGAATCCTGGCCAAACCCAAGTTTGATCACCTGGCCATGCACCTGCTTCCCTTCTTCAATCGCATTGTCTTTGCTACACGCACGTATAACGGGAGGGAACGTAAATTCATTGGGCACGACGAACCTTTCCAACATACAAGTGTAGAAAAGAATACCATTTCTGCACAAATTTGCTCCCAAAAAACCCCTGAGCGTAATGTTATAAACATAAACATCTGGGAATGGCAACATAGCGAACACCTTGAGTGCATGTTTCAAGTCCCCTGATTTTGATAAAGCACAGAATTTGATGACACGGCCCATCGCATCATTGTCGGAAGAACGACCCAGTTTGATTATCTGGGCTTGACATTGTTTGAGCTCCTCCATGGTTGAACACGAATGTAGACTCTTCAACGGCACAGACACGGCTGAGTATGTGGAAGATATAGATGTGGGTGGTGGAAGAACACATGCTAAAGCCATATGCAGATACTTGAAAGTTGATTAAATATTTTCTTCCCACAAAAAAACACTTCAATTGTTTGGCAATGAGTTTCATCACAGTGAGAAAAAATGCAAACTCGTAAACAAATAGAGAAAGAAAGTTTGGAAGGATCGTGTGAGTGAATAACCCGGGGACTGAGGACATCGCCGGTGAAGAATGGATGCGTCCATTTTCAAATAATGGAGACGGCAGATAGATAGATACATATACCATATATCTAACGTCAGATTTTATTTATAATTATTTTTCAAGTTTTAGAATAACTCTTATCTAAATGTCAGATATTTAAAAATTAGTATTAGTATAGTATGTGGTCCTCTTTTCGGTGTTGGAGTGAGAGAACAAAAATCTTTACAATATCATTAATTAAATAATATAAGCGCACACACATATATAATAATAATAATAATAATAATAATAATAATAAAGAAAAGAAAAGTATATATAATAAAAAATTAAAGTAT
This sequence comes from Primulina huaijiensis, assembly GCF_012295235.1. NCBI lineage: Eukaryota > Viridiplantae > Streptophyta > Magnoliopsida > Lamiales > Gesneriaceae > Primulina > Primulina huaijiensis. Next base: position 13,085,858 of record NC_133322.1, read on the forward strand.
TTTTCATCCAAACTTATGGGTAATAAAGCATCTTTTCTATTATATAATATAGTTCAATTTTTACATTTTTATTAACTATTTTTCTAGTTTTTGTATTGATATGTTCCTATTAACTAAATTAAGGAAAATATGCAATCATTTTTTGAGAGAATTAGATAAGGATAATGTAAGAATGTTGTTGAAAGATCGAGTGTGCTAGTGTCATCGAAGGCATTTCGAACACTATATTCTCCAATGAGTTCAATAGCTCGTGTTCTAAGAATATTAACACCGATGAATTAAATCGAGTTTGGTTTAAAACCAAGCGGAAGAAAATCGAAGTAATCCGTCGTGAATAAAACTGTTATTAGAAAACGTTTTAACTTATGTAAACTGAATAACTGAAAAAGACTAGATTAGTTTTTGCATTCTTCAGTTCAGTTATGGTGACAACTGAACTGATGGATACTCTAACTGATCAAAATAATTTGAAAACAACAGTTAATCAGTTAAATACACAAGATATGTTATGGATGTTCGGAGACTTCAACTGCTCCTACGTCACCTCTTCTAACACCACGGGTAGGATCCACTAGAAGACTTTGATTTATACAACTCTTTGTACAAACCCACTCAGCTATGACTTACACTACTGCCTAAACTGAACTCCTAGCTACGACTGAAGGTGGCACCTTCCAGCCAACACTTCTTTAACGTCTATGTGTCAAAGACTACATACACAAGTTTAAAATCTTTGTGCAAGACGGTATTTGGGTGGTTGAGAGTGTTTGTGTGTGTGAGAACTGAACAAGGATGTACTCACACACTGAGGGATATTGACTTCTATACTAAGTTGATAACACGTTGAAGTGTCTCTCTGGACTGATTGCTTCTGAAAGCTGATTTTCAATGAGCGTGCCCTTTCTTTTCTCTCTTATTTGCGTTTAAGCTTCTTGTTGTTGTTCTTCTTGTTTTTCTTCTTTGAGTCTTCACTGATCTTCTCTTTATATAGGCGGAAAAACTGATCGTACAATGAGAGTCATTTATTGTATCCGTTGCATCTTGAATTCGTTTCTTGGAATTTGTGTCACGACTTTTCGACTGCCATTCTAAAACGTTTTTTCTTTAATGCTCTGATACAACGTCTATTATTGTCCTTTGACTGGACAATGGCTTTGTACCTTCATGCACAGCTGAAATCACTGAAAGAGTTTGTCTTCATCTACAACTGAAAGATTCTGACTGATGCTTCGGACTGGTCAGCTGAACTGATATTCAGTTGGGCTGGTGAAATCAGTTGACTCGTCAGTTCAACTGATTGCACTCTCGTTAAGTTGAATTGATCAGCTGGGTTTCTTCATCAATTGAACACTCCTTCGGTTGGTCAGGCTTCTGAGGTTCTCCTGCTGAACCACCTACCAACTGGTCAATCAGCTGGACTGTTCAATTGACGTAACAGTTAGACTGATTCAGTTTATGCGATCAGTTAGGTCTTCAGTTTGCGATGTAAACAGCTCGTGACTGATTCTAGCTTCTGCATACTAAGGTAGATTATTAGTAACACAAATTAACAAGTTTTGTTAATATCAAAATCAAGATTGCGAGCTCGAAAAGTTCCAACAGTTGTTGACAAACTTTAGAATTTAATTAGGATAAAGTAAGAATATTGCTTACAATCTTTATTTTTCCAATAATTTTTTTAAATTTATGTGAAAACATATAAGTCTAAAAGGATGTAAACATTATAAAATAAACATCCATTAAATTAAGTTGGGCTTGTAATTTAAAATAAGTAAAAGTTATAATATAAGTTATCGAGCTCAAGATAGGGTCCACTAAGTTAAAAACACATTATCCTCCTCGAAAATCAATATTCATATCGAGGTAAATTCTCATTTTTTCCCATAAGAGGCGGCTCGTATCTAATAGAAGTCTCGAACCGGTCTACCTAGGGCTCATACCTAAAACAAGACATGAAAATTTTACTACATATATTAGTGCTTTACATGCATACTCAGAAAAATATTTATTTTGTTATATGAAATCAATAATTGTTGGATCAAGAATTTGGTACGTTTTGGTGGTTAACAATTAATACTATGACAAAACTGGCTTAAGAGAAACTGATACAGCTGGTAAAGTTAAACAAAACTGATACAGCTGTTACAGTTGAACAAAACTGATATCGCTCTAAAACTGAATAAATATGTCTAAAGGATTTCATTTTACCAAACATCAGAATCAGTCTACGACATAACTCTAAACTGATGTCCACGTCAAGCAGTCTGAACAAACTGATAACAACAGTGTACAAGTCAAGACTGATCGTAACAGTGTACGGACTGTTAGAAAAGTGCCGACATGGACTAAACAACCAATAGCCACTTTTGATTGAACAGATCTATTTCTGAGAGTATAAATAGAGGAGGAGTTGACTTCAGGAATCAATTAATCATTCACTGATAAGATTAAGTATTCAAAGTCGTTGATATACCTGAACGAAACTGAATCTGTAAGGTCCAAAATACGATAACGTAATCCAACTGTATGCAAATTTATGGAAATTGAAAATGACTAATTAAATGGTTTTAATAGCATGAATTAATTATGATATGCATGATTACTTGTTTAAAATAGGATTTTCTGTTAGAATGCATAAAATTGTGTTTTAAAAGTTGTTCAAGATGTGATTGAGGAACGGATACCGGGGACCATATAAGGGAAAATTTTTTTATTAAACAATTATTTTTAATTGTTTAATGTGTGGTGTATTTAAATGGAAAATTCGAATTTGGGGTGTTTTGAAGTGTTTTTATATGCTGAGTCGTATTCTCAACCAGTGTTCGATTTTCGACTAAAATATGAACTTTTCAAGAACTCGGCTAATATTTTCACGAACTTCCCTAAACAAAATATTTTAAATATTCACTAATGGGCTTAATGGGCCTATTATACCATGTTAATGGACCTAAGCTCGGACACATGATTTAATTATCAAATAAAAGCCCTAAACCCTACCCCAAAACCCTTAAACTCATGCACACCACACACAACACACACAAGAATTCTCCTAGCAGCAATCAAGCACACACACACGCACGTATTGTTGAAGGGAAGGTCACGTTTTGAAAGTAAAAAATTTGGCAAAGTCCTCCTTTCGTCGACGTTCTTCGCATCTCAACTTGTTTTTCGTGCATAAAATACGTAAAGGCACGCCTTAATCTCCTTTTTCTCATCCATCACACCATATTATAGGTTCGAAGCATGTTTGCATGAAAAATATGTTTACTTTGTATTTATTTTCGTTTTTATGCCATGACATGTCAATAACTCAAGTTTTTGTGGCCCAAAACCTATGATATTATTGCACAAAAAGGTTGCCATGGTAAGGTAACTTGGAAGGACTATTTTCCACCGTGTTAGGGGTCACATGAGTCACGGCTAAGGGCTGGACAAGGGCTAGGGAAGGGTTGAACGAAAATTGCATGTTTTGTGCACTAGGCTTTCGGCTAGGAGGAAGCAAGCCGTGCGGCTCGACCAGGGCTTGACTAGGGCTCGGGCTGGACGTGGTTAGGAGTGAGGAAGAGTCCTAGTGTAGAGCCCAAAATCAGTACACATAAAACCCATATATTTATTAAATTGTTAAATTACTTATTTAATTTTTAAAATGATTTTTAACAATGCATGATTTACGATTTGCATTATTTTAAATTATTACATGTTTATTTGATGCACGTTAAAACGTTTTCTTGAGTTTTATGTTTCAGGCGAATATTCGACGCGAGATCGGGAAAAGAGATCGGTGACGATTTAGACAATTCAAAAAAATTTGTATTTTAAATGATTTATGAAATTTTAAACGTTTTAAAGCCTAACTTAACTTATTAGGTGATTTTAAAAGTTTAAAGTTTTCAATTACTATTTTGAATAATGGGAGATTTTAATCTTGAAAATTTGGTACTCAATTATTTTATTAAATCTTTGAGTGATATTAAATAATTAGATTAAGATTATTTTTATTACTAATTAATTAATTAAGTAATTTTAGCCCCTAATTAAACCACACTCACGCACACACACACTACACTCACTATAATGGCCCGAAAATTCGTGTTTGAAAATTTGCGGAAAATTTAAAAATTTTCTTTTCAAATAATTAAAATGCCTTATTTATAAAATAAACTGATAAGTAAAGTTTGAAGTTCAAAATCACAGCGGAAGAAATCATTACTCGCCAAAATAACAAGTTAAAGTATCCAACAACTGATAAAATTGTTTGAACATAAAAATGACAAGTGCTGTAAATGAGGTCCTCAGGTTCCACTACTGCAGATCCAATCTAGCTCACTGGTCCCCGCCCTCGGTCCCGAGCTCATCAGTACCTAAAACAATCAAGTCTAGTGAGTCTAAAGACTCAGCATGCATATATCGTAAATAACGAGTAAATAATATAATAAAGTTGCATGTGAATAAAAATATAATGTCATGAGGCATAATGTGAAAATAACTTGTCATGTGCAATTATAATACGTGCATAACTGACTAAAAATCATAAGTGAAATGCTTGCTCAATCGAGCTCTGTCATAAATAACATGTCATAAATTTTCTGTTGAGATTATGGTCTACGCAAGTGGCCCATGCACTGAACTGAACTGACCGGTAACTGGCGACCGGATGAAATAATAATCCCATGATAGTGAAATGGCCACAAGCAATATCGCATAAATATCAAAAATGAATATTTTATATTTTTATGCACGTAATATAATTAACTGGCATAATGAAATATCCTGTATTATTTTACCACATGGATTGGATCGTTTCCAGGCTCGCTGCGACCTAAATTTAACATGAAATATATGCAAATAATTTTCTTGACCAAACTTTGTAATTGAATCCTAAAACGAGACAATTACGCCTAACGACTTCGTATTTAATCATGACTCCGTGCCAACCCGAACCAACACCAAACCAACGTTTAGTCATGATTAAAATACTCTTAAAAATGATGAAATAATGCTCCTAAATTTACAGTACTCGAAATTTAGTGAATAGAGGCCAAAAACGTGAAACGCTCTTTCGAGAGTCACTTTGGCACATTATACCGTAAATTCTCGTACGACCTCTAAAAAGATCCGAATCACAAACGGCCAAAAACATGACCTTCTTAACTTAATGAGGTACTGTCCAGTCCAAGGTCATAGGCTAAAAGCCAACCAAGAACACGAACGAGCCTCTGAACCGAAGCGTCAAGTTGCTGTCCAGAAAATACAGCAGTAGCGCTTGCACTTGCATGCGTCGTTTGCTAGGATAATGGTCATTGGGGCTTGAACCACCGACCAGAGCCTCTTCCCAACATCTTAAGGTAGGGTTTGAGCCATGGCTAAGGGCCCTAGTCCAGCCACAATCCAAACCACACCATGAATCAGCCGAGACTCCCACCCGAGAGGCCAACCTGCGCGCGTGGGTTGTTGCAACCGTTCTTACTGTCATGGGTCGTTCCAGTGGCCATTTATTGACCATGGCACGATCTAGACATCAAGGGTAATGGTATGAACCATGACTAAGGGCTACAAAGCCAGCCAAGATCCACACCAACACCATAAACTCAAAACTCACATGCAGAAAATTGAAGGGGATCGAAGGGGCTGTGCTTGTTTTATTTGAAAACCGATGCAACCATGGACCAAGCCTTGAAAGGCCGACTTGGTCTCGTCTTAGACATAATAGGGAGGTGTTCTAACCGTGGCTATAGCCCCTGGGGCAGCCAAGATCAGAAACATCCTCTTTTTGACAGCAAACAAGAGAATCGAAGCACAATATGACACTAGTGAAGAGTTGCTGTCATTTCTCTTCCTCCAGCGTGTAGGGGCTGGAACCAACGTTCTTAAATGATCCTAACATGTCCTAGTACATGTCTAAATGCAGCCTCGAGCCCCTGGAATCGAGCCAACCACCTGTAACCACAAAACCAACAAAACGTGAGGTGCACAAGTGAGGAGCCGAAAATTCTGTACATCTTTCGAAAAATTTCTTGACATAAATTTCGGTTTTTGGCTATAAAATAATGATCATTTAATGTTTAAAAATCATATTATGACTTGATTGAAGAGCAAAGAAATAATATAGACATGCCTTGGTTTTTGTTTTGAAGAAAATAAAAGAAAACACGACGCGGCGCGGCGGAGACAGAGTTGCTTCTTTCTACAAATTTTCTCTCTTGTTTTTCTCTCAACCTCACACGATTTTCTCTCTGAAACCTACTGAATTTTTGTGGAATGGTGGGGAGAAAATGGTTAGGGAGAAATGAGGGAAGGTGCTAGATAAAGGGGAGGAATGAATCTTGTTATCTTTTGAGTTTGGGAGATCAGGAAATGAGATGATATGATTTGATTTGAAGGAGATTTTAAATGGGGTGATGGCCTATTATTTGCTAGTTAATGAGTAGAAAAATTGCTTAAATGTTAATTATTGGTGAATAAAAGTTTAGGGGATTATCTAAAAAGAAAAGGATTAGGAAAGAATCAAAGGAATGGGTTGTCAAATATTTTTAAATCTTAAACAAGGGTGGACGATTTTTCTACTAAATAAATGAGGTAGGAAAATTACTTAATTATCAATTAATGAGGATTAAAAGTGTAGGAATTATCAAACCAAGAAATGATTAAGGAAATGATATCAATGGAGAGTTGTCAAAATAATCAAGATTGGGTTGGATAATGAGGGGGCCAGAATTTTGAATGCTAAATTAGGTAGAAATATTGCTTAATTCATGTATTTTAAATATTTAAAGTTTTATCTACCCATTAAGTATTTTAGTGAATTAATTAATTAGTTAAGGAATAACATTATCTTGCATGCATGGTTAAATCTTTAAATTACTTAAATAATTCCTTAAACATTCTTTTATATTAAATTAACATATTAATTATCTTAAATAAATTCTAGGAATGTTTTCTTGATATTAAATTTTATCTCAAAACTCCAATTCCAGTCCGGCCTCACTTATTTAACTGAAAAGATAACAATTAAACTACTGCATAAAATAATTAAATTTAAAGAAAAGAATTTAAATTCTCATGCAATAAAAATCATTTTAATTTAAATATTAAGAATTATGCATGACTTATACGTAGTCTAATTTACGGGTTTTACAATCCTTCCCCTCTTAAAAGAAATTTCGTCATCGAAATTAAAACTCACCGAATAGCTCCGGATACCGACTCCTCATCTCTGGCTCAGACTCCCACGTAGCTTCCTCCTCTGAATGGTTAAGCCACTTGACTTTAACTCGCTTAACCAGCTTGTTCCGAAGCTTCTTTTCCTGTCTGTCTAGGATCTGCACTGGTCTCTCCTCATAAGACAGGTTCGGAGTAAGCTGCAACGGCTCAAAGTTCAGGACATGCGAAGGATTTGCCATATACTTTCTCAGCATAGAGACGTGGAACACATTGTGTACTCCGGCCAGATTCGGCGGAAGAGCAACACGATAAGCTAGCGTTCCAACTCTGTCAAGGATCTAAAATGGTCCAATGAATCTCGGACTGAGCTTCCCTTTCTTCTCAAATCGCATGACACCCTTCATAGGTGCCACTTTCACAAAGACATGGTCGCCCACGGTGAACTCTAAATCTCTCCTCCGCTGGTCCGCATAACTCTTCTGTCGACTCTGAGCAGTCCTCATCCTGTCACGGATCTGGGCTACTATATCGACAGTTTGCTGAATAATCTCTGGACCCAACTCGGCTCTCTCTCCTACCTCATCCGAATGAACAGGAGATCTACACTTGCGACCATATAATGCTTCATACGGAGCCATTCCTATAGATGACTGAAAGCTGTTGTTATAGGTGAATTCCACTAATGGCAAGTTCGACTCCCAGCTCCCGGAGAAATCGATAACACAAGCATGGAGAAGATCTTCCAAAATCTGAATGACTCGCTCTGATTGCCCATCTGTCTGAGGGTGGAAAGCTGTGCTGAACAGCAACTTCGTACCCATCGTCGAATTCAAACTCTTCCAAAATGAGGAAGTGAATCTGGGGTCTCTGTCAGATACGACTATCTCCCGGATATACAACTCAGCATACTGAACCATGGTGAAAGTCGTCTTGATAGGCAAGAAGTGCGCTGATTTGGTAAGACAATCGACAATCACCCAGATAGCATTAGATCCTCTGACTGACTTCGGTAAACCGGTCACAAAGTCCATGGTAACATTCTCCCTATTCCCTCCACTAGGGAATAGGGAGAGGCTTGAGCAAACCCGCTGGTCTCTGATGCTCTGCCTTCACTAACTGACAAGTCAGACACTTGGATACAAAGCGCCTGATATCTTTCTTCATTCCTGGCCACCAGTACAATAACGGCAGGTCTTTGTACATCTTCGTGCTCTCTGGATGAATAGAGTATGGTGACATATGGGCCTCTGATAGGATATCTGCTCGGATAGAATCACTGCTGGGAACCCATATCCTGTCTCAGTATCTGACAATACCGTCACTAACTTAATACAAGACACTGCCCTTGGCCTCATCTCGTTGCTTCCACTTTGCCAACTGCTCATCTGCTTGCTGACTACTGTGAATACGGTCAATGAGAGAAGACTGGATGGTCAAGGTAGATAGACGGGGGACTCTACCTTGAGGGTATGCCTCTAGATCAAACATCTGCATCTCAGACTGAAGAGGTTTCTGAATCGTCAAATGGACCATCACTGCAACTTTCCTGTTCAATGCATCCGCAACTACATTAGCCTTACCCGGGTGGTAGCTAATGTCACAATCATAATCTTTCACAAGCTCCAACCAACGCCTCTGACGCATGTTCAGCTCCTTCTGCGTAAAGAAATACTTGAGGCTCTTGTGGTCGGTAAAGATCTGGCACTTCTCCATAAAGATAGTGCCTCCAAATCTTTAAGGCAAAAACTACGGCGGCCAACTCTAGATCATGGGTAGGGTAATTCTTCTCATGAGTCTTCAACTGTCGAGAAGCATACGCTATCACCTTCCCATGCTGCATCAATACTGTGCCCAAACCGAGCTTCGAAGCATCGGTATACAAAACAAACTCACCGGACCCTGAAAGCAGTCTTGGAAACATCAGCATCTCTCACCCTCAACTGGAGATAACCGGACCGCAGATCAATCTTGGAGAATATCGAAGCTCCCTGCAACTGGTCAAACAAATCCTCAATCCTCGGGAGTGGGTATTTGTTCTTCACTGTAACCCTGTTCAACTCCCGGTAATCAATACAAAGTCTGATAGAGCCATCCTTCTTCTTTACAAACAAGACTGGAGCGCCCCATGGAGAAAAACTAGGGCGAATGAACTCCTTGTCAAGAAGTTCCTGAATCTGCTTCTTAAGCTCTGCCATCTCTGTCGGTGCTAGTCGGTACGACGCTTTGGATATCGGAGTCGTACCTGGCATAAGCTCGATAGAAAACTCCACCTCTCTCTCGGGTGGCATACTAGAGACATCCTCAGGAAAAACGTCTAAGAAGTCTCTGACAACTGGGACATCTGAGGCTGACTGACTGGGTGCCTCGGGGACAGATATAAAAGTTGCTAAAAATGCCCGACACCCTCTATGCATGAGCTTCCTAGCCTTGACATAAGGAATAATGCACGGTAAGGGAAAGTACCTGTCCGGCTCGAATAAGAACTACGTCATTCCAGACGGTCGGACTAGAACAGATCTCCGCTGGAATTCAATCAAAACTCTGTTCCGCAATAGCCAATCCATCCCTAGTATGATGTCAAACTCTGGCATCGGCAACGCGATCAGATCTGCATAAACGAGGTTGCCATGGAGCTCAAGATCTATGTCTCGGATCACATTGGTAGGTGTCATCTCCTCACCAGAAGGCAATACTACTGAATAGGCTACATCTAGCCCAACGGTCTTGATCTTGCGGAAATTAGCAAAGACCTCCGAAATAAATGAGTGAGTGGCCCCTGAATCTATCAAGGCCTTCGTAGCGGAACCAGATATAAAAATTCTCCCTGAAATATCGGAACTCTAAGTTGAACCCAATAGTTATAAGAACTAAACTTATAGACATACAAAGGCCAGAGTTCTTCTTTTCTAATTCCCGAAAATAATAATGAGTAGAGCATGCAATTCTATCGTAATTCTAAGTTCAAAAATATTAACCTAGATTCCCAAAACATCGAATTTCAAATACAACTCAAAGCGTTAAGATACCTGTCATAAGCATGGTTTCTGGGTTCGTCTCCGTCGCATGGAGAGCGAAAACTCTGCCTTGGGTAGGCAGATTCCTCTGAGGGCACTGCAGAAATAAGTGGTCTGGACTACCACACTTATAACACTTTCCTGAGCCAAACATACATGCTCCAGGATGGCGACGTGAGCACTTAGGGCAAACTGGGTGCTCAAAAGTCCTCGGGGCTGGGCGTCCCCGCTGCTGCTGCTGGCCTCTGTTTTTAGGCGGCCTGTGAAAAGGTCTCTTGTTCTGCTGCTGAGGAAGAGGGCGGTGTGGTACCTGGGCTGGGCGCTTGCCCTGGCGGTCTCTCTCGATATCACGCTGATCCTGCTCTGCGGCTAGAGCTTTGGAGACAGCGACCTCATAAGTAGCAGGGTCAGACACCCTAACGTCACGGCGCAAGATCGGCCGTAAACCCACCAAGAAATGCATCAACTTGGCCTTGGCATCATTCGCGATCCGGGGTACAAAATGACAACCCCTCTCAAACTTACGGATGAACTCCGTAACAGTCAGATCTCCCTGTCTCAGGCTCATGAACTCCGTGGTCAACCTGGTGCGGACTTCCTCAGTAAAATATTTGGAGTAGAATACCACCGTGAAGCGTGCCCAACTCAGCGTAGCCAAGTTCAGGGCTACTGATGCTCCTTCCCACCATAAGCGGGCATCTCCTCCGAATAAGTAGCTGGCACATCGGACTCTGTCTGCATCTCCAAGCTCCATGAACTCGAAGATAACCTTGAGGGACTTGATCCAGCCCTCGGCAATCATGGGGTCTGTCGTCTCTGAAAACTCCTTAGGACGCATCTTCATGAATCTCTCGTAGACAGCCTCAGGCCCTGTCGGCCTGGTCGCCACAGCATTGTTCCCCGCAAACTGTGCGAAGAACTGAGTCATCCCAGCTAGCATCTGGGCATTCATATTTGGTGGAGGGGGTGGAGGTCCGTTCCCCTCCTGTCTCTGCTCCTCCCTGTCCTCATGACGAGGCTCATCATCACCTCTCGGGCGTCCAACTTGGCGTCTAAGAGGCATACGGTTCCATATATAACCCATACGTAACCAACATGCATAATTCCATAATTTAATTAAATTTAAATACTGAACAATAAAAATCTGGACGTAAAACATTTCATGAAAACATGCTGTTAAAATATTTCATGCTGTAACGAAATGCGTAAATGTAAAACTTACAGACCGAAGACGTGACTTCATGAGCTTCTCATGGTCAGTAGTAGTACAACCCTTTACAGAACCATTACTCTGATACCAGCTATAATGGCCCGAAAATTCGTGTTTGAAAATTTGCGGAAAAATTAAAAATTTTCTTTTCAAATAATTAAAATGCCTCATTTATAAAATAAACTGATAAGTAAAGTTTGAAGTTCAAAATCACAGCGGAAGAATCATTACTCGCCAAAATAACAAGTTAAAGTATCCAATAACTGATAAAATTGTTTGAACATAAAAATGGCAAGTGCTGTAAATGAGGTCCTCGGGATCCACTACTGCCGACCCAAGCTAGCTCACTGGTCCCCGCCCTCGGTCCCGACCTCATCAGTACCTACAACAATAAAGTATAGTGAGTCTAAAGACTCAACATGCATATATCGTAAATAACGAGTAAATAATATAATAAAGTTGCATGGAAATAAAAATATCATGTCATGAGGCATAATGTGAAAATAACTTGTTATGTGCAATTATAATACGTGCATAACTGACTAAAAATCATAAGTGAAATGCTTGCTCAATCGAGCTCTGTCATAAATAACATTTCATAAATTTTCTGTTGAGATTATGGTCTACGCAAGTGGCCCCTGCACTGAACTGAACTGACCGGTAACTGGTGACCGGACCGGTAACTGACGAGCGGGTGAAGTAATGCACATCTGATCAGACTAATGCCACAGTATACTGGGTGGTGCAAACTGAACTGATCGGTAACTGGCGACCGAATGAAATAATAATCCCATGATAGTGAAATGACCACAAGCAATATCGCATAAATCTCAAAAATGAATATTTTATATTTTTATGCACGTAATATAATTAATTGGCATAATGAAATATCCTGTATTATTTTACCACATGGATTGGATCGTTCCCAGGCTCGCTGCGACCTAAATTTAACATAAAATATATGCAAATAATTTTCTTGACCAAACTTTGTAATTGAATCCTAAAACGAGACAATTACGCCTAACGACTTCGTATTTAATCATGACTCCGTGCCAACCCGAACCAACATCGAACCAACGTTTAGTTATGATTAAAATACTCTTAAAAATGATGAAATAATGCTCCTAAATTTACAGTACTCGATGTCACGCCCCGAATCCGGAGCGTCGGTGACATCCGGCATTGTTTAACAATTATATTGAAAACAATAAAACCTCGTATCAAATTAAACCAGTCTTTTTCATAACTAAAGTATTGTCTTACAATGACAATGAAATAAATACATCAGAGTTGCAAAATGCGGAAAACTAAACAAAAGGGATAAAGTGGTTCTTGATCTTGATCATCGTTCACCAACCTCAGAAAGCTTCCTGCTCCTCTTTATTTATTTGCTCTTCAGTTTTATCTGAAATTTGTAAGGGGTGAGTGTTTTGGGAAACACTCAGCAAGTCGGGGTCGATCGATTCCGGAGATACATATAGAACTTAATTCTTAAAAAAATTTCTTTTAACATACTTTAATAACATACTTTCAAAACTCAATATTCTTGACTTGACACAACAGAAACGAAGCGAATAAAAGACGGAGCTTATCAAATGATTCAGAACAAAACAGAAACAATTCAGATCATTTCGGAACAGACAAAAGACACTGTTACTCATCTCATTTCTATGATCAAATTGTCCCCAATATGTTAGTCCTCTAAGGGGTGAGGCCAGAACATGGTTTTATACCCACCAATGGCGGCCAGAACAGAACATGGTTCTATACCCACCAATGGGGGCCAGAACAGAACTACAATTCTTGTCCCATTTCAAATTCGAATCGTAACAGTGCAACAGAATTCAGAAGTAACAGACAGAAGTTTTCAGATATTCAGATTTCAGAGTTATTCATACAGACACAGCGTAACCAAGAATTTCGAAAATTAGAAGAGAACACATAATCGATCGAAATTAAAATAAAACACACTGACATTTTCGAAAAAGGGACACACCAACATGCATGTCACGTTATGTATATCAAAGTTTAAAATAGAAACGAAGTACATAACAAAAGCCCACTTACCGTATTTTGAAGGAAATTTCTTGTTGAAAATTGGGCAGCACTTCGACGCTATTTCAACAACTGTGATCTCTAATTGAGCAGCACTTTGATTATAACTTCTAGTAGACTGAGTCGTGATTTCGATAGCACTTCGACTCCGACTTCTCCTTTCCTTGGACGAATTTTGGAGAGTTTTTTGTGGAAGGGGGTGGCTGAAATTTTGTAGGGTTTTTGAAGGAATATTTGAAGTGCCCTTGCATGTGGTTTTAGGTAGTATTTATAGAAAAATCTTGGCCCTTTCACCTAGCCCTTGGTCTAAATCTTGGCCTCCAAGATTAGTCATTATTGTGTTTCAAATCTCCATGCATTCTTCAATTCCCATGCTAGCCATTATTGCACTCCAAATTTCTATGTAAGCTTTAAGAGTCACCTTGATTTTCTAAAGGGTCACTTCTTGCATCATTATTATGTCCTAGCTCTTAGCTCCTCCCGCAGCTCCTTCATGGGTTAACTCAAAGGTTATTTCTTGCACATTTAATTTTTCCAAACTATTGGCTCATCTTGTAGCTCCCTTTTTGTTCTTGTTAGGACAAGATTGGTTGAGCTGCTTTGAGCTCACGAATTGAGTCCTTGAGCTGGGGTTTTATTCCTCCCATGACAGTACTTCAATGGATGCAGTTACTCCTAGCTTGGCCTCCCGTTGGGTTAATCTCCGAGCATTGAAGCTATTTCTTCGAGTTAAGTTAGCTGAAATCTAAGTTAATATACAAGTTATCTAGTTGGAATAAAAATTTTAGTGCTTAGTTTGAGTTAAACTTCAAGTTTGAATTACTTACTTGGCTCGTAAAGGAAAAAGAAAAAGAAAAAGGAAAAGGAAAAAGGAAAAGGAAAAGTAAAAATGTTTATGATCATGAAAAATGTTTTATGTTATGTCATGTTGAGGAAAAAAGGAAAGTTAAAGTTCATGTTTTCATGTAATGAAATGTTATGTTTACGTAAAAGTATTTTCACTGTTGCATGTGGTTTTATATGTATTATTTGTTATAAAGATTATGGTGTGTTGAGTCTTTAGACTCACTAGGTGTGATGGATGCAGGTGAGGTTGAGGGAGGTCTTGACGTATGATTTGACTTGACTGAAGGCGCACACAACTCGAGGACCAGCGCTTCTACTATTTCCGCATTTACGATTTATGAATCATGATTTATGTTAAAGATTTTAAGACTATTTATTTATGCTTCTGAGATATTTTTGAGAGATTTAGTATGGGCTATACTTTTCAAACTTATTGCTTTTTAGGTTTGGTAAAACAGTTGACGATTTCATTTTATGACTATTGCACTTGATTTTTAAAATGCTTTTTGGTTGGTGTTTCATTTTAAGGGGTAAAATATTTTCATGTGGTAAATGTACATGGCGAAAATTGAGTGTTTTAAAAAAAAATTTTTAGTACTTTTAAATCAATAAAAGGGCAGACGTCTCTGTTGGTATCAGAGCAAAGGTCCTGTAAAGGGTTGTGCCACCATCAGTGCCAGAAAGATCAGTCGTCAAGCCTCAAAGTTTTAAGTTTTACATGCTTTATATGAGTCAGTATGATGTTACCTGCATGACTTCATGAATATTATGCTTATTGTACATGTTTACGAGTTTTTTTTTTTAAGTATTTATGCTTTTCATGCTTAAATTGCTAAATGGGATAGGATATGTTACATGATTAGAGAAATTAGATTTAAATGCATGTTGGTTACGTTAGAATTTGGAAAACGTTGATAAAATGCCTCCTAGACGTGCTCCCGTTATTGAGAATTAGGAAGAGAACAACATGAATCACCAAGGGAATAATCAAGAAAATCCACCACCACCACCACCACCACCAGATGCTGCTACTCGTGCTCTTGAGGGGATGGCTCGTCTCTTCGAGCAGCAGATATTGCAGCAACAGTTGCAGCAGCAGTTACAGCAGATGCAGCAGGCGCCTAGGCCACAAGACGACATTTATGATCAGTTTAGGAGGCTAGGGCCGAAGGAATTTTCTGGCACCACAGATCCCTTTGCTGCTGAGAGTTGGATCCGTTCACTTGAGTTACACTTTCGTTATTTTGATATGGGGGATGCGGATCGAGTGAGGTGTACTACTTATCTATCCAGGGATGACGTTTCTTTATGGTGGGAGGGAGCCGAGCACGGTGTTAATCTTGCTACTATCACTTGGGCTAGTTTCAAGGAGATATTCTATGAAAAATACTTTACTGCCGAGGTTAGAGGACGACTGATGAGGGAGTTT
The DNA here is from genome assembly GCF_012295235.1 of Primulina huaijiensis. Classification (NCBI taxonomy): domain Eukaryota; kingdom Viridiplantae; phylum Streptophyta; class Magnoliopsida; order Lamiales; family Gesneriaceae; genus Primulina; species Primulina huaijiensis. The sequence goes on from NC_133322.1 coordinate 13,101,573, forward strand.
ATGACCCTCCGCCAGGGGGACGCGACTGTTGCCGAGTTTGTAAAGAAGTTTGATAGGGGTTGCCATTTTGTACCTCTCATTGCCGGGGATCTTGCGATGAAGCTTAAGAATTTCATGGATGGACTACGACCTACCCTTCGCAACAATGTTATGGTGATGCGATCTTCAGATTGTTCTACTGCCATCGCTTATGCTCTCCAGTCCGAACAGTCTTTTAGAGACCTCGATTTTGAGAATCAGCCCAAGAGGAAACAACATCAGAATAATAATCAGCCTAACAAAAAGCCGTACACGGGTCCTCCTAGACCTCAAGGGCCTCAAAGCCCCAAGGTCAAGTCCAGAAACAAGCACCACAAAAGCCACAGAATCCTGGGGCACCGAAGCCTGCTGAAAGGCAACCATGCAAGTAGTGCAACCGTCAACATCTTGGAAAATGTGAATGGGGATCATTCAAATGTTTTTACTGCAAGGAGGCGGGACACAAAGCTATTGATTTCCCAAAGAGGAAAGCAGTTACTACGGCACGAGCTTATGTTATGAATGCCGAGGAAGCTGAGGAAGAGGCAGACACTACACTCATCACGGGGAGGATCATCATTCTAGGTGTAGCTACCTATGCCTTGCTAGATTCAGGAGCTACAAATTCTTTTATATCTGAAACCTTCATCAAAAGACTGAAAATTACTCCTCAAGATATGGGTCTGGGTTTCAAAGTTTCAATTCCATCCGGTGATCAAATGCTCACGTCTAAGATTGTTAAAGATCTGGAGCTTCGTTTATTCAAAGATGTGGTTCGGGCAGACCTTATTGTTCTTCCTATGCCCGAATTCGATATTATACTTGGGATGGATTGGTTATCAGCGAATGGAGCTTCGATTGATTTTCGTCAGCGATCAGTATCTATTAGGCCAACTAGTGGTAAATATTTTGTCTTGGAGGCGGCAAGAAACAAGCAAATTCTGCACATTATCTCTTGTCTATGTGCGAGGAAGCTTATTAAGCGTGGATGCCAAGCTTATCTAGCATGTGTCACTACTGCACATGCATCTTTCAATCAGAAGTTAGAAGATGTTGATATTGTGAGAGATTTTCCTAGCATCTTTCCCGAGGACGTTTTTGGCATTCCGCCCGACTGTGAAGTGGAATTCTCTATTGATATAATACCGGGTACAGTTCTTATATCAAAAGCACCTTATCGTCTAGCACCTGCCGAAATGAAAGTGCTAAAAGATCAAATCCAAGAATTGCTAGACAAGGGTTTCATTCGCCCTAGTTACTCTCCATGGGGCGCTCCGGTATTATTTGTGAAAAAGAAATATGGTAGCATGCGTCTTTGCATTGATTATCGATAGCTTAATAGGGTCACTATCAAAAATAAATATCCACTGCCAAGAATTGAGGATTTATTTGATCAGTTGCAAGGAGCATCGATATTTTCTAAAATTGATCTGCGATCTGGATACCATCAATTGAAAGTAAAAGAGTCAGATGTTCACAAGATGACATTTCGCACGAGATATGGGCACTATGAGTTTATGGTCATGCCATTTGGGTTAACCAATGCGCCAGCAATCTTCATGGATCTCATGAATCGCGTATTTCAGCCGTATCTGGTTCAGTTTATTATTGTCTTCATTGATGACATATTGATCTATTCCAAGAGCAGAGAGGAGCATAGCCGTCACTTGAGGATCGCACTGCAGGTACTGCAAGACAGGAAGCTTTATGCCAAGTTCAGCAAGTGCGAGTTTTGGCTTGATAGAGTGGCGTTCTTAGGCCACATCATTTCTAGTGATGGTGTGGAAGTTGATCCGAGTAAAGTGGAAGCAGTGAAAGAATGGCCAGTACCAAAGAGTGTAACCGAGATTCGCAGTTTCTTGGGACTAGCTGGCTATTATCGCCAATGTTATCTATGCCATTGGGGCAAGGGGAGTATGTTCTTTATACCGACGCTTCTAAACTTGGTTTGGGCGCAGTTCTGATGCAAAACGACCGACTTATAGCCTATGCGTCGAGGCAGCTGAAAATTCACGAAAAAACTACCCTACTCATGATCTTGAGCTTGCAGCAGTAGTCTTTGCACTAAAAATCTGGAGACACTACTTTGATGGGGAGAAGTGCAAGATATTCACTGATCATAAAAGTTTGAAATACTTCTTCACCAAAAAATAATTGAATATGAGACAGCGAAGATGGCTTGAGTTAGTGAAGGACTATGATTGTGACATTAGCTACCATCCGGGAAAAGCTAATTTAGTGGCAGACACGTTGAGCAGAAAGGCAGCAGTTATCACTCAATTATCACTCCAAAAACCGTTGCAGTCCGAGATACAGCGATTAGAGCTTACAGTGTATGCTAGGGGCGAAGCCCCAAATCTTGCCTACATTATCAGTCCAGTCGACTTTGAGAGATAGAATTCGAGATGGACAGTCCACTGATGAGCAGTTGCAAAAGTGGAGAACTAGAGATGAAGCCAAGGGCCGGAATTTATATTCAGTGGTGGATGGTTTAGTTCGTTACCGTGATCGTCTATGGGTTCCTAGCGATGATTTTTTGAGAGATCTTATTATGAAGGAAGCCCATGACACACCTTACTCCATCCATCCGGGAAGGAAAAAGATGTACAAAGATTTGCAGTTGTTATATTGGTGGCCAGGCATGAAGAGGGACATTTTGAGATTCGTATCCGAGTGTTTGACTTGTCAGCAAGTCAAAGCAGAGCATCAAAGACCAGCGGGGAAATTGAAGCCACTCCCTATTCCTGAGTGGAAATGGGAAAACATCACTATGGACTTTGTAGTGGGATTGCCAAAGACCGTCAAGGGTTTGAATGCAATTTGGGTGATAATAGATCGTCTTACAAAGTAAGCGCATTTTCTACCTATTAAGACGACATTCACCATGATTTAGTACGCCGACTTGTATATTCGAGAGATAGTCCGTCGGCATGGGATTCCTGCATCTATTGTTCTGAAAGAGATCTGAGATTCACGTCATCTTTTTGGAAAACTCTGTATGCAGCATTGGGGACCAAGTTATTGTTCAGTACAACGTTCCATCCTCAAACCGATGGTCAGTCAGAAAGAGTTATACAGATTTTGGAAGATCTACTGCGAGCATGTGTTATTGATTTCCAAGACAGTTGGGAACCAAAGTTACCTCTAGTGGAATTCACCTACAATAATAGTTTCCAATCATCTATCGAGATGGCTCCTTTTGAGGCACTTTATGGAAGGAAATGTAGATCTCCTTTTCATTGGGACGAGGTTGAGGAAAGAAGAGATATTGGTCCGGATGTGGTTGAGGAGACTGCCGCGCTTGTAGTCAAAATTCGTGAGAGAATGAAGACTGCACAAAGCCGACAAAAGAGTTATGAGGACAAAAGACGAAGGGACTTAGAGTTTGCAGTGAGCGACCATGTATTTGTGAAAATAGCACCTATGAAGGGTGTTATGCGCTTTGGCAAGAGAGGAAAGCTTAGTTTAAGATTTAAAGGTCCGTTCGAGATTTTGGAGAGGATTGAGATACTAGCTTATAGAGTGGCATTGCCACTAGAGCTTGTAGGAGTTCACAATGTGTTCCATATTTCGATGCTGCGGAAGTACATGTCGAATCCGTCACATGTACTAAATTATGAGCCTCTTCAATTAACTCCAAATATGACATATGAAGAAAGACCTGTCCAAATCTTAGTAAGGCAAGAAAGAAGATTGCGAAACAAAGTCATTTCAATGGTCAAGGTCAAGTGGCTGAATCACTCGGAAGAGGAGGCTACTTGGGAAACCAAGAGGGACTTGAAAGGTCGCTATCCAGAACTATTCAGTAAGTTCTAATTTAGAGGACGAAATTCTAATTAAGGGGGGAGGAATCGTAAGGTCCAAAATTAAGACGACGTAATCCAACTGCATGCAAATCTAGGAAATAATAGAAAATGAGTAATTAATTGATTTTAATTGCTATTTGATTATGTGACATACATGCTTATATGCTAAATATGATTTTATTATCATCATGCATAAAATTGTATTTTTAAGGAATATTCAAGTTGCGATCGACGAACGGAGACCGAAGGCTGAAAAACGTAAAATGTTTTTATTAAATAATTATTTTTAATTATTTAAAATATGGTTGATGGTTTTTCATATTTTTGAAAATATGTGATTTTGAGGTGATTTTATTCGCGGGGACGTAAATTTTATCGGTGTTAGATTTTCAACAAAAATACGAGCTTTTTGGCAACCCGGCTAATAAATTCACAAACTTATTTTACCAAAACTATTTTTATATTTTAATTAATCTTAATCAAGAACTAATGGGCCTAAACTTATGCTTAATAGGCCTAAAGCCTTAATTAGTGAATTGATTAATATATAATATGTAAACCCTTACCAAAACCCTTCACTTTGCAATTGAAAACACACGGCCACATGCTTCTAAATTTCAGAAACTCTCCCCTACAACACTCAAGTCACGGATTACACACAAACACACTTTGGGAAGAAAAATTCGAAGGTGTTCAAGGAGAAGATAGCCTATGTTCCGTCTCGTTCTTCGTCAACGGTTTTTTGTGCGTGTACAACGCAAAGGCACGCCATACATCTCTTTTTCTCATCCATCATATCATATTATTGTTTTAATTATTGTATGCATGAAGAACATAAATTTATTTTCAGAATTTTCGGAATATTGCATGCACACATGGAGAAACATGACCTGTGATTCAAATAACCTGTTCTTTGCATGTTAAGGGGCTGCCATGATGTCTAAGGATGTTTAAGCAAAGATTTTATGTGAATTAAAGTCCCCCACACACACCCAACTCCTGGATGAAACAAAAAGAAACAAGAACAAGCGAAAATCTGCTGTCAAGGGTTTGGGGTGATCGGGCTCCAAGGATAAGGGGTTGGCTTGGTTTTGGCTTGGGCCAGGGCTCGGCTAGAGTCTGTCATGGGTCAGGGGGAGAGTCCTAGCCATGCTAGGACTTGGTTTGGAAGGGCTGAGAGGAGTTTTTGAGTCTTTAGAGTCTTAGGAAGGTGTGAGGCTGAGTGGTTTGGGGCATGGGCTTGATGGCAAAGTCCTGGATGCAAAAGGGAGATGTCTATCACAAGTGCAATTCTCGGCCAGAATAAGGGGCAGTAAGGGGGTCTTCGTTTTTGGGTTTTGGGATGAGTTATATGTGATCTAAGGGTCCAGTAGGGTACTCTAGGATGTTGTTCAAGTTTGGGATCAACTTGGTTCGGGGGAGACTCGTGAAAATCGAAAGTTGGCTCGAGGTCGAAGTTTAGGTGTCAAAATAGGGTTTTTAACTAAGAAAAATTGAAAAACTGCTCACGGGAGTCGAGTCATGATTCATAATTGCTAAAATATTATAAAAGACTAAATTTAGAATTTAGGAATTTTATATTGAAGTTTGGGATTTTTCGGGATTAAAACACCGTCAAAACAATTAGTTAAAGATAAATGAAAAAGTCTAATATTTAAGCTAAATAAAATTATGGAAAAATTCATGTAAACTTAAATAATTATTTGGGACATGTTAGAGTCAAGAAACCAAGAAAAAAGTAAAAAACGTAAAATGTCAAATCCAGGGGTAAAACGGTCTTTTTACACCAAAAATGAGTAAACGTCATGGCAGTGCTCTAAATGCTATTCTTATGATATTATGATTACTTTTAAATGTTTATGAAATGTTCATGATTAAATTATGATTTTTAAATGTCTATGAGATTTTTATGAATTAAGGAAGACATTTAAAAGACATGTTGCATGCTTGGTTTCAAAAGCGAAAAAATGTTATGTTATGCATGATTTTATAACGTGATGAGAATGTAAACGTTGAAGGAAGTGAAGTAATTGTGACTAATTCGATAATGTTGGAGATATCGTGAGGGTGATGGTCCTAGTGGGAGCCCGACGATCGTATTTTAGTCATTACGAATATGTGGTAACGGTAAGAATGGGAATATCGTGAGGGGAAACAGCCCCCGAGGAAGCCTATTTATGGGAAAAGGCCCCAGAGGGAACTCCGACGATCGTTTTTTTATTCGAAAGAGGATAGGCCAGGGCCCAGTTGACCGGTGAGAGTGTTGCTGATGTCCCATGCCGTCCAATACTACGGTTTCATGTAGATGGATCCATAGGCTTTTGAGGTTTGAGGAAAGTCACAATTAACGATCTGAATTCAACGGAAGGAAAAGGAAAAAAGAAAAGGAAAAGGAAAAGGAAAAAGAAAAGGAAAAATGTTTATGATCATGAAAAATGTTTTTATGTTATGTCATGTTGAGGAAAAAAGGAAAGTTAAAGTTCATCTTTTCATGTCAAGAAATATTATGTTTACGTAAAAGTATTTTCACTGTTGCATGTGGTTTTATATATATTATTTGTTATAAAGATTATGGTGTGTTGAGTCTTTAGACTCACTAGGTGTGATGGATGCAGGTGAGGTTGAGGGAGGTCTTGACGGATGATTTGACTGGACTGAAGGCGCACACAACCCGAGGACCAGCGCTTCTACTATTTCCGCATTTACGATTTATGAATCATGATTTATGTTAAAGATTTTAAGACTATTTATTTATGCTTTTGAGATATTTTTGAGAGGTTTAGTATGAGCTATACTTTTCAAACTTATTGCTTTTTAGGTTTGGTAAAACAATTGACGATTTCATTTTATGACTATTGCACTTGATTTTTAAAATGCTAGTTGGTTGGTGTTTTATTTTAAGGGATAAAATATTTTATAAAAATATTTTCATGTGGTAAATGTACATGGCCGAAAATTGAGTGTTTTTTTTTTATAAAAAATTCTAGTACTTTTAAAGCAATAAAAAGGGCAGATGTCTCAACTAGGGCTAGGTTCGAGGGTCTGGGCGTGGTCTAGGCTCGGTGAGGGTCAATACTGGTTGATGGTTCAGAGGCTGTGAGGTACCTAGAAGGGTAAGGAATCCTAGTGCACTTAGGACACTCACGCACACACACATGCAATCGGGTTCATGGGGCAAGAGGGTTTTCAAGGGTTTAAGGGGCTGGTTAGGGGCTCGGGCTTGGTCAGTAGGGTTCCTAGATGGGTTGGCTGGGTTTGGCTCGAGGTGACTTGACCATGGCTCGAGTATTTTAGGAATTGGCTCGGGGGCTTCGATTATGTGTCAAATTAGAATTTAAAAAGACTAAAATTAGAACCATGGGTCCACGGGTGTAGTTCATGGCTCACAAGGGTTGAATAAATAATAAAAATGTTACATTTAAAATTTGGGATCAAAATAATGAGTTTTGGATTTATTCGGGATTTAATCTCCTCACGAAACGTTAATTGAAAAGCCTAGTTTTAAGCTTTATAAAATTATGAAAAATTATATTTAAGCTTAAATAATTATTTAAGGTAAGCCCATGTCATTAAAAGTGAGAAAAAGATAAAATCGAGAATTTTTACGTCCATGGACAAAACGGTAATTTTACACTTAGGAAAATACGAAAACGGTTGGCAACATCTCGAAGGATCATAATGCTTGTTAAATGATATTTTATGATTTATTATGATGATAATATGATATTTATGATTTATGATAAAGCTGTGCAATTTATACTTTTTAAAATGCTATTTTTTGGAAAGCTGTGTTATTTTATGATTTTTAAAGAAAAGAAAATATTTTGAGGGATGTGAATTGACTGTAACAAAAGATATGATTTATGTTATATGATTTTGTGGGGATGTCGTGAGGGGAAAGGCACCAGAGGGAGCTTATTTACAGGAGAAGGCCTCAGAAGGAGCCCATTTATGGGAAAAGACCTCAGAGGGAGCCCGTCTATGAGAGAAGCCCCCCGAGAGAGCCCCAACGATCGTATTCCATGATGGAGCCTAGTGCCCACCCCCATGGACCATGTGGAGCTAAGACTGCTGTCGACCAAAGGATAAAAGCTAGTCACTTTCAAGGATCAAACATCACCCAAAATGATATATGATTGAAAGCTTCACGATTAAAATGATTTTGATAATATATGATTTATGATAATGATTAAAGTTATTTTTTTAAATTATTTATTTATGCTCAAAGGTATTTTAAAAGGATTTTACGATTTACGATTTATTTATGTTTAAAAGCTATTTTAAATAAAAGTATGATTTTAATGCATGTGATTGTATATGTATTATTTTCTATTCATGTTTAGAACATGCTGAGTTTTTAGACTCACTAGGTTTGTATGATGCATGATTTAATGATTGATGGGAGGCACCAACGCTTGAGTGGATCGAGTGCAGCAGTACACACTCGAGGGCCTTTATGTTTCCGCACTAGCTTGTTAGATAAATGATTTAAAGATTATGTTAATGATTTTTATTAGAGATATTTTTATGCTTTGTTTTATTGTTAGTTGATCATTTTAAAGGTCGATTTAGAAATTTTGGTTAGTCGATGATTTAGGATTTTATTTTAAGCACTTGAGATTTCATATGTTCATTTATTATGAATGGTTAGAAATGTTAAGTTATTTTATTTAGATAGTATTTTCGAGTTTATGATTTATGATTAATATAAAAAAATAGAGGTCGTTTCAAAAATATTTTAAATATTCCTTAATAGGCTTAATGGGCCTATTACACTATGTTAATGGGCCTAAACTTGCACACATAATTTAATTATCAAATAAAAGCCCTAAAACCTACCCCAAAACCCTTAAACTCATGCACACCACACACAAGAATTCTCCTAGCAGCAATCAAGCGCACACAAACAGAGATTGTTGAAGGGAAGGTAACGTTTTGAAGGGAAAAATTCAGCAAGGTCCTTCGTTCGTCGACGTTCTTCGCATCTCAACTTGTTTTTCATGTGTACAATACGCAAAGACATGCCTTAATATTTTTGTTTTCTCATCCATCACACCATATTATATGTTCGAAGCATGTTTGCATGAAAAATATGTCTATCTTGTATTTATTTTCGTTTTTATGCCATGACATGTCAATAACTCAAGTTTTTGTGGCCCAAAACCTATGATATTATTGCACAAAAGGGCTGCCATAGTAGGGTAACTTGGAAGGACTATTTTTCATCGTGTTAGGCGTCACATGAGTTATAGCTAAGGGCTGGACAAGGCTAGGGAAGGGTTGAACGAAAATTCCATGTTTTGTGCACTAGGGTTTCGGCTAGGAGGGAACAAGGCGTGCGGCTCGACCAGGGCTCGACCAGGGCTCAGGCTGGACATGATTAGGAGTGAGGAAGAGTCCTAGCATGGCTAGGGCTCATGTGCAGCGGCTAGGGAAGATTCCATGAGAGATAAGACTCTTCCCATGCAACCTGAGGGCAGCTGCTGTGTGGAGGGACTCATGACTTGGGTCAGGGCTGGTCATTAGGGTCCCTAGGTGGTCTGGTCAAGGGATGGTTGGAGGTGGCTCGGGTGTGGTTCGAAGATGGCTTGGTAGAACAAGTTAGGGTTCAAAATAGTGAACTAAATGGAAAAAAGTTCGAACCATTGTCCACGGAGGTTGATTCATGTTTCACGAGGGTTGTTTAGGTATAATAAGTCTATATTTAAAGTTTGGGAAGAAAATTTTTAAGTTTGAATTAATTCGGGATTAAAGAGCTTCACGAATTAGTAATTAAGAATTAAGTCAAAATCCTTGAGATTACGTTAAATAAAAATATTATAAGTCAAAAATTAAGCTTAAATAATTATTTGGAATAGTCTCGAATTAATAAAAGTGAGGAAAAATTCAAAATCGAGAAATTCTAAATCCAAGGGTAAAACGGTCATTTTATACTTGAAAAATGTTAGAGGTCATGACAGTGCCCTGAATGCTGTAAAATACGTTAATATGTTTATTTCAAATGTTTATGAAAGTTTATGATGAAACGTTAATGCTAAAAGACATGCTGCATGCTTGGTTTAAAAGAAAAACGATTTAATTGCGCTTGAATTTTTATAATTATGGAAATATGAAAAGTTAAAAGAGGTGAATTAATTGTGACTAATACGATGATACGATGATATATAAGACCCAAGCTCAGTTTACGGGTAAGAGGGTCGCTGATGTCCTGGTTGCCCGGTACCTTGGTAATACGTAAATGGATCCATCGACCTTCAGCTAATACGAAAGTCACAATTGAGGATCTGAATTCATTAAAAAGGGAAACGTATACGTATATGATGAAAGGGAATATGATATGATATGCTGAAAGAAAAATGTTATAGTTTATGTTCATGAAAAGTTATTTTTAGTAAAAGTATTTTCACTGTTGCTCGTGAATGTATATGCATTACTTGTTATCATGATTAAGGTTTGTTGAGTTAATAGACTCACTAGGTGTGTCGATGCAGGCGAACATGAGATTGATGTTAATGGATGCCTAGATGGTTGATCTTGTTGGACTGAAGGCGCACACAACCCGAGGACCGTCTCTAGTTTTCCGCAAATAAAACTATGTTTATGATTTATGATTACTTAAAGATTTTTATGACTTATGATGCTTTTGAGAGGTTTTTGAGAGGATGTCAGAGTTAAGTTTATTTTTGAAATAATGTTGGTCTAGGTTGGTCGACGTTTACGATTTTATGTTTGAATTGATTTCTTTTGAATTTTCTAATAATAGTTGGTTGGTTTATTTTAAATGGTGCAAAAAGTATTTTAAAAATATATATGTATGTATAGTGTAATTTTGGTCTAATGCCTTAGTGGGAAAAAAAATTCTAGTATATTTTAAAAAAAACGAGTAGTGGACGTTTCAGAATAAGTTCAGCACACCCTTGAAAGGATTTTATCTGATCATTTAAGGATCATTTCGTGTTAAGTTAGTATCATTTTGTATTACTCATATATAGCAGTTTTTAGGCTGTTTATTAATCAATTTGAGTTTTTAGTAGTTTCAGTTTGCAGTGTTTAAGATCAAACTGAATCGGGATCTTGCAAACTACTTATATCATTCAAAGTCTTCTAGTGCAAACTTTCTTAAAAGAAGAAGGGGTGACGCACGAGCTTCAGTTCTCCGAACATCCAGAAACATATCTGTCATCTTTACATTTCATCATACCCCTTCCCATTCATTTTGTGATTTGTTCTAATATGTGAGTCTAACTTCCTTCCACACTTTTATGTTAGCAAACTGATATAGGCACTCGAGAATAGTCAGTTTAGTTGCCAACCCATTTAAACTAATCGAAGAAATTATCATATTGTGTTTTAAGTGTTTATTCAACCCTTTTTCTAAACACTTAACCGATCCTAAAAGTGGTGTCAGAGCGGTTTATTCTCGATTATGATCATTTTCGATTACAAGAACTTCATTTAATAAATTCTCATGTTCTCTAAGGAAGACTTGGATGAATGGAAAATAAGAATGCAGGCTTACTTAGTTACTCAAGACGATGACATATGGTTCATCATTACAGAAGGACCGGTGAGGATACTACAAGCAAATACATATATAGCCATCTCCGAATGTGCTCCTAAAATACTTGAAAAACGAAGGAGCGAATGGACCAATGAGGATGAGAAGAAGGCGAATCTTAACAATGTGGCAAAAGATATACTTTATAAAACCTTTGCCAAAAACACATTCAGCAAGATCAAACTATGTAAAACTGCCAAGGAAATTTGGCATAAGCTGATTCAGCTCTATGAAAGAAATGAGAAAACCCAAGAAAACAAGCTCTCCGTGGCCATACAAAAATTTGACAACATCAAGATGAAGCCTGGAGAAGCCATGTATTATTTTGATGAAAGAGTAAGCGGGATTATAATAGAATTCAGTGCACTTGAAAAAGTGCACAACAACTGAGAAGTGATTTTTAAAGTAATGAGAGGAGTGCCAAAAGAATGAGACATCAAGACAGTAGCTATGAATGAATCAAAGATCTGAACAAGATGGAGGTAACCGACCTATTTGTAGAATTAAAAGCCTATGAATTTTAACTGCAAATAAGGGAAGATGACCAGTCTATTTCTCAGCCGATTAAACATATAATTGTTTGAAAATGGAATCATCTGTTGCAAAATAAAAATCATCTGAATAATTAAGTACTGATGTTATGTTACTATTCGTAAAGAAGTTTGGGAAATTTCTATGAAAGAATCAAGGAAATTTTCAAAATTCCAATAAAAGAGCCTATAAAAATAAAGGGTCAATTGATGACTCCAATTCATGTTTCAACTGTGGCAAAACCGGTCACTTCATGGTAGACTGCCCTAAACCAAAGAAGGATGACAGGAGATCATATGAAAAGGGCAAGAGTTTTTTTGACAAAAGAAGATCCAAAGATGAAAATAAATTTTCAAAAAAACACGATCAAAAGGTGTTGGAATATTTCATGTTCGCAATCTTTATTTTGATGTTAACAAAACTTGTTATTTTGTTTCTAATAATTTACTGTAGCACGCAGGAAGCTGAAACTGATCAGGCTTTGAACTGATCAGTTATTTGAGCCAAAACTGAAGCTATCAAGACACAACTGAAAGTGCCAGCTGATTGCCCAAACTGAATCAGCTCAACAGATATAACAAAGAACAGTTCAACTGATTTTCCAGCTGATAGGTAGTTCAGCAGGAGAACTTCAGAAGCACGACTAGCTGATGAAAAACTCAACTAATGAAGAGCCCAGCTGACCAGTTCAACTGAAAGAGAGAAATCAGTTCAATTGACGATTCAACTGATTTCAACAGCCTAACTGAAGATCTGTTTAGATGACCAGTTAGGAGAATCAGTTAGGAATAAATCAGTTGCAGATCAAGACAAGTTTATCTAAGTGGATTCTAGCTACGCACAAGGGTACAAAGCTTCTGTACTATTGATAATACAATAATGGACGTTGCAGCAAGTATTAAAGCCAAAATATTCCAGAAGGCTGTCGAAAAAGTCGAGACACATATTTCAATGAACACGTTCAAGCTGCAACGGATACAAATATTGAGTCTCACTGTACCATCAGTTTCCTGCTTATATATATAGAAGATCAGTGAAGACCAACAACACAAGAACAACAAGAGCAGAGAAGAACAAGTGTGTGAAGATACAGAGGACACGCATATTGTATATCAGCTTACTAGAAGCAATTTTCCAGAGGGAACACTTCATCGTGTTATCAGGTTAGTTTAGAAGCACAATTCCCTCAGTGTGTGAGAACAAGTGTTCGTTGTTCAATTCTCTCTCTCACACACACTACCACCCAAAATACAGTCTTGCACAAACACAATAAACTTGTGTATGTAGTCTTTGACACACAGATGTTAAACAAGTGTTGGCTGGAAGGTAATGCCTTCAGTCTAGACTAGGAGTTCAGTTAGGCTGTTGGGTAAGTCCTAAGCAGGTGGGTTTGTATAAGAGTTTGTATAAATCAAAGTCTTCTAGTGTATCCTACCTGAGGAGGTAGAAGGGTTGACATAGGAGCAATTGAAGTCTCCGAACTTTCATAAACATATCCCGTGTCTTTTAATTTCTGTTTACCTGCTTGTTTTGTTCTTAACTGATTTGGTCAGTTTAGTTGATATTAGTTCAGTTCTGTCCATAACTGAACTGTTAGAAGCCAGAACTGATCCCCTGTAATTTTTAGTTATTCAGTTCCACATGATATAAAACCGATAAGTTAATCTTAATGAAGGATTACTTCGAGTGTTTTCCGCTTGGTTTCTAACCAAATTCGATTTAATTCATCGGTGTAAACATTCTTAGAACACGAGTTATTGCAGGTCGTTGATTTATTGTGTTCAAAGCATCCCTAAGGTGCCCAGCACATGATCCTTCAATTGGTATCAAAGCGAGCTGTTCTAATAAGGACATTTGAAAACTGATATTTTAAAATTTGTTTTAAAATGATATTTATAATGGATTTCAAAATCTTCTTAAAAATTTTATACGGATTTCCCTTGGGAAGAGAGAAGATCTCGGCTGTGCAACTAACTTTGTAGCCACTTCTCTCAACTCTTTAATTTTCTTGTTTAGCTACTTGCATGGTGTTGTGTAGAGCCCAAAATCAGTACACGTAAATCTCATGTATTTATTTAATTGTTAAATTATTTATTCAAATTTAAATGGATTTTTAGCGATGCATGATTTATTCAAATGCATTATTTTAAATTATTTATGTTTATTTGATGCACGTTAAATTGCTTCTCGAGTTTTATGTTTCAGGAGATTATTCGATGCGGGATCGAGGAAAAGAGACCGACGACGATTTTGACAATTTTAAAACGCGGTATTTTATTTTAAGATAAGAATGGGGCATTTTAAATGATTTACTTAGTTTTAGTATTTTAAATGCCTAAATTATTTATTTAAGTGATTTTAGAAATTTAAAACTTTTAAAGTCTAGCAGTTGTGAATTTTATTTAAATTAGAGGATTTTATTAGAGTATGTAGTAGTTTACTATTTTGATTAACTTGTTAATTGAGATAGTATTTTAAATTAGCTTGTTAATTATTAATTAAGCAAATTTTACTCCCTAATTATCACCTAAACACATGCACACACACACTTTTACGCACACTATTACACGTAAGTCACACATACTTATATTCCACCAATTTCAGAAATTTATTTTTGAGAGAAAACCTAGGGTTCTTCTACCATAGGGCAGCCGCCCCTCTCTCTGATCTTTCCAGCAAGTTTCGTTGATTTTTGTGCAAGAAAAATAGTGCCACGTTCGTCCCGGATCAAGCCTCGCACCGTTTCCGCTTCGGTATCGTCGTATCGTGAGTTTTAAACATCAAAATTCATGTATATTCTGTTTTTCCTGCGTCGATCTAGTCATATTATGTGCTGTGATGTTTTTATACAAGAAAATTCATGTGTGATGTAAATGGTTTGAGTAGAAAATTGTTTGATCAATCTATGCAACGTTTTTAGATCTCAGAACTTTGTTTTTACTGTATTTTGAATTACTGCGATTTTTTGACCTAGATTTTGGGAAATATTTCAACATATGAAACATAGAACGTTTTGATACCTTCGATTTGATATAAAATTCAAAATATTTGGACAAAAATTGAGTGATTTATGACCATTTTTGTGGGACTGCTCAAACGGTGTTTTTCTGAAAATATATTATTGATGTGTTCTTGAAGTTTTATTGTTGCAGGCTTCGTTGGGGATCGACGGGTGATCGCTGCTGCATTTAGGTATATTGTTAATGATGTTGGGATGGTTATTGACGTTACGTTTTGCACCTTTAGGCACTGGGGATAATCAGTAGTCGTAAAAATCGTTTTGTTGTCAAAAGTCGTGTTCACGGGTTTATTGTGTTACTTGTGATGCGTGGTTGTTTTGGGGCAATTGTATAGGCTTGAGTCAGTGATATAGTATCCTAAGATGGGTCTCGAGGTGTCGATTCATGGTCGGGATGATCGAGTTACGGATTTTAAGTCGCAAGCAGAGGAAATTTCGTTGGTTTGCTCCTCCCGCATGTACACGGACCCGGGGACGGACCCTTACACGAGGTCCGTGCCTTTGTTTATTCCAAAGTGTCACTTTCCAGAGCCTACACGGACCCTTAGACGGACCCATGCACGGGGTCCTTGTTCTTACTTCTTTTTGGGTATAAATTTACAGAACCTACAGGGACCCGTAGTCGGACCTGGGCACGGGGTCCGTGTACTCCAGTTTTTGAGAAAAATTTTGTTGATTGTTTTGGGTTTCACGTCATGGTTTAGTACGATGATTAAACAAGGTCAAGTCCCGAGTGATCTAAAATGTCATAAGCTATTTATTTAATTCGGTGGTGAGTACGAATAATACATCTAAGTTATGCAAGTTAAGTGTCGAAATTCATGTTAGTATGTGCAGCAGTGGCCCCAAGTGAGTTTCAATGAATCCCTCAACGCCAAGTAAGTATGTTCAACGTGCAAAGAAAATGCTTTTAAGTTTTTGAAGTATCCTAAAAGTCTTGTGACCAAATTATATATGGAATTGGAAAGCGGTAAAGTATGACCATGGACCAATCCACCCGTTAAAACTTGAACGGGTTTAGATCAGGATTGGAAAGCGGTAAAGTATGACCAGCGACCAATCCACCCGTTAAAGCATGAACGGGGATCTCAGGTATGTGGCAGTGGATCTTCCCTGTCAGCCCAGTACTATGGTTTAGTCTGAGCAGGAGTATTTATGTATGGGTCACTTGCTTTGAAACATGCCTCTACGCAAAATGATGAAGTTTATGTATGTTCAAGTATGTACGATGCAAGCATGTTTAAGAAAATTTTTACGTTGATGGCACGTCTATGTTGTGTATGTAAGTTCAAGCTTTTATAACATGTTCAAGTTTCAAGTATGTACGTTTTATTTTAAAGATGCGTGTTGTTTTATTACCTATTACTTGTTATACCCAGTTTATACATGTTGAATCTTTAAACTCACTAAACTTGATCGATGCAGGTGAGGATGACTTTGAGGAGACGAGGGGTGAAGGACCAGTGAGTCGGCTTGGACTGAGCGGGAGGCTAAACCCGAGGACCGCCCATGTTTTAAGTTTTATGCAATGTTTCAACTATCTGATTTCACGTTTTGTTTACAATATTTAAACAAGTATTGTTCTTTAAAAAATTTTATTGGTGATCTCTTTTAATGCAAATATTTGTTGATGAACAATTGATTTATGAACGAAAATTGAAAGTTTATTTTGTATTTAAGAAAATTTTAATTTTTCCACAAATTTCAAGTAGTTCAAAGTACAGTACGTTACATTTTGAGTCCAAGCTGACAGCAGTTTAGCTGAACTGATTCAGTGGACAAGATTTCAGTTGCAAGCTTACCAAGTTCAGCTGATCAACAGACGAAACCCAACTACCAGCTGAAACTGATGATTTAAGTGGAGCTTAATCATCAGCAGTATGCCGCTACTTCATTGATTTATCAGATCAGAATTGATGATCAATGCAGTTCAGCACCAGTTGAGTCCAGTTTGAGTCAGCTCGACCAGTTAGCCAGCAAAGAGATCGAGTTCAAGTCAAATTAGCTGATCTTCTGGCAAAGAAACTCAAAATCGCTGTAGCATTTAAAGCATTTAAGGCGACCAGTTGTTAGTATATTCAGTTCTATTATGTGTAAACTAATTGATATTTGATGTTATTTAAAGTCTGCTATTGTAGTAGCAATTTTCCTTACACTTGCTGGTGTGCGTAAATGTATAATACAAGGGACGCTTATTTGATTAAATAAACATCATGTTCATCCGGTTAGCCTTCATATAACTAAACCGTTATTTTAAGATTTGTTGCCTAAACTGCTTGAATGATGTTAAAATTTCATTAAACGCGTGAACGATGATATTTTAAAAGGGAATTTTCTTATTCAGTTTCTGAGGGGGAGTTCTGTTTAGAATTATCCCTCGAACTGAAAAATGTTTTTAAACTCGTTTTTATATTCTGTTGTTGAGGGGGAGATTTCGTATCCCTCGAACTCATAATTTTTTTTTTAATTGTTTTGAATGTTTTTGATTCTCACAAAGGGGGAGAATCAGTTAAATTTTTTAAAATTTAAAAAATCGCTTTAAATAGCTCAAGTTTTGTGATAATCAAAAAGAGAGAGATTGTTGGAACATTTCATGTTCTCAATCTTGATTTTGATGTTAACAAAACTTGTTATTTTGTTTCTAATAATTTACTGTAGTGCACAGAAAGCTGGAACTGATCAGACTTCGAACTGATCAGTTATTTGAGCCAAAACTGAAGCTATCAAGACGCAACTGAAAGTGCCAGCTGATTGCCCAAACTGAATCAGCTCAACTGATATAACAAAGAACAGTTCAATTGATTGTCCAGCTGATAGGTAGTTCAGCAGGAGAACTTGAGAAGCCCGGCCAGTTGATGAAGAACTCAATTGGTGAAGATCCCAGCTGACCAGTTCAACTGAAAAGAGATATCAGTTCAACTGACGAGTCAACTAATTTCACCAGCCCAACTGAATATCATTTCAGATGACCAGTTAAGAGAATTAGTTAGGAACAAATCAGTTGCAGATCAAAACAAGCTTATCTAAGTGGATTCTAGCTACGCACAAGGGTCCAAAGCTTCTGAACTATTGATAATACAATAATGGAAGTTGCAGCAAAGCTTAAAGCCAAAATGTTCGAGAAGGCTGTCGGAAAAGTTGAGACACATATTTCATGGAACACGTTTAAGCTGCAACAAATAAAATTATTGAGTTTCACTGTACGATCAGTTTCCTGCTTATATATATAGAAGTTCAGTGAAGACCAACAACACAAGAACAGAGAAGAACAAGTGTGTGAAGATACAGAGGACACGCATATTGCATATCAGCTTACTAGAAGCAATTTGCCAAGAGGGAACACTTCATCGTGTTATGAGGTTAGTTTAGAAGTACAATTCCCTCAGTGTGTGAGAACACCTTCGGGTAGTGTTCATTGTTCAGTTTTCTCACACACACACACCACCACCAAAAATACAGTCTTGCATAAAGACAATAAACTTGTGTATGTAGTCTTTGACACACAGATGTTAAACAAGTGTTGGCTGGAAAGTATTGCCTTCAGTCTAGACTAGGAGCTCAGTTAGGCTGTTGGGTAAGTCCTAAGCTAGGTGGGTTTGTGCAAGAGTTTGTATAAATCAAAGTCTTCTAGTGTATCCTACTCGAGGAGGTAGACGGGGTGACGTAGGAGTAGTTGAAGTCTCCGAACATCCATAAACATATCCTGTGTCTTTTACTTTCTGTCTAACTTCTTGTTTTGTTATTAACTGATTTGATCAGTTCAGTTGATATCAGTTCAGTTCTATCCATAAGCCAGAACTGATCCCCTGTAATTTTCAGTTATTCAGTTGCATCGGATATAAAACCGATTAGTTAATCTTAACGAAGGATTACTTTGAGTGTTTTCCGTTTGTTTTCTAACCAAACTCGATTTAGTTTATCGGTGTAAACATTCTTAGAACATGAGCTATTGCAGCTCATTGATTTATTATGTTCAAAGAACCCCTAAGGTGCCCATCACACGATCCTTCAAAAAGCGATGGTAGAAGAAGAAAACAAATCTAAATGGGCTGATTCAAATTTTGGATCATCTGAATCAGAAGACTCAAGCAGCTCTAGTGATGATGAAAATGTAAAGTGCTTAATGGCAAATGATGCTGAGCTAGAATCTACAAGTAAACAGGTATTTGAGTTCTGTTCAACTAATATTTTATGAGAAGACCTTGTCAATGCACTTTATAACATGGAAAATTGGTATTAAAAACTCTCTTTGTCATTCGATTAAATTAAAGTCAAGCAAAATGAATTGCCAGACAACACGACTGAAACTGACTAGGAACAATCTAGTGAAGTAATTAGTTTAAAGGTAGAGATTGTTAAACTGAATATGGAGAATGGAAAGTTACATGATGAGAACCAGAACGTTAAAATTGAAAATTTGAAGCTAACTGAACTAGTTTCATTTTTGAATAGGTCTTTAGTTATTTTAGCTGAAATGCAAGAGTTGCAGAAACATGTTAGAGACAAAACTGGTCTCGATTTCAACAACAAGGAAAACATG
The DNA here is from genome assembly GCF_012295235.1 of Primulina huaijiensis. NCBI lineage: Eukaryota > Viridiplantae > Streptophyta > Magnoliopsida > Lamiales > Gesneriaceae > Primulina > Primulina huaijiensis. Next base: position 13,121,045 of record NC_133322.1, read on the forward strand.
AATGAAACCAAACTGAAAGTATGCAGAGAAAAATATATTCACTTTGTGAGATCCATTATGGTACATGAACATCAATAACATATCTGTCAAGTTGAACAGTCTACTGAGGATATGAACAAAAATCGAAAATTTTGTATTTGTTATATACTTGAGAGTACCAGTGCTAAGCCTAACTGGAAGCCTTTTCAAACCAGTTCGGCCAAGCATAACTCGACGAAAGGTAAAACAAAAAATTGTTTTAATTTCAAACATGTTCAGAAACGATATAGTCTAATCAATGAAGTCGGAAAAGGTAAACAACATATGAACTCTACTGCACGCACAACATATAACACTCATATTCATTCACAATCTATTTGGGGCACAACCAATGGAAAGACATTTAAGTTGATCCAAGTTTGGGTTCCAAAAAGACTAATCTCTTCTGGACCCAAATAGGTATGGGTACCAAATTTTTATTTATTTTTTTGTGATTGCATGACATAAAACTAAACCAACTAAAAGGTCAGTATGATACTTGGACAGTGGATGTTCAAGACACGTGACTGGAGAATCTGAACTGCTAGATGAATTGCCTCAGTTTACTGGATCTAATATTACATTTGGAGATTCTTCTCAAGGTAGATGGGTAAATGTAAGCTTATTCATGGTAACATTATCATTAAAGATATTACTTGTAGAAAATCTCAAATATAACTTAAATAATGTAAGTCAGGTATATGATCATGATTATTCAGTTGAGTTTAGTAAGCATAATTGTACTGTTAGAAATATTTTTGGATGTATTATAATGACAAGTGAAAGATGTGGAAACACATATAAAGTCAGTTAGAACACTCAACAGAATGAATCGGTATGCTTTCTAGCATCCAACTCTTCAAGGAACTGGCTATGGCACAAAATGTTAAATGATTTAAATCTCAAAACCATTGCAAATTTGAGTAAAAGTAATGTGGTCAAATGTCTGCCCAAAAATTTAATTTTCTAAAGAAAATTCTTCCTAGCATGTAAATTTGGGAAGCAGGTTAAGTCATCTTTTAAAAATAAAAGGTGTAACTCATCAACCCGAAGCTTAGAACTGTTGCATTTGGACTCAATCGGTCATATCCTAGCCATAAGTTTAGGGAGAATGAAATACACTCTATTTATTGTTGATGACTTCTCAAAATTCACTTGGGTCATCTTTTTAAAATCAAAAGACCAAATTGCTGCTCAACTGATCAAAGCCTTCAAATGACTTTTAAATGAAAAATAAAAAAGAATTGACAAAATCGGGTTTGATAGAGGAACTGAATTTGTTAATCAAACTTTAAATCAGGTTTGATAGAGGAAATGAATTTGTTAATCAAACTTTGTTTGTATTTTTAGAAAATCATAGAATCAGGCATTAATTCTTAGAAACGAGAACACCTCAACAAAATTGAAACGTCTACTACTAAAATACTACTAATTTTTTTTGAAAAAAGCTGAAAATACATACACATATATATACATACATTTCATACCATGCACTAAAATAATTCCAACCCTTGTATAAAATCGGCTGCAGTTCAAATCTTGAAAATGTGACCAACGAAAACGTTTTCTGTTTAAAAATAAAACATCAACATATTACTAAAAATCTACCAATTCTCAAAGCATAAAGAGCAAGAACGTTTTGAAAAGCTGTTTCAACCATAATTCTCATAAAAATCATAATTTGTGGAAGAAACGCAAGGTCCTCGGGCTTCCAGTGCGCCACTAGTTCAGTCCACTCAATCCTCAGCACCTCCAGTCTCCTCATCAACATGATCAACTGCATCAATTACACCTAGTGAGTCTAAAGACTCAACACATTTGAATCGTAATAACAAAGTACGCATACATATCATGCAACAGTAAACATACTGTAATTAAAATAACTTTCATAATCTTCAAAAACATGAACATAAACATAAACATATCATATCATGTCATCGTATAACATATACATTTTCTTTTATTGAATTCTGATAATTAGTTGTGACTTTCGTATCAGCTGTTGGTCGATGGATCCATCTACGTATAACTATGGTACCAGACAGCGGAGACATCAGCGACACTCTCACCTGTCAACTGAGCCTTGGCCTTACATGTTTCATGTTCGTGTTCGTGTTCGTGTTAGTCACAACCAAGTCACCTCCTTCAAACATGTCATCATATTCATCACTTATAAAAATTCATGCATATACATATATTTTCTTGAAACAAAGCATGCTACATATTTTCATAAAAATTCTATATTCAAATAAAATAACCATTTTAAACTTGAACTTTCAGTTGTCAAGGAACTGCTAGGACTGCTAAATCAATTTAGGTGCAAAATGATCATTTTGCCTCTGAAACCCTAGTTTGATCATTTTACCCCTGGACCTTAAAATTTTGATCTGAATCCATCGAAACTATTTAAAACACCTCAAAACATACTTACAATCGTTTCTTAGACGTAAATTCAAGCTCATGCATTAAATTTTATAATTCGTTTTAAAACTAGGATCAGAGTCCTGATTTTAACCCGAATCAACCCGAAACTCAACCAAACTTTCTCAAACTTATTCCATGACCTAATGACACCTAACCACGCCTAAAACAACAATGTCCAGACCATACAAGACCCTCGAAAACTCCTTGCAAGCTGCTGGAATTTTTGTACAACAGCAACTGAAACCCTAACTACATGTTCAAGCCAATAACTTGACCCTACCCCAAACCAACTCAGACCAGACCCAAACCAGACCTTCCTAGCCCACCATTGGACCCTCCTGGATTGACCTAGTTATGGTCTCTAGCCCCATTCATGAAGATGTGAATGGTTCGCCCGAACAAGCAAAAACCAAACCTTCCCAACCCTATCTCCTTCGATCTGCCACTAGACCATGACTAGCTGTGCACGAGCCATCCTGGGCCATGTCTTAGACCCACCAGGGTCTGATCCAAGGCCAGGAAAGACCCTTCCACCGCTGCACCCCTCCTATCACCCGATCGAGCCAAAACCGGGCCAAACCGTGAAGATCCAATCGGCCACCTACAAGGGCTTGTTCCAGATCTGATATCTCCACCTAGACCTTCTCTAAACCTCATGTAGTTCTTCCTCTAGCCATAAAAACCTTGCAGCCCCTTCATCCATATCAAAATCGTGAGATGCAAAGAAGAAAAATGAAATGTTTTCCATGTAACTTCGTTCCATACATACCTATGACATTAGATCGGTCATGATTCATGTACAATCAAAAAAGTGAACATATATTGATGTGAATGATGTGAAAACAAACGTATAGGGCGTGTCTTTGCGTCTAGACGCCCGAAAAATCTAACCAACGAAGCGAGAGACGAACACCGGAGGGACGGGACAATACACCTACTAAATTCTCCTTGAAAACAAGACAAAAACCTGTTTTCGTGTGTGTGAGGTGCGGCCGAGAGGTTGGGAGAGGGAGGCTAGGGTTTGGGTTTGAGTTTTGATAAGAAACATGAGTGAATATTGGGCCTAGGTTTTAAAATAATAAGGTGAAGTGGAATTGGCGCAAAAATATACTAAAACGAGCCCATTAGGTCCAATAACACGCATGTAAAATATTTCCTTTTGGTACGTTTTAAAAAATATTAACCGAACCCTCAAAATGTCCTCTGTTTTGCTAAAAATTGGCTACCGGTTTAAAATATAGCTTCACGTGTAAAAATATCATAAAACTACTCATTTTCGAAAATCAACTAATAAATACATTAATAATTAAAAACAATTATTTTATTAAAAACATTTTTCTCAAACTGTCCCCGGTCTCCGTTCCTCGTTCGAACATCGAATATTGCAAAAAGCCCTATTACTTGCAATCTAGTAAATTATGCAGTAAAACACGAAATCATGTCAAAAACAATGCAATTAATGCACTTAAAACATTTAATTAAGCATTTTTTTTTATAATACCCTAGATTTGCATCAGGTTACGTCGTTTGAATTTCTAGCCTTTACAAAAATGGAGTTGTTGAGAGAAGAAATAGGACCCTTAAAGTGACTGCTAGAACAATGCTTATTGATTCTGGAATTTTTCAAAGATTTTGGGCCGAAGCAATGAACACATCATGCTATACTCAGAACAGATCAATGATTAACAAAAACAGGGCAAGACACCCTACGAGACTAGTAATAAACTGGTTAGGAGATGTGATATATATAAAAAAATGTATATTTGTTAAATGTTTTCTAAAATATTTTATAGTTTAAGTTGTATTAAATAATTATTTTTTTAAGTTTTATAATAATTTGTATTTAAATATATATGTTGTATAATATTAATATCAGCTTAGATTAAAAGCAATCTGCGCAGATGGAACACTTCAACGTATTATCAGCTTAGATTAGAAGCACAATTCTCTCAGTGTGTGAGAACACCTTTGTGTTGTACTCAGATATCAGTTTTCACACACATACACACCACCACTCACATATACAAAGAAAAGAGCTTATCGACTAGCTGAATGAGTCTTGCACAACGTAAAACTTGTGTATGTAGTCTTTGACACACAGACGTTAAACAAGTGTTGGTTGGAAGGTGATTACTTTCAGTTGAGTGCTAGGAGTCCTATGTTGTGTAGGGTTTGTACAAGATGTTGTATAAATCTAAGTCTTCTAGTGAATCCTACCCGAGGTGGTAGAAGGGGTGACGTAGGAGCAGTTGAAGTCTCCGAACATCCATAAACATATCTTGTGTGATTAATTGTTTAATTATTGTTTTCAAATTGATTTGATCAGTTCGAGCTGTTATCAGTTCAGTTCTCACCATAACTGAACTGACATATGCCACAACTGATTCTCCTTATTTCAGTTATTCAGTTCACACAAGTTAAAATGCTTTCAAATACAACAGCTTTCTCAACGAAGGATTACTTCGAGTATTTTCCGTTTATTTAATACCAAACTCGATTTAATTCATCGCTGTTTAAATTTTTAAAACACGAGCTATTGCAGTTCATGGAGAATATTGTGTTTGAAGCATCTTCGCAGGTGTGAGAACTGATCCTATCAATTGGTATCAGATCTAGCTGTTCTAAGAAGAGCATTTGAAAACCGTCTAAAATTATTTTGCTTTAAAATAACTTTAAATGTTATTTTAAAGTACTTTATATTATTTGCAAAATTATTTGAAAATGTTTATCTAACGCTCATTACGAAGAGTAGAGAGGATTGGTTCTGCAACTTACATTGTAGCTACTTCTCTAGACTCCAAGCTTTGGGGATTTAATCAGCATGCAGGGTTATGAGTCTTACCTGTTGGCTGTTTGATTAAACTTAAAATTAATAATTTATTATATGTTAAAACCTGTATTTTAAAATTTTAAGTTTCATTAAAATTATAAAATTATGTTATTTTAGTATTGTTTGTTTATATTTAAATGCCTTAATAAATATGTTTTATTTTAAGGTTTTCTATGTGTTGGTAAAATAATGATAACTCAAGCTAGAAAATTTAAATGGAGGTGATTCAAACATGTTTGGAATTTTTGAGAAATTATCTACAACTTTACAGAAGACATGATTGCCTAAAAAGTTCACTAAAATGATCAAATTGTGAAAATATCAAAAAGAGGACAAATTTACTTTTACCATGACCAGCATATAGTAAAAAAATCATAACTATTTCAATATTTAACCAAATGAGGTGAACCAAGTGGCCCAATTCATCTACAGACAATTTCCCACGTGTTTGATGTTTTGAGCAGAGTCAAATTCGGTGATTAAAGTTGTGGAACAAAGCATTGAAAGAAGGGACATGGAATTGGAGTTGGAGGAGACAATGACTACTATTACAACTACATGACATTAATAAAATTTTTGACATTTTCTCTTATTTGGCCTATAAATAGAGGCCTTATGCTAGCTTGTAAATCATTCTATCCCATTGTAAAATATAGTGTGTGTGTGTGTATAAAAGTTCTAAGTTCCAATATATTTTTCATTTTCCCAACTATGAGTGATGTTTTTCGCGTTGATCAAATGTAAGCTCATGGAAAGCTAGATCTATTATGTCAAGGTGAAGAGGATGCATTCTTGGTGAAGTAAAATTGTTTATATTTTGTATATTCTTTCTTTATTTTTTTTCATTTAGCTAACTTCTTTTTATTGTAGGTATAAAAATGAATTATTTGTTGTTATCAATTTACATCAAATGCTTGATACCATTGAAGTGATTATCTTGATTTTTTGTTTAATTTTGATACAATAAATATTTAATCAATTATTATTATTGTTATATTATATATATGTATATATATATATTTATATAATTATATCATAATATTATATTTAGACGATAGCGTGGCTCTGTCGGTTGTTCTAAATGAAATATTATGATTTAATACTAAGATCTAACAATCTAACATTTACTTTATCGCAACTAACTTTTACTTTCCCTCAACTAACTTTTATTTTTCCGCAACTAACTTTTACTTTACCGCAACTAACTTATTAAATCATATATTTCATTTAGGCAATAGCGTGGCTCTGTCGGTTGTACTGAATGAAATATAAAGATTTAATTTAACATTTACTTTATGCAATTATATATTTATATAGTTATAAATATAATCATAGGTACCATATATAAAATATCGGTTAATTCGGTATTTTTTTATAGTGGAAACTATATTATATTATGTGTGTGTTTAAATATTTAATTTTCTTGGAACCATTATTTATGGTGGTTTCTTTTGTTTTACTTTTAGTTAAACAATATTGCATAAACCAAGAATAAATCCTCGAGCCTTGACAAAATTTATAATTTGTAAACTTCATTCTTGCATTTGGTAATCTATAAATTAATAAATTTAAACTTAAAATAACCTCTCTGTGGATCGATCTCGTACTTACAAAATATATTACTTGCAGACAACTTACACTTGGGTGAAATATAATTTAAGTAGTAGCACTGTTCAGCAAAACTGATCGGAAAAGAAGGTTTCAGCTGCAAAGCCTACCATGTCAGCGGTTCAACAGACGAAACCCAGCTATGTTGAGATGTTGGATGATTAAAGTGAAGCTTAATGTAAGGCCCAAAATTAAAAGACGACGTAATTCAACTGCATGCAAATTTAGGAAAACAAAAAATGACTAATGAAATGATTTTAATGTCATAAATTAATTGTGATTTTCATGATTACATGTTTAATTATGGTTTTATTGTCATTGTGCATAAAACTGTATTTTTAAAGGCTATTCGAGATGCGATTGAGGAAAGGAGATCGAGGGCTAAAAAATGCAAAATTTTTTTATTGAATAATTGTTTTTAATTATTTAAAATAGGGTTGGTGCAATATGATATTTTTAATAATAAGGTGTTTGGAGGTGATTTTATACGCCGAGACCTAAATTTTAACGGTATTCGATTTTCAACGAAAATATGAACTTTTTGACAACTCGCCTAATATTTTCACGAACTTTCCTAAACATAATATTTTAAAAATACACTAATGGGCTTAATGAGCCTAGCATACCACACTATTGGGCCTAAGCTTGCATACATGTCTAATTATCAAATATATAAAGTACAAACCCTCCCCATTAAACCCTAAAACCCACTTAAAGGATCATTGGGGGACATTTTTACTCGAGTTTTAAAGCCTCACGATGCACGTTAAGGGTCTGCACACGCCTAGGAGAAATCTTGATCGGAATTATTGCATGTATCGTAATAGTGTAGAGCCCAAAATCAGTACACGTAAAACCCATGCACTTAATTAACTGTTAAATCATTTCTTTAAAATTTAAATTGAGTATTTGCCATGCATGATTTATTTAAATGCATTATTTTTTAAATTATTTATGTTTATGTGATGCACGTTAAAATTTTTTCTCGAGCTTCATGTTTCAGATGATTATTCGATGCGGGATCGAGGAAAAGAGACCGGCGACTTTTTTGGCAATTTTAAAATGTGGTATGTTAATTTTAAGTTAGCAAGGGGTATTTTAAATGAATTATCTAGTTTTTAGCATTGTAAATCCAAATTTATTTATTTGGTGATTTAGGAATTTAAAACCTTTAAAATTTATCAATGTTGTGTTTTAAATTTTATTTGGGGTTGTTAGTAAGGTATAGGTGAGTTAGCATTTGATTAGTATTCTTTTATTTATTTAATTATCTACCCATGCATGATTATCCCCTAATTAGGCAATTAGCTATTTAATTAGGCTATTTTCCCTACACTAAACACACGCACACACACAATTTTACACACACCTATACGGCAACACACATACACAATTCTTTACATTCATTCCTAGGGTTCTAAGAAGCTAGAGCAGTCGCCCCTTCCCTCTCCATCTTTCCAGCAAATTTTGTTGATTATGTTGCAAGAAAACGAGCCGCTAATCATTCTGGATCAAGCCTCGCTCCATTTCCGCTTCGGTATCGCCGTATCGTGAGTTTTTCATATCAAAAGGCACTTATATTCTATTTTTCCTGCGTCGATCATGTCATAGTATGTGTTGCAATGTTATTATGCGTAAAAATCCATGTGTGATATGCAAAGTTTGAGCAGAGAATGTTTCGATCGAATTTTGAACGTTTTTGGATCTAAAAATTTCGTTTTTTCTGTATATTCGAGTACTCCGATTTTTCGGTCCTGTTTTTGGAATAACTTTCAACATAAAAATTGTATAAATTTTTGATACCTGCGATTTGATATAAAATTCAAAATATTTGGATAAAAATTGAGTGAGTTATGGTGTTTTTCGTGGGACTGCTCAAATTGCGTTTTATGAAAATTATGTTATTGATGTATTCTTGAAGTTTATTTGTTGCAGGCTTTTTTAGGAAGGTTGGGTGACTGCTGCTGTGTTTAAGTATAGTGAGTATGATGTGGGGTTGATGTTTGGTGCTTCGTCTCGGATCGATAAGCACTTGGTTGCATTAGAAGTCGTAGGAAGTATTTTTGTGTCAAAATTCATGTTTATGGGTTATGTTGCGTAGTTGTTGTGCGTCGTTGTTTTGGGGACATTTGTTTGAGTTGAATCCTTGTCATAGCATCCTAAGATGAGTCTCGTTTCATCGGTTCGAGTCGTTTATGCGTGACTTTTAAAATTGCATCAAAAGGTGTTATTTTGGGTTGGTTGTACGCAGGATTAGCGCCGCAGCGCCCGTTATGTGCAAGCCTGGCTCCGCGGCACTGCCCTTGTGGTGCCGCAGCGCTAGGCCTGCGGTATTGCTAGCGCCGTCACTCCCCCTCGCCCACCTCTGGATATGCAGGCGCAGATGCTTGCAGGTATGATGCAGTTCTTCGCGCAGTTTGCGGGGAACCAAGCTGCAGCTGACGCAAGGGTGAGGCCCCAACCTGAGGCTGTGTATGAAAGATTTCGGAGGATGGATCCGAAGGAGTTTGTGGGAACTACCGACACGATGGTGGCTGAGGGATGGATTAAATCCATCGAGGTGATTTTTGACTTTATGGAGCTGCAGGATGCAGACCGAGTTAGATGTGCCACTTTCCTTCTGTCAGGTGACGCCATGCTTTGGTGGAAAAGTGCGTCAGTATCAGTTAACCTGCAGACTTTGAATTGGAACGGTCTTAAAGAAGTGTTCTACTCCAAGTACTTCACTGAGGAAGTACGATCCAGGTTGACCAGGGATTTCATGGCGCTGCAGCAAGGAGACAACAGTGTAGCAAAGTTTGTGAGAAAGTTTGAGAGGGGGTGTTACTTTGTACCCCTGATAGCTAATCTCCGGGAGAAGCTGAGGCATTTCATGGATGGATTGCGGCCGATATTGCGCCGTGATGTCCGAGTTGCTGGTCCTACTACTTACGCAGTTGTCGTGTCTAGAGTTTTGGCGGCAGAACAGGATCAGAGGGACATTGAGAACGATAGACAGGGCAGGAGGCCCTATCAGGCACTACAGCATCAGCAGCAGTTAGTTTAAGAGGTCGTTCCAGGGGCAGCCAGGGAAGAAGCCTTTTCAGGGACCACAGAAAGGCAAGAGTCCTATTCCTCAGCAAAAATCTCCCCAGAAGCCCGATGATTAACCAGTGCGTCCGAAGTGCCACCGCCAACATCCAGGGCAATGTTTATATGGGTCAGGCAAATGTTTCAAATGTGGAGCAAGTGACCACATGTTAAAGGACTGCCCACAGTGGAGGCAGCCGACTCAGGGTAGAGTGTTCGCCATGCATGCTCAGGAGGCGAACCTAGACACGACGTTGTTGAATGGTAAATTTATTTAATTCAGCACAGTATTTAATCTTGTTATGCATGCTTCGTATTGAATTGGGGATTATTAGTGTGCTAGTTAATATTTCTGGCGTTTTTCTTTACATGGGTTTAAGGTTAGAATTTTTGGGTTATAAGTTTGTGTTGTGATAACATCTCTCAGGAAACATTTTCATAAAGAGATTAGCCACAATGGCCCTGATAGATTCGAGGGCCACTCACTCCTTTATCTCGGAAGCATTCGCTAATTATTTGGACCTCAAGTCCATTGGGCTCGACGTGAGCTATTCGGTGACAGTCCCATCAGGGGAAGAGCTATCAGCTACTAGTGTGATCCGATATATTGATCTAGAATTGCAGGGCCACCTGGTATATGTCGATCTAATAGTGTTGTCGATGCAAGAATTTGATATTATTTTTGGAATGGACTGGCTGACGAAAAACAGAGTTCTTATTGATTTTCAGAGGAGGTCAGTGTTGGTCAGACCATTGGGCATGGAACAGTTCCTATTTGAGCCAGACAGATGGAGAAGTTTCCCTTGCATGATTTCTTGCATGCAGGCGCGGAGACTTATTTTTAAGGGGTGTCAAACAGCAGATTCAGGAGCTTCTGTACAAAGAATTCATCCGCCTTAGTTTCTCACCTTGGGGCGTACCCGTGCTATTTGTGAAGAATAAAGACAGGAGCATGAGACTGTGCATCGATTACAGAGAGTTGAACAAGATAACGATCTTGAACAAGTACCCACTACCAAGAATTGAGGATTTGTTTGATCAGTTGCACGGAGCTACAGTGTTCTCTAAGATAGATCTTCGATCAGGGTATCACCAGCTGAAGGTAAAGGATGCAGATGTTCATAAGACAGCCTTCAGAACAAGGTATGGGCATTATGAATTCTTAGTGATTCCGTTTGGACTGACAAATGCTCCAAAAATATTCATGGACCTCATGAACCGAGTATTTCAGCCTTATCTTGATCAATTCATCATAGTATTCATTGACGATATTCTTATTTACTCAAAGAGCCATGAGGAGCACAGCCAACATTTGAGGACAGTCTTACAGATCTTATAGAGTCGCAAGTTATTTGCAAAGTTCAGTAAGTGTGAATTCTGGTTGGAGAAGGTAGCGTTTTTGGGTCACATAGTGTCTAGCAGTGGGATTGAGGTGGATCCAGCAAAGGTTGCAGCCGTTAAAGAATGTGTTGAGCCGAATAATGCGTCAGAGATCCGCAGTTTTCTGGGATTAGCCGGCTATTACCGTAAGTTTATTCAAGGGTTTTAGTCGATAGCAGTGCCACTCACTTCACTGACCAAGAAGAATGCTAAATTCGTGTGGAGTGAAGAGTGTCAGAAGAGCTTTGATACTTTAAAGCAAGCTCTTATTTCAGCGTCAGTCTAGCCATGCCATCAGGGAAAGGTAATTTTGTGTTATACACCGATGCATCTAAGCTCAGGTTAGGCACAGTGTTGATGCAGCACGGTCGGGTTATAGTTTATGCTTCCATGCAGTTGAAGGTGCACGAGAAGAATTACCTGACTCATGATCTAGAATTAGCCGCCGTTATCTTTGCATTAAAGATTTGGAGACACTATTTGTACGGTGAGAAATGTCAGATATTCACTGATCACAAGAGTCTCAAGTATTTCTTCACGCAGAAAAAATTAAATATGAGACAGAGACGGTGGTTAGAGTTGGTGAAAGACTATGATTGCGAAATTAGCTAACATCCAGGGAAAGCTAACGTTGTCGCAGATGCCTTGAGCAGAAAACTTGCAGTCAAGCACAGTTGTCAGTACAGAGACCCATTCAGTCTGAGATTCAGAGGTTTGGCCTAGAGGTTTATCATAAGGGCAGAGCTCCTAGGCTGTCTAATTTGACAATCAAGTTTGATTTACTAGACCGAATCTGTAGAGGACAGCCTTCAGATGAGCAATTGCAGAAATGGAGACTAAAGGGTGAAGCCAAGGGCAGTGTACTCTACTCAGTGTCCGATGGTATTGTGAGATACAGAAGTAGAATGTGGGTGCCTAATGTCGATTCCATCAGAGAGGATATTCTGTCAGAGGCACATGTATCTCCGTATTCCATTCATCCCTGAGGTACCAAAATGTACAAGGATTTGCAGATTTTGTATTGGTTGCCAAGCATGAAGAGAGACATCCGCCGATGCGTATCAGAATGTCTCACTTGCCAACAAGTGAAAGCTGAACATCAGAGGCCAGCAGGGATGCCTAAGCCACTCCCTATCCCTGAGCTGAAATGGGAGAATATCACTATGGACTCTGTTGTTGGGTTACCGAGGTTAGTCAGAGGATCCAATGCCATCTGGGTTATAGTGGATCGACTCACTAAGTCAGCGCACTTTTTGCCAGTGAAGACGACTTTCTCCATGACGCAGTATGCGAAGCTCTATATTAGGGAGATCGTTCGATTGCACAGAATCCCAGTTACTATCGTTTCCGACAGGGACCCGAGATTCACATCGTCCTTTTGGAAGAGTCTACATGCAGCCATGGGGACAAAGTTGCTCTTCAATACAGGTTTTCACCCGCAGACAGATGGCCAGTCTGAGCGATTGATTCAGATTTTAGAAGATTTGCTGCGAGCTTGTGTGATCGATTTTCATGGAAATTGGGAATCGAAACTACCTCTAGTAGAGTTTACATACAACAACAGTTTCCAAGAATCTATAGGTATGGCTCCCTACGAGGCACTGAACGGAAGGAAGTGCAGATCACCAGTTCATTGGGATGAAGTTGGTGAAAGAGCAGAACTTGGTCCAGAGATTGTTCAACAGACTGCAGATGTGGTGGTCAAGATCCGAGACAGGGTGAAGACCGCCCAGAGTCGCCAAAAGAGTTATGCTGATAAGAGAAGAAGGGATCTTGAGTTTGCCGTAGGTGATCACGTCTTCGTAAAATAGCACCTATGAAGGGTGTTATAAGATTTGGGAAAAGAGGCAAGCTGAGTCCGAGGTTTATTGGGCCGTTCGAGATTCTTGACAGAGTTGGGACACTAGCTAATCGTGTTGCCCTTCCGCTGAATCTGACCGGGGTACACAATGTGTTCCACGTCTAGATGTGGAGGAAGTATCTAGCCAATCCTTCGCACGTGTTGAGCTATGAACCGTTGCAGCTTGCTCTAGATCTGTCGTATGAGGAAAGACCCGTCCAAATCCTTGACTGACAGGAGCATAGACTTCGGAACAGAGTGACCAAGTTGGTCAAAGTGCAGTGGCTAAATCAATCAGTGGAGGAAGCCACTTGGGAGACCGAAGCAGATATGAGGGACCGCAACCCGGAATTGTTTGGTAAGATTTAATTTCGAGGACGAAATTTATTTAAGTGAGTGAGGAATTGTAGAGCCCAAAATCAGTACACGTAAAATCCATGCACTTAATTAACTGTTAAATCATTTCTTTAAAATTTAAATTGAGTATTTTCCATGCATGATTTATTTAAAGGCATTATTTTTTTAAATTATTTATGTTTATGTGATGTACTTTAAAATGTTTTCTCGAGCTTCATATTTCAGGCGATCATTCGATGCGGGATCGAGGAAAAGAGACCGACGACGATTTTGAAAATTTTAAAATGTGGTATTTTAATTTGAAGTTAGAAAGGGGTATTTTAAGTGAATTATCTAGATTTTAGCATTGTAAATCCAAATTTATTTATTTGGTGATTTACGAATTTAAAACCTTTAAAATTTATCAATGTTGTGTTTTAAATTTTATTTGGGGTTGTTAGTAAGGTATAGGTGAGTTAGCATTTGATTAGTATTCTTTTATTTATTTAATTATCTACCCATGCATGATTATCCCCTAATTAGGCAATTAACTATTTAATTAGGCTATTTTCCCTACACTAAACACACGCACACACACAATTTTACACACACACCTATACGGCAACACATATACACAATTCTTTACATTCATTCCTTTTCATTTAAAGAAGAAAACCTAGGGTTCTAAGAAGCTAGAGCAGCCACCCCTTCCCTCTTTATCTTTCCAGCAAATTTTGTTGATTTTGTTGCTAGAAAACGAGCCACTAATAGTTCCGGATCAAGCCTCGCTCCATTTCCGCTTTGGTATCGCCGTATCGTGATTTTTAATATCAAAAGGCACTTATATTCTATTTTTCCTGCGTCGATCATGTCATAGTATGTGTTGCAATGTTTTTATGCGTAAAAATCCATGTGTGATGTGTAAAGTTTGAGCAGGGAAGGTTTCGATCGAATTTTGAACGTTTTTGTATCTAAAAATTTCATTTTGGCTGTATATTCAAGTACTGAGATTTTTTGATCGTGTTTTTGAGAAAACTTTCAACATATAAATCGTAGAACGTTTTGATACCTTCGATTTCATATAAAATTCGAAATATTTGGATAAAAATTGAGTGAGTTATGGTGTTTTTCGTGGGACTGCTCAAATTTCATTTTATGAAAATTATGTTATTGATGTATTCTTGAAGTTTATTTGTTGTAGGTTTTGTTGGGAATGTTGGGTGATTGCTGCTGCGTTCAAGTATAGTGAGTACGATGTGGGGTTGATGTTTGGTGCTTCATCTCGGATCGATGAGCGTTTGGTTGCATTAGAAGTCGTAGGAAGTATTTTTGTGTCAAAATTCATGTTTATGGGTTATGTTGCGTAGTTGTTTTGGGGACATTTGTTTGAGTTGAATTCTTGTCATAGCATCCTAAGATGGGTCTCGTTGCATCGTTTCGAGTCGTTTGTGCGTGACTTTTAAAATTGCATCAAAAGGTGTTATTTTGGGTTGGTTGTGCGCAGGATTAGCGCCGCAGCTCCGATTTTGCGCAAGCCTGGCGCTGCCCTTGTGGCACCGCAGCGCGGCGCTTGGAATGCCGCAACGCAGCACTGTCCAGCACCTAGGCGCTCGTCTATAACTTTTTAAAACATTATTTTAGGCTCATGGCTTCTATGTTTTGGGAAATGTTCACACATCATTTTAGGATTTGTTTCGGGGGTTGATGTCATGGCGTAGTACAATGAATAAATGAGGTCAAGTCCCGAGCGATTTAGAACGTCATAAGAAAATTGTCATTTTGGGTGATGAGCACGATTATTATGTCTAAGTATGGAAATTAAGTGCTTGAATCTTGTTAGTATGTGCAGCAGTAGCCCCGAGTGAGACCCAACGAATCCCTCAATGCTTTGTAAGTATGTTCGACGTGCAAAAGAAAATATTTTTAAGTTTTTTAGGTATGCTAAATGTCTTGTGACCAAATTATGTATGGGATTGGAAAGCGGTAAAGCATGACCAGGGACCAATCCACCCTGTTAAAGCATGAACGGGTTTAGGTGAGGATTGGAAAGCGGTAAATCATGATCAGGGACCAATCCACCTGTTAAAGCATGAACGGGGATATCATGTATGTGGCAGTGGATTTTCCCTGTCAGCCAGTACAGTGATTTAGTCTGATCAGACACATTATGTTTGGGCCACTTGCTTTGAAACATATATCTAAGTAAAAATTATGTTATGTATGCTCAAGTATGTATGATGCAAGTATGTTACGAAAATTTTCATGAATATGGCACATCTACGTTAGGCTATTACGTTCAAGTTCCAAGCACGTTTTTGTTATCATGTTCAAGTTCATGTTTCTAGTAAGTATGCTCGATTTTGAAGTTGCATGTGGTTTTATTATGTATTACTTGTTAATTCAAGTTTTTACGTGTTGAGTCTTTAGACTCATTAGACTTGATCGATGCAGGTGAGGAGGATGTTGAGGAGACCAGGGGTGGGGACCAAGGAGCTGACATGGACTGAGCAGGAGGCTAAACCCGAGGACCGCCCAAGTCTTTTTAAGAATTTATGAAAAGTTTCAAATACTCTGATTTCACGTTACCGTTTACGATTTTTTTTAAACAAGTGTTTTAGCAAACCTTATTTGAGATCTTTTGTTTCAAATATTTTGGAACGAATAATGAGTTGATGAATGAAGTGATGGTTTATTTTCGTATTTAAGAAAATTTTTAATTCTTCCGCAAATTTTAATTAGTTTAAAAGTTTCGGTATGTTACAAATAGGGTTCGGCTAAAGGGGTTCTTAACCGAGGGCTTGGCCAGGGCGGGGCTAGGGCTCGGTGAAGATCATGGTTAGGGGGTTGTCCAGGACCCGAGGCTGGGAGCTAGGGAAGAGCCCATGATCGCATGGACTCTTCCCGAGCAAGTTTGTTGCGGGCGCAATGGGGCGGCTACATGGAGGGTTCAGGTGAGGGAAATTTGGTCTAGGCTAGGTCACGCAGAGGTCTAGGGGTGGCCCAGAGGTTTGGGCTCGGATGGTGGCTTGGGCGAGGAGTCCTAGTCAAGGGAGAAGAGTCCTATGCTTGTAGGGGGATTGTGCAGCTCGTGTTTTCTGTATTCCGGGACGCAGCGAGTTAGGTTTGGTCCTAGGGGTCCAGTAGGGTCCATGGAAGGTCTAGGAAAGGGCTGGCTCAGGGTGGCTCGGGTGTAGCTCGAGGAAACGAGTGATGGCTCGAGGGTTTTTGGTTAACGGTTCGGTTTTAGGGTTCATAAGCTAAGGGGTTGAACCGTGGGTCCTCGAGGGTGGCTCATGGCTCACAAGAGTTTTTAGGCAATAAAAAAAGTTTATGGTTAAAATTTGGGAATTTAATAATCAAGTTTGAATTAATTCGGAATTAAAACGCCTCACGAATTAATAATTACGAAATAAATCAAAAGCATCGATTTTAAGCTAAATAAAAATATCAGAAAATTATTTTAAGCTTAAATAATTATTTAGGATGGTCTAGAATCAATGAAAGTAAGAAAAAGTCAAAATCGAGAAATTTTACGTCTAGGGGTAAAACGGTCATTTTACACTGAAAAATGGTTAGAAGGCATGACAGTGCCCCGAATGTGATAATAAATGATAAAATGATTATTTTAAATGTTTATTTTATTTTATGATAAAATGTTAAAGCTAAAATATATGTTGCATGCTTGTTTTTAACGAAAAATGATATTTATATGCATGATTTTATAAAGTGATGAAAATATGAAACATTGGAGGAGGTGAAGTAATTGTGACTATTATGATATTATGATGATATGATTGGGGATATCGTGAGGGAAAATTCCCAGAGAGAGCCCATTTACGGGAGAAGGCCTCAGAAAGAGCCCATTCGTTGGAGAAGACTCCAGAGAGAGCCCGTCTATGGGAGAAGGCTCCAGAGGGAGCCCGACGATCGTATTTCCTTATGATGATGATAGGCCAAGGCTCAGTTGATGGGTGAGAGTGTCGCTGATGTCCCCGCCGCCCAGTACTGTGGTTACATGATAGATGGATCCATCGACCTTATGATGAAACGAAAGTCACAATTAGCGATCTGAATTCAATAAAAGAAACGTATATGATTATGATGAAGTGATGTATGCTACGAAATGATGAAAGGAAAAATGTTTATGTTTATGCATATTCATTAAAAGTTATTTTAAGTAAATGTATTTCCACTGTTGCATGCTATTTTATGTGTATTACTTGTTATCAAGATTATGGTTTGTCGAGTCATTAGACTCACGAGATGTGATGGATGCAGCTGAGCTTGATATGAATGATAATGGAGGTTTTGGTGATTGATCTTTCTGGACTGAAGGTGCACACAACCCGTTGACCAACGCTAAATTTTCCGCACTATGATTTATGATTTATGTTTATGATTAATGATACAGATTTTTACGACTTTTATATGATTTTGAGTGGTTTTGGATAGGGGTGGGTACGGTACGGTATACCGTACTGAACTATGGTACCGTATACCGTACCGTAAATATCGGTATGGAAAAATCCATACCGATACCGATACCGGAAATTCGGTATATTGAATGTTCGGTATACCGAATTTTCGATATGAAAAAGTTCATACCGGATACCGTACCGACACCGAAAAAATGTCGGTATATTACCGACATTTTTTCGGTATACCGAACTTAAATTATAAAAAAAAATAAAAAATTATTTTCGGTATTTCGGTATATACCGAAATACCGAAAAAAAATATTTACTTACCGATACAGATACCAAAAATTTCGGTACGGTATGATACCGTACCGAAATTTTCGGTAATTTCGGTATTTTTTCGGTACGGTATTTCGGTATTTCGATATTTCGGTATATTTTCCCAGCCCTAGTTTTGGAGAGGAGGTGATGTTTAGGATGCTTTTGATAAATACTAAGTTTAGGTTTGGTAAACGAGTGACGACTTTATGTTTCAATTACTTTCTTTTGAAATTTCAAATCTAGTTGGTATGTTTCATTTTAAAATGGTGTCAAAATATTTTATAGATGTAATGGCATGGATTCGGCCGAGTCATTAGGGAAAAAAAATTCTAGTACGTTTTAAAGAAAAATGAGTAGTGGACGTTTCACTTAATCATCAGCAGTATACCGCCGCTTCATTGTCATATCAGATCAAAGTTGATGATCAATGCGGTGCATCATCAGTTGAGTCCAGTTTGAGTAAGCTCGACCAGTTTGACCGCACAGAGATCATGTCCAAGACAGCTAGCTGTTCTTCTGGCAAAGAGACTCCAGATCGTTGCAGCATTTCAAGCGGTCAAGGCAACCAGTTGTTGGTATATCCAGTTTTATCATGCATAAACTGACTGATATTTGATGTTGTTTAAAATGTGTTATTGTAGTAGCAATTTCCCTTATAACTGTTGATGTAAATAATACAAGGGAAATCTATTTGATTAAGTAAACATCATGTTTATCCAGTTATGTTTCTATTTGATTAAACTAATATATTCAAGATTTCTTGCCTAAACTTTTTGAATGATTAAATGCTACTAAATTTTGGCGTAGATAAATTATTTTTTAAAGAGGAGTTTTTAATTCAGTTCTTGAGTGGGAGTTTTCTTACCCCCAAAATGAAAATGTTTTTAAAACTTTGATAGGTGTCGTTTTTACGTGTTTTATTGCATTAGTTTTTTGTATGTTTGCATTGTGCATGCATACATTTCATTTACATTTTGATTATTTTAGAATTAACATTTGCATATGTTCGTGTCTGACTTGTACGTGATAAATTTGCAGGTAAAATGTCCGGAGAACTGAAATAGGAAAAAAAATATGCAAGCCAAGAGAAATGAGGCAGAAAAGTCGGCGCTCGAGCGGTAGAATGCTCCAGCGCGAGGTGTGATTTTCAAAAGGTGAATTACAAAAGACTCGGCGCTCGGGCTTTAGAATCTTACCGCTCGAGCGCGAGTGCCCACCTGACCAGCAGAATTACAGAGGACTTGGCGCTCGGATGGTAGAATCTTATCGAACGAGCGCCATTTAATTTTTCGAAAAATTTTATGGACGATTTCTTCCCTTATTTCGGAGAGATGACACAATGGAAAGGAGGGTTGGACGATTTTGGGAGGTATTCAGACATTATTGAAGAGCCGCCACAAGCTTTGGAGAGGAGTTTGTGCTTGGAGTGAAGATTTGAAGATTTTCGGGCACCGTTTTTCGCATATTTTGTCACGTCTAGAATTTCGAGTTTATTTTCTCTTATTTAAACATTGTTTTGCTTAGTTTTATTATGAGATCAAGTAGCTAAATTACATTATTTTTTGGGATTTAAGGGGATTCTACTCCGAAACCGAGTTTAGTTAATTCATATTTCGATTTTTGGTTTATTCTTGATTGTGCTATTGTTTTATCGCGTTGTTAAAGCATAGCTAACTTTAATAACTATTTTATATTGCGAGTGAGTTCGAGAGAATAGCCCGTGAATAGAACGAGTAGCATAGTCCGTGGATTTACAATTTACATAGAAATATGAAGTCGGATACACGTCGATAGTCATAGTCTAGTAGGGCGGAAGCTAGGGGATTTAATTACTTCACTGAGTAGAATTAGTTTGTCATAGCTCGAGAATGCGTGCTCAATTGGATATGAAATTTTGTCGGAAGAGTAGATCACTATCGAACGAATTAAGTAAATGACGAGGGGTAGGTGAATCGAGATTCCCCACAAATTCATTTCTCATTGAATTTTAATTAACCATTCTAGCTTGTATATTTCATCATTTAATTCTTGAATATTTTCATTGAGTTTTTATTTAAACATAGTAGTAGTTAACAATTATTCAAATTTCGTTGCTAAAGATACAATAACTGGAAATAATAATTGCGAAATACAGTCTCTAGTGGAACGGTACTCGTACCCTCGTACATTATACTATTACTTGACTTCGTGTACTTGCGATTATTTCGAGCTTGAATATGATAAATTTTTATTAAGGATTTTACAGTACAAGTTTTGCTCGATCAAGTTTTTGGCACCGTTGCCGGGGACTGTTAATAAAAATTTTAACTTCAGTTATTTTCTTTACCATTCTTTATTTTGTTTTGCTTGACACCTTCGATTTATTTGCAGGTATCCGTCTCGGTGCATGCCAAGATCTCTATAGACTGAACTAGAGATTTTTGATTCCGAGATTGAAAGAACCCTATGCAGGCGACGACAACAAAAGAGGCTGAGAGATATGATGAACATAAACGAACGTGAGGAAGAGCACATGAAGGTATAAGAGTCGAAGAACCAAGGAACATACCCATGTTGGAGTACGCACAACTGTCGCTTGATGGAGCACGTCCAAGCATAGTGCGACCAACTGTCAGGGCGAACCAGTTTGAGATCAAACCAGCCATAATTCTGATGATCTAGAACACTGTCCAATTTGGGGGAAATGCGCTTGATGATCCAAACACTCACATCGCCGACTTCTTAGAAATTTGCGACACTTTTAAATTTAATGAAGTTTCTGATGATGCTGTTAGACTACGTTTATTTCCGTTCTCTTTGCATGACAAATCTAAATCTTGGTTTAATTGTTTCCCAGCTGGTTCAATCACAACTTGGGAAGATATGGCCAAAGCATTCCTCTTGAAATACTTTCCTCTATAAAAAACCATGAAGCTGCGAGCGGACATAACCACTTTCTCTCATTTTGAGCAGGAGTCACTCTACGAGGCTTGGGAACGCTACAAAGACTTATTTTGGAGATGTCCACATCATGAGTTGCATCTTGGGTTAGTTGTCCAAAATTTTTACGATGGTTTAATTTTGTCTAACCGTATCATGATAGATGCTGCGGCCTGTGGGAATCTGTTGAGGAAAACGGCCAAAGAAGGGTACAAGTTACTGGAGGAGATGACTGCTAGCAGTCATCATCCTCAATCTGAGAGGAACAATCAGAGGAGAAGTGCAGGAGTTCACCAGGTAACCGAATTTTCTGCTTTCACTCTACAATTAGACGCACTAAACAGGAAAATAGACAGATTGAATGTAAATGGGACAACGATAAGCCTGCAAGAGATATTATGTGATAAATGCGGAGGAGAACACTATGTAAAGGATTGTCAAGATAGTTGTCTTTTCTATGTGCATGAGGATGCACCAGTAAATCAAGTGGAGATTCAAAACCGTCCTAGGAATGATCCTTATTCGAATACATACAATCTTGGATGGAGACAACATCCCAACTTCTCATGAGGTGGTCAAAGCAGTGAGAATCGACCCCAAGGAGGAGAGCAGTGTGGTAAGCAACCGATGTATCGATCGGAGCAGAGAGAAGAGAAGTCTAGTTTGGAGAAAATGATGTCTAAATTCATCTCATCCACTGAAACTAGACTACAAAACCAAGATGCATCGATAAAAGGGCTAGAAAATCAGATAGGACAGTTAGCAAATATGATTACTGGTAGAGATCTGGGCACCTTGCCAAGCAACACGGAGACTAACCCGAAAGAGCAAGTGAAAGCCATAGCACTGAGGAGTGGAAAAGTGCTTGAACAAGAGGAGAAAGAAAAAGTGAGTCAAGGAGAGGAAAAGGCTAACACGTCCACAGGTAAGTCTTTGAACTCTACACTCGCACCCACTGCAGAATCTAAAATTTTCCACCTTTCCCGCAGAATTGAAAAAAGCGAAATTGGATGTGCAATTCGGTAAGTTCTTAGAATTATTCAATAAATTTCACATTAATATTCCATTTGCTGATGCTTTAATGCAAATGCCGAGCTATACTAAATTTTTGAAAGACATCTTGGCTAATAAGAGGAAGTTGGAGGATCATATGACGATAAACTTGACTGAAAATTGCTCTGTATTGGTACAAAACAAGATCCTACCGAAACTAAAAGACCCTGGGAGTTTTTCTATTCTTTGCATGATTGGTGATGTTGTTTTTCATAAATCTTTATGTGACCTTGGTGCGCGTATTAACCTTATGTCTTTATCTGTATTCAGGAAACTTGGACTAGGAGAGCCTAAGCCCACAACGATGTCCTTACAACTAGCAGACAGATCCATCAAATATCTTCAAGGATTCATAGAGGATGTGTTGGTGAAAGTGAAAAAGTTCATATTTTCAGCGGATTTTGTAGTACTCGACATAGAGAAAGAGATGGAGATGACTTTGATTTTGGGGAGACCCTTCCTTGCAACTGGCAAGGCCCTGATTGATGTTCAAGAAGGGAAGTTGAGATTGAGAGTGGGAGAAGAAGAAACTACTTTTGATGTCTTTAATGCTCTTAAGCACACACTGCGAACTGATGACTGTTTTAGAATTGATGTTGTGGATTCACTTGTATGTAATTATGTGCAGGATGCTATGAAGGACCCATTGGATGTTACTCTCACTACTGAATTGAAGGAGGATGACTTGGATAAAGAAAGAGCAGAAATAGTGGCATACTTCAATGCCAACCATCCATGGAGGAAGCCAATAAGGATGAAATTGGAGGATTTGGGAGACCGAAGAGACTTGATTCCTCCGAAGTCAAGCATTGAGGAACCACCAACACTTGAGCTCAAGCCGTTGCCTCCACACCTAAATTACGTATACCTAGGTGAGAATAACAATTTTCCTGTCATTATTTATGCTGCTTTGACAGATGCTATGGAGGGAAAACTGCTGCAAGTTCTCAAAGAGCACAAAAAGGCATTTGCCTAGAAGGTGGTAGACATCAAGAGAATAAGTCCATCAATTTGCATGCACAAATCTTGATGGAAGAGAGGTACTCACCCCTTGTGCAACCTCAGAGACGACTCAATCCAAAGATGCAAGAGGTAGTGAAGGCTGAAACTATCAAGCTTCTCGATGCAGGTATTATCTATCCTATTTCAGATAACGCATGGGTAAGTCCTGTTTAGTGTGTGTCGAAGAAAGGTGGGATTACTGTGATCACTAATGAAAATAATGAACTTATTTCCACTAGAACTGGTACGGGGTGGATAGTGTGTATTGATTATAGGAATTTGAATGATGTCACCCGTGAGGACCACATTCCCCTGTCCTTTATTGATTAGATGTTAGAGAGACTAGCGGGACATGAGTTTTATTGCTTTCTAGATGGGTATTCAGAGTATAATCAAATCACTATTGCACAAGAGGACCAAGACAAAACCATTTTCACTTGTCCTTATGGCACTTTTGCTTTTCGACGTATGCCCTTTGGTCTTTGTAATGCCCCTGCTACGTTTCAGTGCTGCATGACTTCTATATTTCATGATATGATTGAAACCTTTCTTGAAATATTTATGGATGACTTTTTTTTATCTTTGGTGCAACGTTTGATGAGTGTTTGCAGAACCTGAGCTCGGTTATGAGGAGGTGCGAGGAGACGAACCTGGTGCTGAATTTGGAGAAGTGCCACTTCATGATACAAGAGGGAATTGTATTAGGGCACAAGATCTCAGATCAAGGGATTGAGGTGGACAAGGCTAAAGTGGAAGTCATCAATAAACATACCACCACAGGCTTCAATAAAGGGAGTTAGAAGTTTTCTAGGGCATTCCAGGTTCTACCGGCATTTCATTAAAGACTTTTCTAAAATTGCTAAGCCTCTATCGTCCCTACTCATGAAAGATGTACCATTTGACTTTTACTATGATTGTCTGTGAGCATATGAGAACCTGAAGAAGCACTTTGTGACGGCTCCTGTGTTGGTGGCACCGGATAGGGATATGCCTTTTGAGGTAATGTGTGACACTAGTGATACTGCAGTTGGTGCTGTACTATGCCAAAGACGGGACAAGGTATTTCACACTATATACTACGCAAGTAAGACTCTAGATGAAGCACAATTAAATTATGCAACCACTGAAAAAGAGTTACTTGCAGTAGTATTCGCACTTGATAAGTTCCATTCATACCTTGTTTTGTCGAAAGTCATTGTGTTACTTACCACTCTGCCCTTAAATATCTGCTTGCTAAGAAAGAGGCCAAACCATGACTGCTTAGGTGGATCTTACTTCTTCAAGATTTTGACCTCGAAATCAAAGATAAAAAAGGTGTAGAGAATGTAGTAGCTGATCATCTTCTAGGCTTGAGCATGTTAGAAAAAATTGTGAAAATGATGAGATAGATGATTGGTTTCCGGATGAACAGCTGTTAGTGTTGAAAAATTTTCCATGGTTTGCAGATTTTGTGAATTTTCTTGTTACAGGCTCACCCCCTCTCCCACCAAAAAAAAAAATTCTTTTCTGAAGTGATATATTATTTTGGGAAGAACTTTTTTGTTTAAAATCTGTGCAGACGCCATGATACGGAGATGTGTGGTGGAAGAAGAGATGAGATCGATTCTCAGTCATTGTCATGACCGCGAGGTAGGTGGTCATTTTGGACCCACACGAACGGCATTCAAGGTACTCGAATGTGGCTTTTATTGGCCAACTCTATTTAAAGAAGCACGTTCATTTGTCCTCTCTTGTGATAAATGCCAACGCACAGGTAACATTTCGGTTCGCCTTGAGATGCCTTTAAATAATATTATCGAGTGCGATGTCTTTGATGTTTGGGGGATAGATTTTATGGGACCGTTTCCAACCTTTTTTACTAAAAAATACATTTTGGTTGCGTTTGACTATGTTTCCAAATAGGTGGAAGCAGAATCATATGCCACGAATGATGCTCAAGTGGTGCTTAAATCTTTAAAATAAAATATTTTCTACAGATTTGGAACACCACAAGCAATCATTAGTGATGGTGGCCCCATTTTTGCAATAAACTTTTGGAAAAATATGGGGTCAATCATAAAATCTCCACTCTCTACCATCCCCAAACAAGTGGTCAAGTTAAGGTGTCGAATCGCGAGATTAAGAGGATTCTGGATAAGGTTGTGCGGATAAATCGAAAGGACTGGTCGTTGAAGCTAGATGACGCGCTTTGGACGTATAGAATTGCTTTTAAAACACCTATAGGCACAACACCATATAGGTTAATTTTTGGAAAATCTTGTCATTTACTTGTTGAGTTAGAACATAGAGCGTATTGGGCAAAAAAAGCACTGAATCTTGATTTTGCTCTTGCAGGTGAACACAGGTTGCTGCAGTTGGACCAATTGGACGAATTCAGAGGTCAAGCCTATGACCATGCATTGACCTACAAGGAGCGTACATAGCAAGCACACAACAAACACATATTGCCAAGGGAATTCAAAGAAGGTGAAGCGTTGCTGCTGTACAACTCTATGTTACGCCTGTTTCCTGGAAAACTCAAATCAAGGTGGACGGGCCCATACATGATCACCAAGGTGTTCTCCTCGGGAGCAATAACTTTGCGAGATGGGAACAATGAGTCGTTCACTGTCAATGCTCAACGACTGAAGCACTATTTGGGTGGCACAGTCGAACCACAAATTGGAGTCACTCGATTCCAAAACAATCAGAGCTGTGGGGAACCCACAGTCCAGCTCTCGACTGTAAATTGAGAACTAATTTCTTTCCCTTCCTACTCGTCTCTATTTCTTATTTTATTGAGTTGAGTCTTTAATCTAGATGTTGGTTGTTTTATTGTTTTTGTTATTATTATTAGTTTTTTTTAAAAAAATAATTGGAAAATAGGGTGATTGTTCGCGATCGAGCGGTAAGATTTCACATTCTTAGAATACGAGCTATTGCAGTCCATGGAGAATATTGTGTTTGAAACACCTTCGCAGGTGTGAGTACCGATCTAACACATGAGCTAAAATTTTTCACACAATTGAGGATTAATTGAACAACAAGTAAAAGTGGTATCAATGGAATTACTGTTTTTCCTTGCTTGAGTGTATTCACCATAACTGTCGAACTACTTGGTAAAATGTCACGAAATATTACCACAAACCAGTCAACATAATTATCTACAACTTTTGTTTTATGTGAAAAACTCAAATCAGTCGACAAGATTATTAAAGAGTGGGTGCAAGATGCAATCAATACTTGGACCATTCATGGAGACCAATTGCACCAATTATATGTACAAATTAATATTTTTTATTTTTCTTGTCTTCCCATGTTTTCTTATAAATAGAGACATTGTATTAGCTTGAAAGGGAGGGAGATTCCATTGTAAAAAAATAAACTTTGTGTGTGAAAATAAAAGTTCTAAGTTATAATATATATTTTTATCATTCATGAGTGTTATGTTAAATTCAAAAAAGTTTATGGCAAGCTAAATCCATTGATGTCAAGGTGAAAAGATTGTTTTCTGTCAAGTAAAATTTTTTACAGTTTTGTATATTCGAATTTTATTTATTATGGTTTTGACAATTAATCTTTATTTGTAGGTATAATTTTGAGTATTGATTATCAACTAACATCAAATTCTTGGTACCATAAAAGTTGTTATCTTGATTTGTTGTTTTAATATGATAATATGAATACTATATCATTATACTACAATTATTAAATCCCCACTTTTACAATTGAGGGATATTATATTTATTAATGTGTGTATATATAATTAATTATAATTAAATTGTATGTTTATTTAGACAATAGTGTGGCTCTGTGTTGGAACTTTTCAAGTTCGCAATCTTGATTTTGATGTTAACAAAACTTGTTATTTTGTGTTACTAATAATCTACCTTAGTGTGCAGAAGCCAGGATCAGTCACGAGATGTTTTATCGCAAACTGAAGACCTAACTGATCGCACAAACTAAATCAGTCTAACTGTTACGTCAATTGAGCAGTCCATTTAATTGTCCAGTTGATAGATGACTCAGCAGGAGAACCACAGAAGCCTGGCCAGCCAAAAGTGAAAAGGCCCGTATTTCGTATTCATAAATTTGCGGAATTATTAAAATTTTTCTAAATAAATAAATAACTTGCCCAATTTATAAAATAAACACGTAAAAAAAAATTTAACTTTAAACTAACAGCGGAAGTCAACATAATATCTCAAACAACAATTTAAAAATAATCCAACATGTAAAATCGAGTTTGAATAATAAAAGGTGCATAAATTAAATCATGAGGTCCTCGGGTTTACTACTGCTGCCACAAGATTGCTCACTGGTCTACGCCCTCCGTCTCGACCTCATCAGTACCTACAACAATCAAGTCTAGTGAGTCTAAAGACTCAACATGTATATATCATGAATAACAAGTAAATATATCATAAAATCGCATGCAACGTAAAAATATAGTATCGTAAAGCGCATGGTGAAAATCGTATCATGAATAATTATAACTACGTGCATATCTTAAAATCATACGTAAAAGCTTTGCTCAATAGAGCTCTGTCATGTCATATGATAATTTTCTGGTAGAGATAATGTCTCTAAGCAAGTGGCCCATAACATAACGTAAGCGCCTGATCAGACTAAACCACAGTATACTGGGCGGTAGAGATCAATCACATCCCTTGGACTGGATGTCCGTACCCATACATAATCATAACCGGTCGTAAGTCACCGGGTGGAGAGGTCCTCGGTTGCGCCTACCGACTTCCAAACCCATAAGCATAAGGTGGCCACAAGACATATAGCATATATCTCAAAAATAAACATTTTATATTTTTATGCACGTAATATAATTATAACCTTATTTTTACCGGATGAGTTGGATCGCTCCCAGGCTCGCTGCGACTTAGTTCTAATATGTGACACATGCAAATAATTTTAACTTGACAAAAACTTAACAAATAAACCAAAAACGAGACGATTAGGACCTACAACTTGATTTTTATTCATGGCTTCGTACCAACCCGAACCAACATTAAACCGACGCTTAACCATGATTAAAAATACCCCAAAAATACTGAAAAACATGCATAAGAATTGCAAAACACGAAAATAGGTGAAAGGAATCCAAAAACATAAAACACTCTTCCGAGAGTCATTTTGGCACCTTTCACCGTAAATTCTCGTACGACCCCTAAACTCGACCAAATCACAAACGGCCAAAAACACGACTTTCCTAACTCATTAAGGTAGTGTCCAGTCCAAGGCCATGGGCTAAAAGCCAACCAAGAACTCAAACCACAACCAATACCGAAGCTCAAGTTGCTGTCAAAAACCAGAAATAGCAGCTTGTGTGTTTGTAGTGAAAATCCTGAAATAAATGACCATGGGCTTGAACCACCGCCCAAGGACTCTTACTAACATCCTAAGGCATGGCTTGGACCATGGCTATGGGCTAAAAGCCAACCACAACCCAAGCAAACACCTAGGACAACAGAAAGTATCAACCGAGAGCACCAAATCTGTGCAGTGGTGTAGATATTGACTTGTTTTGCTGTCAATCTTCGTTCCAGTGTTATATCATTAACCTTGGCTCGATCTTGACATGATAAAGTGTGGTATGAACCATGGTTATGAGCTACAAGCCAACAACAATCCATACAACACCCAAAAACCGAAACTATACTCACACAAATCAGAAACAGAATTTTCGAGTGATGCTCGTGTTGCTGTTTTAAAAATCTGTTGGAACCATGTACCAAGCTTTGAAAAGATGATTTGGTCACGTCCTAGACTTGATAAGGAAGGGTTCTAACCATGGCTACGGTCCTAGGACAGCCATGATTCGAACTCTCATCCCAAACAACCAAGAACAAAAATCGTGACTCAATTCTGCAGCTTATGTAAAGTTTGCTGTCATTGCTTCATTCTTGAGCGTATGGACTGAACCAACTGACCCAAAAACACCCTAACATACTCTAAATCATGNTCGGAGTTGGTTTTCTTCCTTGTTCTTCAGCTGTTTTCTCACTATTCTTGCTGGTATTTTTCTGATGATTTTCGAAGGTAATGGTGTGTGATTGCTAGACCATAGAGATGGGTATTATAGGAGGTGTTAAATGGGTATTGAAGTGCATTTAGTTGAGAGTTACAAGTGAAGGATTTGAATGGGTTTTGAAATTTTTTTTTTCATTCCCTTGCTGCCGATTCTTGTTCTCAATTTTCTTTCTGCCTATTCACGTTTCTTGCTAGTAAAATAACTTGAGGAAGGAATAAGGTGTATTTTTTTGTATTTGATTATAATTAGTGCATTAAAATGGGGAGATGATTACACCATAAAAACAAAATTAGAGATGGCTTGAATAGGGTGTTATTAACCATTTGAATTATTTTAAATGTTGGTCATTATTGCTAATTTGCATTGTATATTTTTATTTACACCTTGCATTTTAATTGCTTAGGATTTTAACCTTCATTATATATATTTAAATGCATAAATAATTTAATTTAGTTTAGAATCTTGTTTAGAATATTGCATGGCATACATGACTTCAAATTTGAATGTTTAAAGGTTATGTTTAAATTCTTGAATATATTTGACCTATATTAATTCACCTCCTTTTGTTTACATATTTTTATTTAAACTTTAATTAAATATTGAACCTCAAAGAATTTATTTACTAACTTGATTCCAACTAATGTTAATAAATCCTAACACATTCTATTTCTTTAAATTAAATTGTTCATTGACTTAGATTAAATTTAGGAATATTTATCTTGTTATTAATCTTATCTCAAATCCCCAAACTCCGGTCCGACCTCGCGTATTTATCTTGAAAAGATAAAACTAAACATCTTCTTTTAAAATAAATAAAACACTTCATATTTTCTTAAAATTCATTTTAATTAAATAATAGAAATTATGCATGGCTTATACGTAATCTGATTTTTCGGGTACTACAAATCTACCCCGCTTAAAGGAATTTCGTCTCCGAAATTAAAACTTACCGAATAACTCGGGATATCGACTCTTCATCTCTGGCTCAGATTCCCACGTAGCTTCCTTCTCTGAATGATTGAGTCATTTGACTTTCACTAGCTTGACCATTTTGTTCAGAAGCTTTTTCTCCTGTTTGTCTAAAATTTGCACGGGTCTTTCCTCATCTGACAATTTCGGAGTGAGCTGCAACGGTTCAAAGTTCAAGACATGTGATAAATTCGCCATAAACTTCCTCAGCATGGAGACGTGAAACACGTTGTGTACTCCGGCCAGATTCGGCGGAAGAGCAACACGGTAAGCTAACATCCCAACCCTGTCGAGGATCTCAAATGGTCCAATGAATCTCGGCTGAGCTTTCCTTTCTTCCCGAACCGCATGACACCTTTCATCG
>NC_133322.1:13151720-13156561 GCF_012295235.1 Primulina huaijiensis
ACCATAAAAACAAAATTAGAGATGGCTTGAATAGGGTGTTATTAATATTTTGAATTATTTTAAATGTTGGTCATTATTGCTAATTTGCATTGTATATTTTTATTTACACCTTGCATTTTAATTGCTTAGGATTTTAACCTACATTATATATATTTAAATGCATAAATAATTTAATTTAGTTTAGAATCTTGTTTAGAATATTGCATGGCATACATGACTTCAAATTTGAATGTTTAAAGGTTATGTTTAAATTCTTGAATATATTTGACCTATATTAATTCATCTCCTTTTGTTTACATATTTTTATTTAAACTTTAATTAAATATTGAACCTCAAAGAATTTATTTACTAACTTGATTCCAACTAATGTTAATAAATCCTAACACATTCTATTTCTTTAAATTAAATTGTTCCTTGGCTTAGATTAAATTTAGGAATATTTATCTTGTTATTAATCTTATCTCAAATCCCCAAACTCCGGNAAGAGTGCTCAACTAATGAAGAAACCCAGCTGATCAGTTCAACTGAACGAGAGTGAAATCAGTTCAACTGACGAGTCAACTGATTTCACCAGCCCAACTGAAGATCAGTTCAGCTGACTAGTTCGAAGCATCAGTCGGAATCTTTCAGTTGTAGATCAAGACAAGTTCTTTCTAGTGGATTCTAGCTATACACAAAGGTACAAAGACATTGTCCAGTCAAAGGACAATAATGGGCGTTGCATCAGAGCATTAAAGACAAAATGTTTTAGAAGGGCAGTCGGAAAGTCGAGACACAAAGTCCAAGAAACGAATTCAAGATGCAACGGATACAATAATTGAGTATCACTGTACGATCACTTTTCCCGCCTATATAAAGAGAAGATCAATGAAGACTCAATACACACATATACAGAGATAACAAGCTTAAACGCAAATACGAGAGAAAAGAAAGGGCACACACATTGCAAATCTGCTTTCAGAAGTAATCAGCCCAGATGGACACTTCAACGTGTTATCAGCTTAGTGTAGAAGCTAATCTCTCTCAGTGTGTGAGAACATCCTTGTTCAGTTCTCACACACACAAACACTCTCACCACCACCCAAATACCGTCTTGCACAAAGACGTTAAACTTGTGTATGTAGTCTTTGACACATAGACGTTAAAGAAGTGTTGGCTGGAAGGTGCTGCCTTCAGTCGTATCTAGGAGTTCAGTTTAGGCAGTAGTGTAAGTCCTAGCTGAGTGGGTTTATACAAGTAGTTGTAATAATCAAAGTTTCTAGTGGATTCTACCAGTGGAGGTAGAAGGGGTGACATAGGAGTAGTTGAAGTTTCCGAATATCCATAAACATATCTTGTGTATTTAACTGATTAACTGCTGTTTTCAAACTATTTGGATCAGTTAGAGTATCTGTCAGTTCAGTTTCCACCATAACTGAACTGATGAATGCAAAAACTAATCTACCCTTTTTCAGTTTTTCAGTTTAAATAAGTTAAAATGTTTTCTAATATAACAGTCTTCTTCACGAAGGATTACTTCGAGTTTCTTCCGCATGGTTTCAAACCAAACTCGATTTAATTCATCAGTGTTAACATTCTTAGAACACGAGCTATTGCAGCTCATTGGAGAATAAAATTTTCGAAATGCCTTCGACGACACTAGCACACTCGATCCTTTACTCTGCCTGTTCTAAATAATATATATAGTTTAATTAACTTAACAACTCACTTTTACTTTTTGTATCTAACTTTTACCTTCCGCATCTAACTTTTACTTTACCGCAACTAACTTATTAAATCATATATTTCATTTAGGCAATAGCGTGGCTCTGCCGGTTGTTCTAAATAAAATATAATGATTTAATTTAACATTTAATTTATGCAATTCTATATTTATACAGTTATTTATATAATTATAGGTACCAAAAATAAAATATCGATTAATTCGGTATTTTTTTATAGTGAGAACTATATTATATTATGTATGTGATTAAATATTTAATTTTTTTTCTTGGAACCATTATTTATAGTGGTTTCGTTTATTTAATTTTAATTAAACAATATTACATAAACTAATAACAAATCTTTGAGTCTTGACAAATTTATAATTTGTAAACTTCATTATTGTATTTTGTAATTCATAAATTAATAAATTTAAACTTAAAATAACATCTCTGTGGATCGATCTCGTACTTATGAAATATATTACTTGCAGACAACCTACACTTGGGTGAATTATAATTTAAGTAATAACAAGTTTTTGGCGTTGTTGCCGAGAGATATAAATTAAGTTAAGTTTGTTATTTATATATAAGTATTGTGTTGTTTTTACTTGTATAAGTGCTTGGAGTCGTAAAAAAATTGTAGAATTATTCGAGTATTTAAAAATAATTTAAACATGGATGATATTTCTAATAATAATAATAATAATAATAATAATAATAATAATAATAATAATAATAATCAAGAACATGATCAATTAAGAACACTTAGGCACAATATGAACCCTATTAGAACTAGTGCATCTTGTTTAGTTTTTCCTCCTGATGCATTTAATTTCAATTTTAAACCCTATTAGAACTAGTGCATCTTGTTTAGTTTTTCCTCCTGATGCATTTAATTTCAATTTTAAACCTTAAATTAAATAACTTTTACCAAATTTTCATAGCTTAGATTCTGAAAATCCATATTTGCATTTAAGAGCGTTTGAGGAAGTTTATAACATTTATAATGATCAAAATTGTAGCATGGATATAGTTCGATTAAAGCTTTTTCCTTTTTCTTTAAAAGATAAAGCTAAAACAGGGCTAGAAAATTTGAGATCGAGTTCAATAAGATCATGGGAAGAAATACAAAAATAATTTCTCAAAAAGTTTTTCCCTTCCTATAGAACAAACTCATTTAAAATACAAATCACAACTTTTTCTTAAAAACAAGGAGAAATATTTTATCAATGTTTGAATAAATACAAAGAGTTACTAAATACATGCCCACATCATGATTTTGAAACTTGGAAAATAGTTTCAAATTTTTATGAAGGTCTAATACCTAAAGATAGACTAATGATAAAATTCATGTGTTATAGAACTTTCAAAGATAAAAATCCTAATGAAGCTATGGAGTATTTGGATTCATTAGCAAAAAATGCTCAAAATTGGGATAATATAGGCACAATTGGACTACCAACAACTAAATTAACAACTTAACAAGTGGGGGTGGAATTTATAATCTTAAAGATGATATAGATATCCAAGATAAACTTGCATCTTTAACTAGAAAATTGAATCATTAGAAATGAAAAAGAGTGGTCAATTAAAAAGTGTTCCAGAAATTTTTTGTCATATATGTGATACACGTGATCATTCTACAAAATATTGTCCTACATTACCTTCATTTACAGAATGTCTCCATGAACAAGAAAATTATGTCAACAATTATAAAAAGACCAACATTAGATCTTTTTTCACAAACATATAATATTGGATGGAGAAATCATCCCAATTTTAGTTGTAGGAATGATAATAATGCACAACATTCACAACAATCTTTTAATTTCAAAATAATAAAGGTTATGTTCCTTATATTTCACCTCCAAGAAAAAACTTGGAAAATGAAATTCATGCATTTATTCAAAAACAAGAGTTTATCAATATTCAAAATGTTCAATCTTTGAGTAATTTGAAAGAAACTCTTGAAAAATTTGTACATGCACTTAATATTCATGAAAAAAGAAAATTTTCTTCTCAGACTCAACCTAATCCCAAAAATCAACATCAAGATTTAAATAATAATAAAATTGATCAAATAAAATTTGTTATTGCCCTTAGAACTGGTAAAAAAGTCAATGATCTATATAGCAATGCAAACGAGGATCATCAAAATTCAAAGAGTAAGAATGTTGATCCTGATATTTCTGAAAATGATGATACCTTAAATTCTAAGAATAAGAATGAGAATAATAAATCATATAAAATAATAAATGAATTAAATAAACATAATCTGTTTCCTCATGCATTAACAAATCATAAAAAATAAAAGAATGATTCTGATATTTATGAATTTTTTAAACAAGTAAAACTAAATATTCCATTAATAGATGCTATTAAACAAGTATCTTCTTACGTAAAATTTTTAAAAGACTTATGTACTGTGAAGAGAAAATTGCATGTTAAGAAGATATCACTATTGGCTGAACAAGTAATTTCTATTATTCAAAATAATTGTGGTTTAAAATATAAATGTAGAACCCATAACTTAGACTACGTATAAGCCATGCATAATTCTATTATTTAAATTAAAATGATTTTTATTGCATGAGTATTTAAATTTAATTATTTTCCGTAGCAGTTTAAATTTTTAGCATTTCAGTTATTTCAGTGAGGCCGGACTGGAGTTGGAGTTTAGAGATAAAATTTAAGATTCACGAAACTTTTCCAGAATTTATTTTAGCTAGCAAGTAAGTTCATTTAAGTTAAAAAGGGAGTTTAAATAATTATTTAAGTTACTTGAGGTGAGTAGAAAATTAGTTCATTTAAGTTCCAATAATTAAGGGGTTAATTCACTAAATTATTTAAAAGATAGGTAAGGCTTTTAAGGGATAAAAATTTACTAAATAAGCAACATTTTCCCCTTCATTTTATTGTTGAATTTCGGCCCCTTAGATGATTAAGTATTGCCTTGCCAACTCATCATCTTTGACTCATTCTTTGTTAAGTTTAGCATGCTAACTTTTTAATTATTAATCACCCTTAATTAATTAATTAATAACCAATATCCTAGCCTTGTAAAACATGTAGGATTCGGTCATTTGCATCTAACAAAACACCCAACAAATATTTGATATCAAACCAAAATTCAAAATT
>NC_133322.1:13164757-13183050 GCF_012295235.1 Primulina huaijiensis
AAAATGGGTACAGGATATTTAATTCAGTTATTTAATTATATTACGTGCAAAAATACAAATTTTGAGATTTATGCGATATTGCTTGTGGTCACTTTACTATCATGCTTAAGTCCGGTCCCCAGTATCGGCCCGGTCACCAGTTACCGGTCAGTTCAGTTGTTTCACCCAGTACTGTGGCAGTAGTCTGATCAGACGTAAATCCGATCCCCAGTATCGGTCCGGTCACCAGTATCGGTCAGCTCAGTTCAGTTCAGTTCAGGGACCACTTGCGTAGACCATAATCTCACAGAAAATTATTATATGCTATTTCAGTACAGGGCTCCAAGGAGCAAACAGTTTCACTATGATTTTCAGTTCAGCTATGCACGTATTATAATTAATCATGACACGACATTTTACGATATGCCTCATGACATGAAATTTTACTCCCATGCAATTTTACTATATTTACTCGTTATTTACGATATATGCATGTTGAGTCTTTAGACTCACTAGACTTGATTGTTGTAGGTACTGATGATGTCGGGATCGAGGGCGGGGACCAGTGAGCTAGCTCGAGTCGGCAGTAGTGGCACCCGAGGACCTCAGTTTCAGCACTTGCCATTTTGATGCTCAAATATTTTATTAGTTATTGAATACTTTAACTTGTTATTTTGGCAAGTAATAATTTCTTCCGCTGCTGTTTTGAACGTTAAATATTTTATCAGTTTTTGGTATGAATGAGGCACTCCATTTATTTTAAAAGAAAAATTTTAAATTTTCCGCAAATTTTCAAGTAAGGATTTTTAGGCCACTACAATAAAGATCCTGGTTGTCCAACAATTTCATATGTTATTGGAGAAAACACAATTAAAAAAGCTTTGTTGGATTTGGGAGCAAATGTGAATTTACTTCCTTATTCAGTTTATGAAAGCTTAATTTAGGATAATTAAAACCTACATCTGTTACTCTTTTATTAACCGATAGGTCAATCAAAATATCTAGAGGTATTGTAGAAGATGTGCTAGTTCAAGTTGATAAATTCATATATCATGTGGATTTTATTGTTTTGGATATACAACCAATAGAAGTGCATAATCAAATTCAAGTATTATTGGGGCGTCCATTTCTAGCAACTTCAAATGCTTTAATTAATTTTCGAAATGGAATAAAGAAGTTATCTTTTGGAAATATGACTCTAGAACTTAATGTGTTCAACTTATGTAAACAACCAAGTAATAATGAAGATGTAGATGATAATGTAATCGAATCAATTGTGGAAGAAATGATACAAGAAGAAAATTTAAATCAACAATCTGAATTTGTTTAATGGAAAGTTTTGAGTTTGAAAATAATTTTAAAGAATTAAAAAATGATAATAATGCAAAACTTGAATTAAAAGCTTTACCGGTAGAATTGAAATATGCATTTCTTGGTGAAAATAAAACATATCATGTTGTAATTTCTTATAATCTTCTACCAAATCAAGAAGAAAATTTAATTGAATTACTTAAAAAAAATATAAAAAAGCAATTTGATGGACTTTGAAAGATATAAATCCTTTAATCTGCACACACAAAATTATCTATCCAATCTCAGATAGTAAATGGGTAAGTCCAACATAAGTAGTACCTAAAAAGTCAGGCATCACTATTATAAAAAATGAAAAAGGAGAATTATTACAAGGTAGGATTCCATCTAATTAGCATATGTGCATTGATTACATAAAATTAAATAATATAACTAGAAAAGATAATTTCTCACTACCATTTTCAGATCGAATTTTAGAAAAATAGCAGGTAACTCTTATTACTATTTCTTGATGGGTATTCGAGGTATTATCAAATACTTATATCAGTATAAGATCAAGAAAAAACTACTTTCACTTGTCTTTTTGGAATTTTTGCATTTAAAAGAATGTCATTTGATTTATGCAATGCTCATGCTACTTTTCAAATATGCATGCTAATAATTTTCAGTGATATGATTGAAGAATTTGTGGAAGTTTTTATGGATGATATAGCTGTCTTTGGAAAAAATTTGAAAATTTTCTTAAAAATTTAGAAAAAGTATTAAAAATATGCGAACAAAAAAAAACTTGTTTTAAATTCGGAAAAATGTCATTATATGGTTAAATTTGGAATTGTTTTAGGACATGTAACATCTGAAAAAAGAATTGAAGTTGATAAAGCTAAAGGATGTGAATGCTAATTTAACATCATCAAAAACGGTCAAATAAGTTCGATCATTCTTAGGTCTAGAAGATTTATAAATATTTTTAGCATAATATCTAAACCAATTTAAAATCTTTTAACCAAAGATGCACAATTTGAATGAACCCAACAATGTGAAAATGCTTTTAAAAAGATAATCAATCTTTTAACTATATCGCCTATTTCACAACCTCCAGATTGGTCTTTGTCATTTGAATTAATGTGTGATGCAAGTGAGAATGATATAGGAGCTATGTTAGGACAAAGAAAAGAAGGAAAACCTTATGCAATCTATTATGCCAGTAGAATCTGTTGGAAACTAAATTTCAGTGGTTTGACAAACTGAACGTTTATTGTAAAACTTGATCTTAAAGAGATCGTTTGTGCTAAATCTTTTTCAAGTCCAGTTGAATACTGAGAATTACATTGCAAACTAAGAGTTTCAGTTTGGCAGTGTTAAGTCCAAGACTGAAGTGGGACTGTGCAATTGTTTGTATCGATTAAACCCTTTTAGTAAATATCATATCCTTGTGATAGAAGGGGTGATGTAGGAGTGACTGAAATCTCCGAACATCCATAAAATCTTTGTGTTCTTATTTCAGTTTATATTCTATCTTTCAGTCAGTTTATTTCCGCATAATTCTTGTTAACTGATTGATATTGACTGACAAGATTCCCGAGTTTCATTTTATCACTAAACTTACTCAATATTACAAAAAGCTGTGAAAATCGTTAAGTGTTTATTCAAACCCCCTTCTAAACACTCTTTCACCCCATAACCGATCCTATCAAGTGGTATCAAAGCAGTTGAATCTTGTCCTGGAATATTTATATACACTAAACTGATTACCATGTATTCATTCAACAAAATTCCTATGTTTTCCAGAGAAGATTTCGATGATTGAAAAATCAGAATGCAGGCTCATTTAGCTGCGAAAGACGATGACATGTGGTACGTTATTACTGACGGACCCATGAAAATATTAAAAGCTAATACAGCTGTTTCCCTAACTGAAGGGGCACCACAACATATTGAAAAGCCAATAGATGAATAGACAGCTGAAGACAAGAGAAAAGTCAAAAGATAAAATTTACATCTTTGTCTCAGAAATTTTCGATTCGAGCATAGTTCCGTGCTTCTCTCGTCAAGAGCTTCGAAGGGAAGTAAGTTTTATTTCTTTCCTGCATTGTTCGAAAATTTGGTGTTAGAGGAATCATAATTTGATTGATATTATGTATTCTTGAGATTATGGCAAGCATAAAATCGAAACCGGATCGAAGAACGGACAACGTATGCAATTATTATAATTTTTCCAGCTTATGTTCGAATGGGGCTGTGCAGATTTTTGAAATTGTGGGCTGCAATTGTTATTGGTTATGAGTTGTGGTTTGTATCTATTGATGTTTGAGTTGCCGGGTATCTCGAAATTGTGCCGTTATGCCGTTGAAACGTAATTAGATAGAGATTGATCATACCATGTCTTGCTTTGAGTTGTATATTGATGTTATGCCTCTCGAAAATGTTATTCCAGATTTGGTATTGAAGGCTTCGAACTCGAGACTTCAACTTCGAAACCGATAGAAGAAAGATCAAAGTTTCCAAACTTTTATACCTTGAATAGTGAGAGGTTGTTGAGCACAATTTAGATCAATTTAACACAACCGAGAACTACGAAAAGAAAGGTATAAATTAATGTTAAACCGGGATAGATAACTCGAGTAAGATATAACTTGAGTTCCCAAAACCACATACGAAATTGTTATTGCTTTGATGTGTTTGAAATTCTTGAGATTAATATGCTTAGTCTATTGAGTTATAGAAAAACATGTATTATGAGATAGACATCTTCGATGAGTCTTTGGTAGAGGTGTCAAGTCACTGGACGTTTGGTTTATATCGATCTGCTTAGGAGAAAGATCGACTCCTATTGTAGACACTTGATATAGTGTGCCGAAGTCCGGGAATAGGGACGTACCACCTCCTCGAATGGGAGAGTAGGTGGGAGACTTGTTACGTTCTTATTCAAACCGAGATCCCTAGATAAGAGTCGAGTCAAAGATTAAGAGTTAAAGAGTTTGATTCAAAGCTTTGTATCTATTTATGTTTTCTTAGATTATGAAACATGTTGTTTGACAAATGTTTTATGCTTTTGTATATGCTTGTATGAAATGCATGTATATATTATTTATACTGGGAAATATATTTCTCACCAGAGTTATCCGGCTGTTGTTGTGTTTGTATTTGTGTATGACAACAGGTGGGACAGGATCAGAGTCGAGAAGAGGATGAAAGATCGAGATTAGAGTGGTGATCCGGGCTTAGACATAGATCTAGTTGTTCACCACTTGCTATGTGGTTGATAAACACTAGTTTGTTATGACTTTATTTTGAACAAGTTTGGCATCTTTGATCATGTTGTAGATATGGAACTCGATCTTGTAAATTGAATAAGATGGAGCATAACTTGTTGTAGTATTTTGGACACTTGTTTCGGAGGTGCTCAGTTTTAAAAAAAATATTTCGACCTAGTTTATTTAATTGATCTATTTAATCCCAATGATGAATTGAAGAAAATGAGTTAGCGTCCGGGTCCCCACACACTTTTTCAGTTAGAAACTCAACTGATGAGGTCATCCTAACTGGCAATCGCTGTGGGAACCCATACAAAGTCAGTTGGACTGAGCAACCTTATGCACCAGTTTGTCTTAAAGCTTCCAACTTCAAAAAAATGGTTATGGCATAAGAGGTTGAACCATCTAAACTTTAAGTCTATTGCCTATCTGAGTAACCATGATTTTGTAACTGTTTTGCCCAAAATAGATTTTTCAAAAGATAAAATTTGTTCAGCATGTCATTTTAGTAAGCAAGTAAAATCTTCATTTAAAAAGAAAAGTTGTAAATCATCTTCCAGATGCTTAGAACTACTACATATGGATCTATTTGGTCCTATACCAGTAATGAGTTTAGGGAGAATGAAATACACATTGGTTGTCATGGATGATTTTTCAAGATTTACTTGGGTTATTTTTCTCAAATCAAAAGACCAAACTGCTGCACAACTGATTAAACTTTTCAAAAGACTTTTAAATGAAAAATCAGTTGGGATTGATCGAATAAGGTCTGATCTAGGGACTGAATTCATCAATCAAAATATTTCACAATTTTTAGAGAATACAAGAATCAAGATGAGCTCTCAGCAGCAAGAACACCTCAGCAAAATGGTTTAGCTGAGAGAAGAAATTGAACCCTTAAGGAAGCTGCTAGAACAATGCTTCTTGATTCTGGTATTTCTTAAAATTTTTGGGCAGAAGCAGTAAACACTGCATGTTACACTCAGAACAGATCAATGATTAATAAGAATCATTTGAAAACACCATATGAGATCTGGCATGGACGCAAAAGTGGGGTTTCATATTTCAAGATATTCGGCTGCAGATGTTTTATTCTTGATAATTTCAAAAATCATTTAATAGATTTTGATGCTAAATCTGCATAGGGAATATTTCTTGGATATTCTCCAGTTAGTAAAACCTACAGAATTTTTAACAAAAGTACTTTGAATGTTGAAGAATCTATTCATGTTGTATTTGATGAATCTGTTCTAACTGATAAGCCAACTGATCCAGTTGAGCTAGTTGATCGTCTTACAGATATTAGTTTGGAGGATGATAATGAAGAAGAGAATCACAATTATTCAAATATCCTTCAAACACCAGAACCAGAAGTGCTGGATCAATCAGTTGAACAAGAAATTGTTACTGATAATCAGTTGGTGGAGCAAAATGAAAATATTCAGTTACCAACTCATACAGCACCAACTGAAACTGAAGAAAACATTCAGTTGCCAACTGAAGCAGTTGATAAAATGGACACAACAGTTGATGAGTACAGATGGAAGAAATCACATCTACAAGAATTAGTGATAGGTAATCCATCTGATCCGGTAAGAACTCGGAATCAAATGCTTAATATATTTATTCATTCAGCTTTCGTCTCACAACTAGAACCGAAGAAAACTGATGAAGCTCTTGCTGATCCTAACTGGATAAATTCTATGCAAGAAGAGCTAAATCATTTTACCCATAACAATGTCTGTAACTCAGTTCCAAGACCAATGTCTAAAACTATTATAGGTACAAAATGGGTATTCAAAAACAAACTGAACGAAAATGGTTCAGTTGTGCGCAACAAAGCAAGACTTGTAGCACAATGATATAGGATAGAAGAAAGAATTCACTATGATGAAACATATGCACCGATTGCAAGACTGGAAGCAATCAGAATGTTCCTTGCCTATGCATCATTCAAGAAATTTAAAGTCTACCAGATGGACGTGACGAGTGCATTTATGAATGGTCAGTTGTAGGAAGAAGTTTATGTTGATCAACCACTAGGTTTTATCAATAATTCTTTTCCTGATCTTGTGTATCATTTGAACAAAGCCTTATATGGTCTTAAACAAGCTCCAAAAGCTTGGTATGAAACTCTTCCAAAATTCCTAACTGATCATGATTTTACTGTTGGATCAGTTGATAAGACTCTGTTCAAATTTTCTAAGAATAATCATATTTTACTTGTACAAATATATGCTGATGATATTATTTTTTGGTCAACTAACCCCA
The DNA here is from genome assembly GCF_012295235.1 of Primulina huaijiensis. Lineage (NCBI taxonomy): Eukaryota > Viridiplantae > Streptophyta > Magnoliopsida > Lamiales > Gesneriaceae > Primulina > Primulina huaijiensis. The sequence continues at coordinate 13,171,573 of NC_133322.1, forward strand.
TATTATGTAAGAAATTTGCCAAGCTAATACAGGAAAAATTTGAAATGAGTATGATAGGTGAACTGACTTCTTTCCTCGGTCTACAAGTAAAACAATTGGAAACTGGTACTTTTATCAGTTTAAACCAAGTATACGAAGGAACTGCTAAAGAAATTTGGCATGGAAACATGTTCAACTACAAATACCCCAATGAGTTCATCGATTAAACTAGACAAAGATGAATGGAGAATATCAGTTGAGACGACACTTTACAGAGATTTAATCGGTTCATTATTGTGCCTAACTGCTAGTCATCCTGATATATTATTTGTTGTTTGTATGTGTGCTATATTTCAGGCAGATCCTAAGCAATCGCATTTTACTGCTGCCAAACGCATTTTAAAATATCTTAAAGACACACAAAATATGGGATTATGGTATGCTAAAGATTCCTCTTTCAATTTAGTTGGATATTCAGATGCAGATTAAAATAAAATACCACGTTTTTAAATTACCAAAATCGTCACCGATCTTTTCCTCGATCCCGTCTCGAATAATCGCCTGAAACATGAAACTCGAAAAACATTTTAACGTGCATTACATATACATAATTAGTTTAAAATAATTCATTTAAATAAATCATACATGGCTAAAATTCATTTTAAATTTAAATAAATGAATTAACAATTAAATCAATGGATGAGTTTTACGTGTACTGAATTTTGGGCTCTACACACAGTTTGATGCAGCATGGTCGGGTTATAGCTTATGCCTCCAGACAGTTGAAGGTGCATGAGAAGAACTACCCGACGCATGATCTCGAGTTAGCGGTCGTTGTCTTTGCGTTGAAGATATGGAGACACTACTTGTATGACAAGAAATGCCAGATATTTACCGATCATAAGACTCTCAAGGATTTTTTCACGCAGAAAGAATTGAATATGAGGCAAAGACTGTGGTTGGAGTTGGTAAAAGACTACGACTGTGAAATTAGCTACCATCCAGGGAAAGCTAATGTTGTAGCAGTCGCTTTGAGAAATAAAGTTGCAGTCGTAGCACAGTTGTCAGTGCAGAGATCTTTTCAGTCAGAGATTAAGAGATTTGGGTTAGAGGTTTATCCTAAGGGCAAAGCTCCTAAGCTGTCTAATCTGACAGTCCAGTCTTCTTTGCTAGACCGAATCCGTAGAGGTCAGCCTTCAGATGAGCAGTTGCAGAAATGAAGACTGAAGGACGAGGCAAAGGGCAACGTACTCTATACAGTGTCCGGTGGTATTGTGAAATACAGAGGGAGAATGTGGATGCCTAGTGTTGCTTCGATCAGAGAGGATATTCTGACAGAGGTACATGCATCTCTATATTCCGTCCATCCAGGAGGTACTAAGATGTACAAGGATTTGCAGATTTTGTATTGATGGCCAGGTATGAAGAGAGACATCCACTGATTTGTGTCTGAATGTCTCACTTGTCAGCAGGTGAAGGCAGAGCATCAGAGGCTAGCAGGGATGCTTAAGCCACTCCCTATCCACGAGTGGAAGTGGGAGAATATCACCATAGACTTCGTTGTTGGTTTGCCGAGGTCAGTCAGAGGATCCAATGTTATTTGGGTTATACTGGATTGACTTATTAAGTCGGCGCACTTCTTGCCAGTGAAGACGACTTTCTCCATGACGTAGTATGCGGAGCTCTATCAATGAGATAGTTCGATTGCACGGGATCTCGGTTTCGATTGTATCCGACAGGGACCTGAGGTTTACATCCTCCTTTTGGAAGAGTTTACATGCAGCTATGGAGACGAAATTGCTATTCAGTACAGCTTTCCACCCTCAGATAGATGGCCAGTCTGAGCGAGTGATTCAGATTTTAAAGGATTTGTTGCGAGCCTGTATGATCGATTTCCATGGGACTTGGTAATCTAAGCTACCTCTAGTGGAGTTTACCTACAACAATAGTTTTCAATCATATGTAGGTATGACTCCCTACGGGCATTGTATGGGTGGAAGTGCAGATCGCCGATTCATTGGGATGAAGTCGATGAGAGATCAGAACTTGGTCCAGAGATTGTTCAGCAGACTGCAATGTGGTGGTCAAGATCCGTGACAGGATGAAGACCGGCCAGAGTCGTCAAAAGAGTTATGCTGACAAGAAAAGGAGAGCTCTAGAGTTTGCCGTAGGTGATCACATTTTTGTGAAGATAGCACCCATGAAGGGTGTTATGAGATTTGGGAAGAGAGGCAAGCTTAGTCCGAGATTCATTGGACCGTTCGAGATTCTTGACAGGGTTGAGACATTAGCTTACCGTGTAACACTACCGCCGAATCTGGCCGGTGTACACAATGTGTTCCACGTCTCGATGTTGAGGAAGTACCTAGCAAACCCTTCGCATGTTTTGAGCTATGAGCCGTTGCAGCTTGCTCCAGATCTGTCGTATGAGGAAAGACCTGTTCCAATCCTAGACAAACAACAACGGAGACTTCAGAATAAAGTGGTCAAGCTGGTCAAAGTCCGGTGGTTAAACCAATCAGTGGAAGAGGCCACTTGGGAGACCGAGGCAGATATGAGGAGTCGCTACCCGGAGTTGTTTGGTAAGGTTTAATTTCGAGAATGAAATTTATATAATTGGGGGAGGAATTGTAGAGCCCGAAATCAGTACACGTAAAATCCATGATGCATTTATTTAATTCTTAAATCATTTATTTAATTTAAAATGATTTTCTTAGCGATGCATGATTTATTTAATTTCATTATTTTGAATTATTTATGTTTATGTGATGTACGTTAAAATGTTTTCTCGAGTTTCATGTTTCAGGCAATTATTCAATGCGGGATGGAGGAAAAGAGACCGGCGACGATTTTGGCAATTTTAAAAATGTGGTATTTTATTCTAAGTTACGATTGGGGCATTTTAAATGATTTACTAAGTTTTTAGCATTTTAAAGCCTAATTAATTATTAGATGATGTTAAGATTTTAAAATTTTAAAGATTTTCAATTGTGTATTTTAAATTTTATTGTGACATAGTTAATAAAGTTAATAGCCATTTTAACTAGCATTTTAAGTAACAATTTAATTAGCATTTTTTAATTAGTATGTTAATTAGGTGATTAGGCAATTATTATTCTCCCTAATTAACCTAACACACACGCACACACTCACACACACACATACACGGCACACAACGCACACATACACATTTCATTTCATTTTCAAATTTGTTTTGAGAGGAAAACCTAGGGTGATTGTTACCAAGAGCAGCTGCCCCCTTCCTCTGATTTTTTTTAGCAAGGTTTCGTTGATTTTGTTGCAAGAAAATTGTTCCACGATCGTCCCGGATCAATCCTCGCATCCTTCCCGCTTCGGTGTCGTCGTTCTGGTAACTTTAAAGTTTAAAGGCATGTATACACTTTTGTTTCTGCATTGATCTTGTCATATTATGTGTTGTGATGTTTAATTTGCATAAAAATCCATGTATGATGTGCATAGTTTGAGCAGAAAATTGTTGGATCGGTTTTTGAAACGTTTTTAGATCTAAAACTCAAAATTTGCTCTCATTTTAATTACTGCGACTTTTTAGTCGTTTTTCTGGAAAAACTTTCAACATAAAAACATAGAAATTTTTGATATCATCGATTTGACAGTAAATTCAAAATATTTGGACAAGAAATGAGCGAGTTATGATTGTTTTTGTGAGACTGCTCAAATTGTGATTTTATGAAAATATGTTTGATGTGTTCTTGAGAAGTTCTTGTTGCAGGCTTGGTTGGGACTCGTCGGGTGTTCCTTCCAGCATTTAGGAGTGTCAAGTGGGTTGATCTTGTGCATTATGTGGTGTCGTTTCAAGTCTTCAAGTGTATGCATGCATTAGAAGTCATAGGATAGCACTTGGTGCAATTTTTGGTGAATTCACGCAGGACCAGCGCTGCCAGTACATACCAACAAGCGCCTAGGCGCTGCAGAGCAGCGCTACTGGTACGCACTAGACAGCACCGCAGCACTGCAGGGTAGTGCCTAGGCGCTAGCATGGCGTCGGCGCCTAAGCACTGCTTCAGGCAGATTTTATGCTTCGATTTTGGTGTTCTTGATTCCCTTGGGTACTATTATGTCATATGGTCCTAGAATTCTACAAGTTAAATTGGATGTTAATAAGTTTAATTGGGGAACGTTGAACTACGGTTTTTGCAAGTTCCGTGCCTTTCCTTATTTTCGACACTTCATGCTTCGTTTCAAGGGTGATTTCGGGGTTTGAGTCGGGGCTGGTAGGATGTCCACTTTATTCAAGTCCCGAGGTTATAAGAAGGTCATAAGTTATTTTATTATTGGGTACTAAGTTTGTAAAGGTGAGTAAGCTATGCAATTTAAGGTGCATGATATCATGTTAGCATGTGCAGTAATAACCCGAACGAGATCCAACGAATCCCTCAACGCTTTGTAAGTATGTTCGACGTGCAAAAGAAAATATTTTAAGTTTTTGAGGTATGCTAAATGTTTTGAGACCAAATTATGAACGGGTTTGGAAGTCGGTGAACGTGGCCGAGGACCTCTCCACCCTGATAAAGCATGACCGGGTTTCGATCAAGATTGGAAAACAGTAAAGCATGGCCAAGGACCAATCCACCCTTTAAAGCATGAACGAGGATCTCATGTATGTGGCAGTGGATTTTCTCTGTCAGCCCAGTACTGTGGTTTAGTCATATCAGGCACATTTATGTATGAGTCACTTGCTTTGAAACATATCTCTACGCAAAATGATGTTATGTATGCTCAAGTATGTATGATGCAATCATGTTTAAGAAAAGTTTTATGATGTTGGCACGTCTACATTTATGCTATTACGTTTAAGTTTCAAGTATGTACGCTCTACTTTAAAGATGCATGTAGTTTTATTACGTATTACTTGTTATCTCCAGTTTGTACATGTTGAGTCTTTAGACTCACTAGACTTGATCGATGCAGGTGAGGACGAGTATGAGGAGACGAGGGGTGGGGACCAGTGAGCCAGCTTGGGCTGTGAAAGAGGCTAAACCCGAGGACCAACCATGTTTTAAGAATTTATGCAATGTTTCAAATACTCTGATTTTACGTTTTGTTTACAATGTTTAAACAAGTGTTTTTAGCAAACTTCAATTTTGTTATTTTATTGCAAATATTTTGAATGATCCGTTTTTTGTTATCGAAATTTGAAGGTTTCTATTTAATTAAGAAAATTTTTATTTTTCCGCAAATTTTAAAGTAGTTAAGAGTACGGTTCGTTACAAAAGGAAACAGAACAATCAGCCGCTAAGGATTTTTTGAATCGAACTGAAGAGCCAGTTCAGTCGACTACCACAACTGAACAGGCAGTTATCACAGAAATCGACGAGCCAGTTAAGTCAATCACCATGACTGAACAGGTGGTGCTCCTAACAACTGAAGAAGAGCCTGATAATGCACCAAGCTTATCTGAACAACCAGTCGCAGAGACTGTTTTGATGCAAACTGAAGAAGCAATTCAGTTGGAAGCCGCGACTCAACATGCTGGTCCATCAAACTAAAAGGCCAAATATTATATCAGCTGATGAGCTTTTTGAAGAGCCATCTACTATCTCAGTTGATCCACAGACTGAAGAGCCTTCAAGTATTGCTGCTGATCCAAATCTTTCTTCTCCTCCACAGCTTCAAGATCAAGAAGAAATAACAGAAGATGCTCCAGAAATGGTTAGAACTGAAACAACTGACAGGGCGTTGGTGATTTTTTATCAAGAAAACAGGGAACAGGAACCAGAACCTCTGGAGCCATGTCTCCTGGTATACCTATAGAAACTGAATCAATGTTCGAAGAAATTCAGGCTATTCAGACCAACCTTGTTAGTGTAATGACTTCTTTTTCTGCCATCAAATCAACTAAACAGACGCATACAATGAAAATTAACATCATGAAGGAGAACAGGTTCAAGAGTCTACAACAGATCACAAAGGATGTTACGAACCTGTTCTTCCATATGGATCAATTCCGAAATGACAGAGCGTCAACTGAAGCTCATTTCAACACTCAAGAAATGTTCAACAAACGCTTCGATTATTTACAAAATACTCCCACCAAGAGAATGGATTTAATTCAAGATCTTCTGATGAATGCTGTTTCAAAAAGGGGAAGAAGAAGATCAGCAGAAAGAATCTAAAAAGAGACCATGTCAACCAACTGATCAACAACCAGCTGATAAAAGAGCTAAGAAATTGAAGATCGGTTAGAAGACAGTCTCTACACTTATTCAGTCGAAGATTATGGCATATTTTGATTTATTTTAATCAATATTCTTTATTATTTCATTCTTTGTACGAATTTGTACATTGGAAGAGTTGTCAATAAAGAAATTATTTTATCTACAATGTATTCACTTTATCAGTTCACTTTTTTTAAGTTTTGTCAAACAACTAAAAGAGGAAAATTATTGGAAACTAAATTTTGGTGGTTTGACGAACTAAACGTTTATTAGATCGAACTAACTGATCGAGAAGACTGACAGTAACTGATCAAAATATGCGAACTGACAATTGCCTTTAACTGAAGATTAATGCGAAATAATCGAGGGCAACTGAACCAATTGGACTGAACTACGCAAACAACTGACTGATCAGTTGCTATAAACAGTTGTAAGCTTATCAGCTATTGCTTATCAGCTGATCTTTCAAATGTACACGTCAAGAATAAGGACATTCAACCGACAACAGTACAAAAAAAACTGAAACTAATAATGGGAGTGCCGTATTTCAGAGAAGCTGTAGTGTACAAATGTCATAGAAATATTGACATGGCAAACAACGGATAGAAAGATTCAAATTATATTAATTGTTACCGTTGGAAGAGAAGTCTATAAATAGCAGAAACGAGATTACAAAATATACGACTTACTTGCAATCAGTCTGCTGAAATTCTACTAAGATTCCAAGCTCACACTTATCGTATTTACTGATAGCATTCAGACTATACTTCGAGCTTTCTAGCACAAACTATTGCTGTTGTAAAACTTGATCTGAAATAGATCAACTTTGCTAAATCTTTTTCAAGTCCAGTTGAATACTTGAGAATTACGTTGTAAACTAAGAGTTTCAGTTTGACAGTGTTAAGTCCAAGACTGAAGTGGGTCTGTGCAATTGTTTGTATCGATCAAAGCCTTTTAGTAAATGTCATATCCTTGTGATAGAAGGGGTGACGTAAGAGTGATTGAAATCTCCGAACATCCATAAAATCTTTGTGTTCTTATTTCAGTTTATATTCTATTTTTCAGTAAGTTTATTTCCGCACAATTCTTGTTAAGTGATTGATATCGACTGACAAGATTCGCGAGTTTTAGTTTACCACTAAATTGACTCAAAATTACAAAAAGCTGTGAAAATCGTTAAAAAATGTTTATTCAGCTCTCCTTCTAAACACTCTTTCACCTCATAACCGATCCTATTAGAATCTTATATAGTGCTCAGATAAATTATTCAACAACTGAAAAAGAATTACTTTCAGTAGTTTTTGCATTAATTTTGGTCTTATTTAATTGGTTCTACTACTATTATCTACACTGATCATTCTGCCTAAAATATTTATCGAATAAACAAGATGCTAAGCCAAGATTAATACAGTGGATTTTGTTGTTATAAGAATTTGATCTTGTAATTAAAGATTTAAAAAAAATGTAGTGGTCGATCATTTATCTAGAAGAATAACTGAATCATCTCATAATGAAATACCAATAAATGAAAATTTTCTAGATGATCAGTTGTTTTCTGCCACTACTATGCCTTGGTTTGCTAATACTGTAAATTTTATTGTGACACATAAAATTCCTTCTTATTGGAGTTCACAGGATAAAAATAAATTATTGACTGAAGTAAAAAAAAAATTATTGGGATGATCTTTACTTGTTTAATATTGTCCTGACCAAATTTTTCGGTGATGCATATCCGACAATGAAGTAAGTAATGTGTAAGGCCCTGTAATTAATTATCCAGTAATTTGGCATAATTAGAATAATTATTGAGTTGTAAATTAAAATAATTATTTATGCCAAATAAATTCAAGAAGTGAGTTAAAAATATGTATTTTAGAATATCGGAGAATTTAACAATATAAAATATATATAGAGTTTAAATAACACACGAGAGTAAAATAAATACAAACTGAAATAAATGGACTTGGGTTAATATTTTTGGTGACCTATTATTATTATTAAATGCATACCACAGACACACACACCCCATTTATAGAAACGAGAGAAGGAAGAGAAGAAAGAAGCTGTACCCAACTCCATTCCCGTCACTTTCAACACCACCATCTTGGAGAATCCATAACTTTTCCGTCCGGCATTGAAATCTCAAACGGTTTGAGGGGTTGTCTTCTTTACATCAGTAGATTTGTTTTGAACCATGAATCACTACTTTTGATGCTCATTTCAGCTCCTTTCAAGCCCTGTTTGTGGCTGCTTGTGTGTGAGTTTCTTGTTCAACCTTAGGTGAGCTATTGCTTCTTTTTATTGGTTCCTTGGAGTTTATTGAGCAAGGATTTGAAGCTTAAATTTTACCCTGTTGTTCCTGCATTTTCCAGCTAGTTTTTAGTTTGGTTTTTGATCGTGTAGTGTTTTCCGACGTCATCTCCGGCGAGCTTCACCTTTAGACCGCTAGCAACTAGAGTATGCTTCGAATCTTGTGTTTTCCGGGTCCAGAAATTTCAGCTTTTTCTTCTGATTTCCAGTTTATGTGTATTGTGCACTAAGAATCTCGATTTGTGGTTCAAATAGAACTTGTAGATCTGTTTGTTAGCTTTCTAGAGCGCTAGAATCATCGAACTTCAATAAGAAACGGATTTGATATGATTTTTCTACCAAAATATGTCAAAATCGAATTCTGCAATTGAGCTATGTATAATACCTTCTATAATTCGAGGATATGACCTCACTGAATTTGGAATTTGGTTCAAATGAAAGTTGTAGAGCTATGTCTTGTCTTCGAAATGAGACTTGAATTGTTAAATTCCATTAAGAATTGAGATAGTTATGCTCATTTTGCCGAAATTGCTCAGTAACAGATTTCTGTCGCGAAGTGCGTATGTAATAGCGTATTCTTGATAATTCAAAGATTTATCTATTGAGATTATGGAAAGGGTTTCTTCTAGAAAAACGTAGATATTTGAGTTGTCTTTCATTTTCAATTGACGAATATTGATTTGAGTCAATATTGAGGGAGATATGAATTTTATACGATGAAGTGCCGAATTTCGAACTATTACATAAAGTAGTTTCATGATTTCTGTTTTTGGGCGTTTAAATCATGTCGATATAATTGATATTATTATTGATTTTCTAGTGTAAGAGGTTATTATTCGGCTTATTGTTATGTGTTTTAGGCCGTGGATCTTGAAGTAAAGTCTATCTTTGGATTTGTCAAGTTTGTATATATATGTTACAGCTCAGTAACATACGTCGGTAAAACATAAATTATATTTTAATTCTCATTCTGTGTTACACTGATCGTATTCATGACTTGTTGACTGTTTTAAGATGTTAAATGCCTTCGTTGTGGTATATGTTTATTATTGTGACATATTATTGGCATTTAGAATATGGCATACTGTTATGACATTCATGTTGAGCCATATCGTTCTTGTTAGCCCGTTGTTGATATTCATTGTTATCTGGCACTGTTGTTTATCTCGGGATTATGGTGTGGCTGATAGGCCTATACACATGAGACCATAGATGTGATTGAACAATCCCGTGGTTAGTGCAGCTTTTTGAGGTGAGCGCTGGGATTGTGTCATCTAGTTCGTTCTGTTGTGCCATCTTGTTGTATTATATCAGCTGTATGGAGGCCGAGTCAGGGGTGTTATTTAGCACAGCCTGGCATACCTCACATACTTAACAAGGTGGTTTAGCTGTATGACGATGTAGCTCCCATGAGTTATTGCTCGAGAATTATTCCAGTTGTTATCATATTGTTTATTGTCTTCTGTTATCCCGATTATCGTTGAGCCGTTCATGCATTCCATATTACATTTGATTACATGATTATGCATGATTTATGTTTATTGTTTTTATTATTGAAAGTTTCATACCAGAATCCTAACCTCAGTTTTTTACTGGTGGGGGGGGGGAGGGGCTGCTGTGGTTGCTTTTGGGCACCATGGTAGATCTCTCGAGTCGTTTTGCATCATCAGGCTGAGGTTCTGCCAGTGGAGCTCAGGGTTGTGGTTGGATTGCTTGGTTCTGTTCAGTGGAGTCTCCCACTTAGTCTAAATGTATGTCTTGAAGTTTTTTTTAGTCTTGTGTTGTAGTTTATTTGCCGGAGAAATGCCCCGTGTAACTGTAGTGATATTTGGTTGTTTTTGTGATGTTCTGAGTCGACTTTGTGGTTCTTATGACCTGGTGAGGACTTGGTAAGTTCTAATTTCTGCTTAGTCCTGACCAGTGCGTCTATAGGTTGTTGGACTTTGGTTTTTGTTTTAATGATTCTAGTTGGAGTATATTTTGATAAAAACTGCTGCTATAGTCTTTGCCCATTAACTTTAAACAAATTATTGACCGTCTTTATTTAAAGATACGCCTTTATTTTGCAAAACTTGTGAAAATTGTCAGAAAATGGGATCAATTTCAAAACTAAACACGATGCCTTTAAATCCAATCAGAATTATTGAAATATTTGACAGCTGGGGAATCAATTTTATGGGTCCATTTCCATCATTTTTTGAATTTATTTACATTTTAGCAGTCGTTGATTATGATTCACAATGGATTGAAGCGATTGCATGTAGAACTAATGATCATAAAGTTGTGATAAATTTTTAAAAGAAAATATTTGTAATCGATTTGGAATACCAGAGCTATAATCAGTGATGGAGGAAGTCATTTTATTAACAAATCAATTTCTTCTTTGTTAAGAAAATATTGTATTACAAATAAAGTTTTGACTCGTATTTTATATTAATTTAGGTGACGCATCTAAATTAAGAAAATTACAATTAAATAGACTTGAAGAATTAAGAAAAGATGCATATGAGAATTCAAAGATTTATAAAGCAAAAAAAAACAAAAAAAAAAGGTTTTTCATGATAAAAATATTATGAGAAAATTTTTTGAGATTGGACAAAAAAATTTACTTTATAATTTTCGTTTGCATTTATTTCCACGAAAATTAAGATCGAGATGTTCAGGACTATTTATAGTTAAATTTTTTTATTATCCTCATGGTGCAGTCGATATTGAAAATCCTAAAAACAATAATTTGTTTAAAGTTAATATGCAAAGACTTAAGCTTTTTATAGAAAATGAAATTTTGAATGATGAATTTATGCCTTTATATGATTTACAATAGTTGTGTGATGTTTTTATTTTGTTTTTGCATATTCTAGCTCATTTCCAGGTTAAGTGATTGATAACGGTACTCCGTGATTATTTTGTCGGTTTTATTTCAATTTCCCAAAATAATTGAAAGTAAAATAAAAAATTAGATATATATATATATATATATATGTATATATAT
>NC_133322.1:13183055-13236422 GCF_012295235.1 Primulina huaijiensis
TATATATATATATATATATATATTATATAAAAACATGGGCTTGTATTTTGAATCTTCGTAAATATTTTCATGGTTTATCTAATAATGTATTATTTTTTTTTTTTATAAAACTAGATGTGATAGATTACATGTACTTATGATGTATGGCATTCCCGATGATATTCGCTTTATAATTGAAGCGAACATTCGTTTGAATTGTGAAGCACAAGAGATTATAATCAAACAGATGCCTGGATTTGGAAAAAATAGCTATGCAAAGAAACATAGAACTAAAAACATAGGTGGATGTTACAAAAGTGCTAGGTGGACTTGTGATGGACGATATAGAAATGTTGGAATGACATCTGTAAATAGAGAAGATAAAATATTATTCGGAGCCATTGGATGAATTTTCAATGTCTCTTGAGACGCATTCTAGTAGATACGTGCAAACCGAACTTCTTAGATTGTGGATAAAATTCTATGATGAGAAAAATTATTATGTAGATTGTGCATTTGATATAGACCATGTATGTCGTTTAGCACAAAAATTATACATTTCAACTCTAACAAAGGATACTATTGTTCGTTAATATAGTATTACTTTATTTTAATTAATGTATTTGTGTGTGTTACTTTACCATTCATATTTTGACTTTTCATATAGTTGTTTTCTATAAATTCACGTCTGTAATTTTATTTCATATATATAAAAAAAAAAAAAAGAGAAAGAAAGGAATAACAAAGAATATGTTGTTGAGTCAACTCTGTGGTTCTTATGATCTGGTGAGGACTTGGTAAGTTCTAATTTCTGCTTAGTCTTGGCCAGTGCGTCTATAGGTTGTTGGACTTTGTTTTTTGTTTTAATGACTCTAGTTGGAGTATATTTTTATATAAACTGCTGCTTGAGTTTTCGGAATGTCCTACTTACATGGAGTTAATGCCGAAATTTTTCTAGGCTCTCAGGTCCATTTTAAAGTATTTTAAAACTTTTTTCCGCTGCTGCTTTAAATCAAATAATTATTGTTTGATAATTAATTGTCATTGAAGTAAATGGGCCTCACATAATGTTATTAAATTTTGTCATTCTGAAGCATGTGGAGGTCATTTTTCATCTAATAAAACAGTTAAAAAATCTAACAATGTGAATTTTATTGACCGTCTTTATTAAAAGATACGCCTTTATTTTGCAAATCTTATGAAAATTGTCAGAAAATGGGAGTAATTTCAAAACTAAACATGATGCATTTAAATCCAATCATAATTATTGAAATATTTGACAGCTGGGGAATCAATTTTATGGGTCCATTTTCATCATTTTTTGGATTTATTTACATTTTAGCAGTCATTGATTATGATTCACAATGGATTGAAGCGATTGCATGTAGAACTAATGATCATAAAGTTGTGATAAATTTTTAAAAGAAAATATTTGTAATCGATTTGGAATATCTAGAGCTATAATCATTGATGGAGAAAGTCATTTTATAAACAAATCAATTTCTTCTTTGTTAAGAAAATATTGTATTACAAATAAAGTTTCGACTAGCATTTAATATTAATTTAGGTGATGCGTCTAAATTAAGAAAATTACAATTAAATAGACTTGAAGAATTAAGAAAAGATGCATATGAGAATTCAAATATTTATAAAGCGAAAAAAAAAATTTTCATGATAAAAATATTATGAGAAAATTTTTTGAGATTGGACAAAAAATTTTACTTCATAATTTTCGTTTGCATTTATTTCCAGGAAAATTAAGATCGAGATGTCCAGGATCATTTATAGTTAAATTTTTTTATAATCCACATGGTGCAGTCGATATTGAAAATCCTAAAAACAATAAGTTGTTTAAAGTTAATGGGCAAAGACTTAAGCCTTTTATAGAAAATAAAATTCAACGGGGTCGAATCATGGTTCACGAACACAAAATAAATATTAAAAGTCTAAGTTTCAAGTCTGGGAATTTTATATTAAAGTTTGATTTAATTCGTGATTAAAACACATTAATATGTTATAATTAAAGAATAAATAAAAAACCATCGATTTAAGTCAAATAAAAATACGAGAAAATTAATGTAAGCTTGAATAATTATTTGAGATGGTCTCGATTCAACGGAAAAAAGAAAATGTCAAAATCGTGAAATTTTACGTCTAGGGGTAAAACGGGAATTTTACACATGAAAATAGTAAATGGTGTGACAGTATCTTGAATGTTGTTTTATATGTTAAAATGATTATTTTATATGTTTATGGAATTTTATGATGAAACGATAACTTTAAAAGATATATGTTGCATGCTTGGTTTAGAAGAAAAACGATATATGCATGTTTAATTTTTATAAGTGATGACAATACGAAATGTTGAAGGAAGTGAAGTAATTTTGACTAATACGATGATATGTTAATACGTAAAGCCAAGGCTCAATTGACGGGTGAAAGTGTCGCTGATGTCCCCGCCGCCTAGTACTGTGGTTACATGTAGATGGATCGATCAATCGCCCCCAATATGAATACGAAAGTCATAATTAATTGTAACGCCCCGAAAATTTAAAGTTCCACGCGAACCACATGCATACAAATTATTAAATTCTTTGTATTTTAATTAAATTATTTTAATTGCATAAATTAATTATGCTGTGCATTTTTACATGTTTAAAATATACCTTTCTGCATTGTTGCATTAAAATGTATTTTTAAAGGTTATTCGAGTTGAGATCAAGGAACGGAGACCGAAGGCTGAAAAAAATAGAAAATATTTTTAATAAATAATTGTTTGTAATTATTTAAAACATGGGTGATGATTTTTCTTATTTTTGAAAATAAAGAGTTTTGAGATGATTTTATACGCCGAGACGTTATTTTTATCGGTGTTGGTTTTTCAACAAAAATAAGAACGTTTTGGCAACCCGGCTAATAAAATCACAAAGTTTATTAATCAAAATTATTTTAAATATTTTTAATTAAAGACTAATGGGCTTAATTGAGGCTTAATAGGCCTAAAGCCTAGTTAGCAAGCTAATTAGAGTATATAATATATTAAAAATCCCAAAACCCTACACTTGTTACTCAACAAAAATCGGCCACTCAATTTATTATTCTAAAAACTCTCCACCCCTCTCATATCACACACGGCAGCACATAAACAAAGCAATCTAGGAGATTTTTCGAAGGGCAAGCAAGAACAAGCCAAAGTCGTCTCCCGTTCTTCGCCGTCAACGAATATTCGAGCGTATAATACACAAAGCCACGTCTTAATCTTCCTTTTCTCATCCATCATGTCATATATATATTTTTAAAGTTGGTTTGTAAGAAGCATGAAGCACGGAAACTTTGTTGTTCTCGTTTTGTTCATATGCATGATCTTTATGCTAACATGGTTGATGCTATGACTCACGTTTTTACACTAAGGGGCAGCCATGACATTACAAGATAATCAAACGAAGGTTTTAAGTGATTTAGAGACACACACGATGCACCAAAAGCCATAGAAGCAAGACAGAAAACAAATAGAAACACGAAACCTGCTGTCATGGGGGGAAGTGATCGGGCTGCTTGTTTTACGGTGAGGCAGGGTTTTGGCTGGGGCCAGGGCTCGTCCAAGGGCTGTCATGGGTCAGGGCTAGAGTCCTCGCCAAGCTAGGGCTCGAGATATGGGTTGGGGAAGGAGTCCTAGCCATGCTAGGACTCCCACCCGTGAGTAGCGCTGTATGTGCGCGCTAGAGGGCAGGCGTCCAGGGGCTTGGGGGCTCGGCTCGTGGTTCGTAGGCTGGGTTAGGGTGTCTCACTAGGCTCCTAAGAAAGTGCACTAGAGGTTGGCTCGGGTGCTGGGGCGTCGGCTAGGTCCCTAGGTGTGCAAAAGTTAGAACCCATGCAAGGAAGGATTCTCAGCCAGCATGGGGTCTCATGGGAGGGCTTCGTTTTTATGGTTTGGTTGATGTCTCGGAAAACTTAGGGTCCAGTAGGGTATTTTGGTTTGTTGGCCAAGTTTTGGTTTGACATGGTTTGGGGGTAACTCGTGAAAATCGAAAATTGGCTCTGGGTCGAAGTTTAGGTGTCAATTAGGGTTTTTAAAATAAAGAAAATTGGAAAACGGCTCACGGGGGGGCGAGTTGTGGTCCATAAGGGCTAAAATAATATAAAAAGACTAAATTTAGAATTTAGGAATTTTATATTAAAGTTTGGGATTTTTCGGGATTGAAACACCGTCAAAATAATTAATTAATGATAAATTAAAAAGTCTAATTTTTAAGCTAAATAAAATTATGAGAAAATTAATTTAGGCTTAAATAATTATTTGGGGTCAATGAATTCAAGAAAAAGTCGAAAACGAGGAATTTTACGTCTATGGGTAAAACGGTCTTTTTACGCTAAGAAATTAGTAAACGTCATGGCAGTGCCCTAAATGCTATTTTTATGATATTATGATTATTTTTAAATGTTTATGAAATGTTCATGGTTAAATTATGATTTTTAAATGTCTAAGGGATTTTTATGATTTAAGGAAGACATTTAAAAGACATGTTGCATGCTTGGTTTCAAAAACAAAAACGTTATGTTATGCATGATTTTTTATAAAGTGATGAGAATATAAATGTTGAAGGAAGTGAAGTAATTGTGACTAATTCGATAATGATGGAGATGTCGTGAGAGTTATGGTCTCAGTGGGAGCCCGACGATCGTATTTTCATCATTTCGAATATGTGGTAACTGTTTTGTGGTAACGGTTTTGTGGTAACGGTAAAAATGAGAATATCGTGAGGGGAAAAGACCCCAGAGGGAACCCATTTATGAGAAAAGACCTCCGAGGGAACCTCGACCATCATATTTCTATTCGATCATGATAGGCCAAGGGCCCAGTTGACCGGTGAGAGTATTGCTGGTGTCCCCCGCCGCCCAGTACTGTGGTTATATGTAGATGGATCCATCGATCATGTCATGTCATGTCAGGAAAGTCACAATTAACGATCTGAATTCAACAAAGGAAAAGGAAAAGGATAAGGAAAATGTTCATGATCATGTTAAAGGTTTTATGTCGTGTCATGTTGAGGAAAAGGAAAAAGTTAAAGTTTATGTTTGCATGTCATGAAAAGTTATTTTACGTAAAAGTATTTTCACTGTTGTATGTGGTTTTATATATATTATTTGTTATAAAGATTATGGTGTGTTGAGTCTTTAGACTCACTAGGTGTGATGGATGCAGGGGAGGTTGAGGGAGGTCTTGACGGATGATTTGACTGGACTGAAGGCGCACACAACCCGAGGACCAGCGCTTCCATTTTTCCACACTTATGTTTTTGACTCATGATTTACGTTAAAGATTTTAAGATTATTTAATTATGTTTTGAGAGATTTTTGAGAAGTTTAGTATAGGTAACACTATTCAAACTATTGCTTTTTTTAGGTTTGGTAAACATTTGACGAACCACATGCATACAAATTATTAAATTCTTTCTATTTTAATTAAATTATTTTAATTGCATAAATTAATTATGTTGTGCATTTTTACATGTTTAAAATATACCTTTCTGCATTGTTGCATTAAAATGTATTTTTAAAGGTTATTCGAGTTGCGATCGAGGAACGGAGACCTCGGGCTGAAAAAAATGGAAAATATTTTTAATAAATAATTGTTTTTAATTATTTAAAACATGGGTGATGATTTTTCTTATTTTTGAAAATAAAGGGTTTTGAGGTGATTTTATATGCCGAGACGTTATTTTTATCGGTGTTGGTTTTTCAATAAAAATACGAACGTTTTGGCAACCCGGCTAAAAAAATCACAAAGTTTATTAATCAAAATTATTTTAAATATTTTTAATTAAAGACTAATGTGCTTAATTGTGGCTTAATAGGCCTAAAGCCTAGTTAGCAAGCTAATTAGAGTATATAATATATTAAAAATCCCAAAACCCTACACTTGTTACTCAACAAAAATCGGCCACTCAATTTATTATTCTGAAAACACTCCACCCCTCTCATATCACACACGGCAGCACATAAACAAAGCAATCTAGGAGAGATTTTCGAAGGGCAAGCAAGAACAAGCCAAAGTCGTCTCCCGTTCTTCGTCGTCAACGATTATTCGAGCATATAATAAACAAAAGCACGCCTTAATCTTCCTTTTCTCATCCATCATGTCATATATATATTTTTAAAGTTGGTTTGTAAGAAGCATGAAGCACGGAAACTTTGCTGTTCTCGTTTTGTTCATATGCATGATCTTTATGCTAACATGGTTGATGCGATGACTCACGTTTTTACACTAAGGGGCTGCCATGACATTAAGAGATAATCAAACGAAGGTTTTAAGTGATTTAGAGACACACACGATGCACCAAAAGCCATAGAAGCAAGACAGAAAAGAAACAGAAACACGAAACCTGCTGTCATGGGGGAAAGTGATCGGGCTGCTTGTTTTACGGTGAGGCAGGGTCTTGGCTGGGGCCAGGGCTCGTCCAAGGGCTGTCATGGGTCAGGGCTAGAGTCCTAGCCAAGCTAGGGCTCGAGATATGGGCTGGGGAAGGAGTCCTAGCCATGCTAGGACTCCCACCCGTGAGTCGCGCTGCATGTGAGTGCTAGAGGGCAGGCGTCCAGGGGCTGGGGGGATCAGCTCGTGGGTCGTGGGCTGGGTTAGGGTGTCTCACTAGGCTCCTAAGAAAGTGCACTAGAGGTTGGCTCGGGTGCTGGGGCGTCGGCTAGGTCCCTAGGTGTGCAAAAGTTAGAACCCATGCAAGGAAGGATTCTCGGCCAGCATGGGGTCTCATGGGAGGGCTTCGTTTTTATGGTCTGGATTGATGTCTCGGCAAACTTAGGGTCCATTAGGGTATTTTGGGTTGTTGGGAAAGTTTTGGTTTGACATGGTTTAAGGGTAACTCGTGAAAATCGAAAGTTGGCTCGGGGTTGAAGTTTAGGTGTCAATTAGGGTTTTTAAAATTAAAAAAATTGGAAAACGGCTCACGGGGGGCGAGTCATGGACCATAAGGGCTAAAATAATATAAAAAGACTAAATTTAGAATTTAGGAATTTTATATTAAAGTTTGGGATTTTTCGGGATTGAAACACCGTCAAAATAATTAATTAATGATAAATTAAAAAGTATAATTTTTAAGCTAAATAAAATTATGAGAAAATTAATTTAGGCTTAAATAATTATTTGGGGTTAATGAATTCAAGAAAAAGTCGAAAACGAGGAATTTTACGTCTATGGGTAAAACGGTCTTTTTACGCTAAGAAATTAGTAAACGTCATGGCAGTGCCCTAAATGCTATTTTTATGATATTATGATTATTTTTAAATGTTTATGAAACGTTCATGGTTAAATTATGATTTTTAAATGTCTAAGGGATTTTTATGATTTAAGGAAGACATTTAAAAGACATGTTGCATGCTTGGTTTCAAAAACAAAAACGTTATGTTATGCATGATTTTTTATAAAGTGATGAGAATATAAATGTTGAAGGAAGTGAAGTAATTGTGACTAATTCGATAATGATGGAGATGTCGTGAGAGTTATGGTCTCAGTGGGAGCCCGACGATCGTATTTTCATCATTTCGAATATGTGGTAACTGTTTTGTGGTAACGGTTAGAATGGGAATATCGTGAGGGGAAAAGGCCCCAGAAGGAACCCATTTATGGGAAAAGACCCCCGAGGGAACCCTGACGATCGTATTTCTATTCGATCATGAAAGGCCAAGGGCCCAGTTGACCGGTGAGAGTGTTGCTGGTGTCCCCCGCCGCCCAGTACTGTGGTTATATGTAGATGGATCCATCGATCATGTCATGTCATGTCAGGAAAGTCACAATTAACGATCTGAATTCAACAAAGGAAAAGGAAAAGGATAAAGAAAATGTTCATGATCATGTTAAAAGTTTTATGTCATGTCATGTTGAGGAAAAGGAAAAAGTTAGAGTTTATGTTTGCATGTCATGAAAAGTTATTTTACGTAAAAGTATTTTCAATGTTGTATGTGGTTTTATATATATTATTTGTTATAAAGATTATGGTGTGTTGAGTCTTTAGACTCACTAGGTGTGATGGATGCAGGGGAGGTTGAGGGAGGTCTTGACGGATGATTTGACTGGACTGAAGGCGCACACAACCCGAGGACCAGCGCTTCCATTTTTCCGCACTTATGTTTTTGACTCATGATTTACGTTAAAGATTTTAAGATTATTTAATTATGTTTTGAGAGATTTTTGAGAAGTTTAGTATGAGCTACACTTTTCAAACTATTGCTTTTTTTAGGTTTGGTAAAACATTTGACGACTTCGTTTTATGACTATTTCACTTGATTTTTAAAGGGGAAAATATTTTATAAAAATATTTTCATGGGATGGACGAAATTTAGGGAAAAAAAATTCTAGTACTTTTAAATCAATAAAAGGGAGGACGTTTCAGTTGGTATCAGAGCAATGGTTCTGTAAAGGGTTGTGCCACCGTCTGCGCCAGGAAGATCAGTCGTCAAGCCTCAAAGTTGTAAGTTTTTACTTGCTTATTATGATTCAATAAGTTGTTACCTGCATAAGTACATGAATTATATGTTCACGACACATATTTAATAGCATTATGAGGATATCTGTTTTATATGCACTAGAATTTTTATATGTGATACGATATGAATTAAGAAAGTATTTGATTTTAACGCATGTTGGCTTCGTGGTGGAATTGGACTATGTTGATTTTTTTGGGTTTTAGTATTAACGTTTTACTTTTTGGGCTATAAGTTAATCATGAATATCATGAATGCTTTGAGACATGTAGATTTTTCTAAAAAAAAATACTGATGACTCATGGGTATTAGTTGAATTAATTTTTGGGAATTAGATGTAAGAAATAAAGATTTAAGGATTTGCAACGACTTGGGAGTAAGAAAATGTATAAATTGGGATGCTAATTTTTGATGAAAGATAAGGTTGGTTATAGGAATTGTTTTTTGGGTGAATAAGTTTAAATTATCGAAATTATATTATGGGAAACCCGTAGAAGAAAATTAAGAATGCCAAAAACTTATGGGATAATGGTAGGAATTTTCGAAATTTTGGGACCAATGTGATATATTTGGGAAAATTAAGAATTTATTTTGCAATTATTAAGGAATTTGGGGATTAGTTTAGCAATAAGCGATAATTTGGTGGTTTAATTGGTAGGAATTTTCGATGATTTAGGCTTGTAAGAATATTTGGAACCTTGGGATATCTTGGTTATAGTGTTATAAGGAATGTTAATCAGGGGTTTTAAGAATGAATCGATATTAGGCTTGAAAAATCTAAGCCTTAGCGGACGCGTTTTAGATTTTAAGATTGAAATTTGATAAGTTCATGAGAATTTTGGGTATAAAATAAGGAAAATAATATACGATGAGTATGGTCATCCATTTTTTTTATTATTGAGAATTGTAAGAAAAGTTGAAATTCGAGGTTATAATAGTAACAGTACTAAATCATTATGGGTCTTTTTAAGTTGCAATTCGAAAATAAGGATTTAGAAGGAAAATTTAATTAGTATCTAGAAGATGTAAGGACATTCTAGAACTTATGTTTTATCAGAGTAGCATAGTGGAAGCGTGGATTATTGGGATACTAAAACTAAGTCTAAACTTTGGGTTATTAAGAATAAGCGAATTTCGAGGACGAAATTCAATTTAGGGGGGGGGGGGAGATTGTAACGCCCCAAAAATTTAAAGGTCCACGCGAACCACATGTATACAAATTATTAAATTCTTTGTATTTTAATTAAATTATTTTAATTGCATAAATTAATTATGCTGTGCATTTTTAAATGTTTAAAATACTCAATTTTCGCCCATGAACTATTTGTGTAATTAAAATGTATTTTTAAAGGTTATTCGAGTTGCGATCGAGGAACGGAGACCGAGGGCTGAAAAAATAAATTATTTTTAATAAATAATTGTTTATAATTATTTAAAACATGGGTGATGATTTTTTTTATTTTTGAAAATAGAGGGTTTTGAGGTGATTTTATACGCCGAGACGTTATTTTTATCGGTGTTGGTTTTTCAACAAAAATACCAACGTTTTGGCAACCCGGCTAATAAAATCACAAAGTTTATTAATCAAAATTATTTTAAATATTTTTAATTAAAGACTAATGGGCTTAATTGAGGCTTAATAGGCCTAAAGCCTAGTTTGCAAGCTAATTAGAGTATATAATATATTAAAAATCCCAAAACCCTACACTTTTTACTCAACAAAAATCGGCCACTCAATTTATTATTCTGAAAAATCTCCACCCCTCTCATATCACACACGACAGCACATAAACAAAGCAATCTAGGAGAGATTTTGGAAGGGCAAGCAAGAACAAGCCAAAGTCGTCTCCCGTTCTTCGTCGTCAACGATTATTCGAGCGTATAATACGCAAATGCACGCCTTAATCTTTCTTTTCTCATCCATCATGTCATATATATATTTTTAAAGTTGGTTTGAAAGAAGCATGAAGCACGGAAACTTTGCTGTTCTCGTTTTGTTCATATGCATGATCTTTATGCTAACATGGTTGATGCTATGACTCACGTTTTTACACTAAGGGGCTGCCATGACATTAAGAGATAATCAAACGAAGGTTTTAAGTGATTTAGAGACACACACGATGCACCAAAAGCCACAGAAGCAAGACAGAAAAGAAACAGAAACACGAAACCTGCTGTCATGGGGGGAAGTGATCGGGCTGCTTGTTTTACGGTGAGGCAGGGTCTTGGCTGGGGCCAGGGCTCGGCCAAGGGCTGTCATGGGTCAGGGCTAGAGTCCTAGCCAAGCTAGGGCTCGAGATATGGGCTGGGGAAGGAGTCCTAGCCATGCTAGGACTCCCATCCGTGATTCGCGCTGCATGTGCGCGCTAGAGGGCAGGCGTCCAGGGGCTTGGGGGCTCGGCTCGTGGGTCGCGAGCTGGGTTAGGGTGTCTCACTAGGCTCCTAAAAAAGTGCACTAGAGGTTGGCTCGGGTGCTGGGGCATCGGCTAGGTCCCTATGTGTGCAAAAGTTAGAACCCATGCAAGGAAGGATTCTCGGCCAGCATGGGGTCTCATGGGAGGGCTTCGTTTTTATGGTTTGGGTTGATGTCTCGGCAAACGTAGGGTCCAGTATGGTATTTTGGGGTGTTGGGCAAGTTTTGGTTCGACATGGTTCGGGGGTAACTCGTGAAAATCGAAAGTTGGCTCGGGGTCGAAGTTTAGGTGTCAATTAGGGTTTTTAAAAGAAAGAAAGCTTCAAACTGAGCAAGCTTTGAAGGAGATTGATTTTGACGTGCAACGTAAAAGAGAGCAACACCAACAGCACAATCAGCTGAATAAGAAGTCATACATGGGGCCTCCTAGACCTGAAGGGTAGCAAAAGCCCCAAGGTCAAGCAAAGAAGCCAAGACCACCAAAGTCGGCACATCCTAGAGCACGAAAGCCTGCAGAGAGGCAACCATGCAAGGAGTGCAATCGCTTACACTACGACAAGTGCATGTGGGGATCTTTTAGATGCTTCATATGCAAGGAAGAAGGGCATAAATCTGCTGAGTGCCCGAAGAAGAATGCACCTACTGTGAGATGAGCTTATGTTATGCATGCCGAGGAGTCAAACACAACTATTATCACCGGTAACCTAGTTATTTAATATTTTTATATTGCTTCTATTGCATGAAATATTAAATTGGTTATGAGATTTGAATTTGGGATCAAGATAACCTAGTAGAAATTAGGTTTCATGCATGCTCTACCTTAGATAGAATTAAGGAATGATTTTAGAAACCATAGGAAATGGACAAGATTTTTATGCTTGAAGTTATGTGAAGGATGTAATAATTCCAAATAAAAGGTTTATAGCCAAAAAATTGAGAAAAATCATAATCAAGGGTATAATTAGAAGTTTTGAAATTTTTGAGGTACTAATACGCAATTTCTAAAATTTTGGGGTAAAAATGATAATTCTCGAAAGTTTAAGGACTCAAATGGAATTTTCGAAAATTTCAGGGACCGAATGCAATTACCAAAAATTTAAGGACCAAAAGTGTAATGTTCGAAATTTAAGGGACAAAAATCGTAAATTCCAGAAATTTAAAGGGTCAATTTGAAATTTTCGAAAATTTCCGGGGACTATAATGCAAATTTCGAAATATTGAAGGGTCAAATTGGAATTAATCAGAATTATAAGGTGGAACTATGAATTTCCTAGGAACAATAGGACACAATCAATCTTCTTCATGAAATTTTGGGAAAATTAATGGTACAATTCCTTAAGCTTCGACACGAATAATCTAAAACGTTTTCGCCACATGGAGGATATTCATTCTAGGTGTAGCTACCTACGCACTGCTAGATTCGAGAGCTACACACTCTTTCATATCCGAGACTTTCATTAAGTGACTGAATATTACACCTGAGGATATGAGATTGGGTTTCAAGGTTTCTATTCCTTCGGTGACCAAATGATCATGTCGGGTATTGTGAAGATTCTGGAGCTTCGTTTATTCAAAGATGTGGTTCGGACAGATCTTATTGTACTCCCTATGCCTGAATTTGACATCATACTCGGTATGGATTGGTTATCAACAAATGGAGCTTCGATAGATTTTCGTCTGAGATCAGTGTCAATTCGACCACCTAGTGGGAAATCTTTTGTCTTTGAGGCGATGAGGAACAAGAAAATACCGCACATTATGAAACATCTGCTACTCGTTTTCTTAAATCGTGCTAGAAATTTTTTTTTCTCCTTAATTACCATAATTAAAAATATACATATATATAAATACTTTAAAATATCTTGTCACCATTTTAAAAATAAACATCCAACTAACATTTAAAAATCCAAACGAAAATAGTTTAAATCGTCAAACGTTTACCAAACTTAAAAACATTATTTGAAAAGTATAGCACTCACTATAACCTTCCAAAAACCACTCCTAATTAAATCGTTGTAAAAATATCTTTAGCATCACTTAAAATCATAAATCATAACTAGTGCGGAAAACTAACGTCGCTCCTCGAGTTATGTGCACCTTTAGTCCAGCAAAGTCAACCATCAAGATCTCCATTAACATATTATCATAATCACCTGCATCAATCACACCTAGTGAGTCTAAAGACTCAACACACCATAATCTTGATAACAACATAATACGTATACAGATCACATACAACAGTGAAAAATACTTATACATAAAATATCATTTCCATGAAGATGCATAAACTTTAAATAAAAACATGATCATAATGATGCATAAACTTTAAACATAAACATTTTCATAAACATGTAGAATCATAAACCTTTTCATATTATCATAAACATATCCATATCATCATCAACATATACATATTCATATTCATGTTCATATACGTGTTTTGTTGAATTCAAAACGTTGATTGTGACTTTCATGTTCATATACATGTTGGGCGATAATTCCATCTAATGTAACCACAGTACTGGGCGGCGGGGACACCAGCGACACTCTCACCGGTCAACTGGGCCTTGGTCTATCCTCATAATATGGAAATACGATCGTCGGGGTTCCCTCGATGGCCTTCTCTCATAGATGGGCTCCCTCTGGGGCCTTTTCCCACGCATGGGCTCTCTCTGGGGCCTTTTCTCCTCATGTTATCCCAAAGCATATCATCATATACATATACATATCCGTGTCCAAAGAAATACGATCGTCGGGCTCCCGCTATAATCATAACCCTCACGATATCTCCAACATATCATCGTATTAGTCACAATACCTTCACGTCCCTCAACATGTTATCATCACTTAATAAAAATCATGCATATACTTATCGTTTTGATTTTTCGAAACCAAGCATACAACATGTCTTTTAATTTTCATATTAAATCATAAAAATCCATAATCATTTAAACATCATAATTAACATATAAAAACTCATAAACCTTTAAAACCAACATTTTAACATATAAAAATCCATAAACATTTTAAAATAAACATTTTAACATACCCAAAATCCATATACATTTTAAAATAAACATTTTAACATATAAAAATCCATAACAAGCCATAAACGTTTTAAAATAAACATTTTAACATCATAAACCTTTAAAGTAAACATTTAAATCCTACACATTTTAAATAAACATTTTGGCATATTAAATCCTGAAAACATCTATAAACATTTAAAATATTCATATTAGAATATAAAACAGCAGTCTGGACATTGCCATGACGTTTACTAATTTGTAGGTGTAAAATGACCATTTTGCCCATAGACGTAAAATTTTCCGTTTTTGATATATTTTTTAATTTCATTGACTCTAACATGTCTCAAATAATTATTTAAGCTTAATGAATTTTTTCGTATTTTTATTTAGCTTAAATCGAGGACTTTTAAATTAATCTTTAAATGTGACGTATTAATGCGTTTTAATCCCGAATTAAACCAAAACTTAATATAAAATTCTCAAATTAAAAAATTACACTTTTAATAACTATTTAAGCTTAAACCTAATTTTCCATAATTTTATAAAGCCTAAAACTAGGCTTTTCATTAAATTCATCGATTCGTTTTTAAACTTAGACGTACACCCTGGTTTTGACTCGTATGGACTTGAAACTTAACCAAAACTTACCAAACTTGGACGAAAGCTTAATAACACCTAACTAACCCATATACAACCAAATTTCAGCCCATTAAGTCCCTTGAACATGCATAGGAAGCTACTGAATTTTTCTGCACAAGAGTCCAAGTCCAAATATGATTCGAACCTAGGCTAGCTTCGCCTCCAGCCCTTAACCACCATGTCCGGCCTCTCCCCATCCTTCCTATGCAGCCCACTTAAGTCTAGTGGACCCTCCCTAACCGTAGCTAGCAGCCGTGACCCTCAAAGACTCCTAGTCGAAGAGTCCTTTGCCTTAAGGAGTCTATTTTCGTTTTTATTCCTTCCCTATTTTTCAGCCTTTAAACATACACCTAGGGACCCTTAAACATGTGGAAAAACATCCCTTCAAGTACCCCTACCATGGCAGCCTCTTTGTGCATCATTATGAGGAGTTTTAAAATATGAAAACACTAGTTTTGTGCATGTATTGCCATAAAAACGAAAATATAAAAGTTGGACCATGTTTTTCATGCAATCAACTATCAAACACATAATATGGTGTGAAAGATGAGAAAAAGAGATTAAGGCGAGCCTTTGCGTTTAAAACGTACGATTTTACGTTGATAAATCGAAGAACGACGATGAGGAGACGACGGCTTGAATTTCCTAACGATTATCAATGCTTTTCCCTTCAAATTTTGATGTGTGTGCCGTGACTTGTGTGAAGGGGATATTTTTTATTGTCTTGGGGATGTGGGCGTGGGGTTGTGGTAGGGTATGGGTAGGTTTTAGCTTTAAATATAGCTAATTAATCACTTAAACAAGCTTAGGCCCATTAAGAAGGTTAATTAGGCCCATTAGTGATTATTTAAAATATAAAAATTTATTTTGTTTAATAAAGTTTGTGAATTTATTAGCTCGGTTGCCAAAACGTTCGTATTTTTGTTGAAAATCCAACACCTATAAAAATTACGTCTCGACATATAAAATCACCTCAAAACCCCTTATTTTCAAAAATATAAAAAAGCATAACCCATATTTTAAATAATGAAAAACAATTATTTAATAAAAATATTTTCTATTTTTTTCAGCCCTCGTCTCCGTTCCTCGATCGCAACTCGAATATCCTTTAAAATACATTTTAATGCAACCATGTAGAAAAATATATTTTAAACATGCAAATATGCACAACATAATTAATTCATGCAATTAAAATAATTAATTGAAATACAAAAAGAAATTAATAACTTGTGCATGTGGTTCACGTGAACTTTTAAATTTTCGGAGCGTTACAATCTTCCGCCCTTAAATTGAATTTCATACCCGAAATTCGCTTATACTTGATAACCTAAAGTTTAGATTCAGTTCTAGTATCCCAAAAATCTACGCTTCCGTTGCGCTACTCTGATAAAACTTAAGTTCTAGAATGTCCTTAATCTCCTTGATCCCAATTAAATTTACCTTCTAAATCCTCGTTTTGCAATTCGCAACTTAAAAAGACCCATAATGACTTAGTGCTTTTACTATTATAACCTGGAATTTAAATTTTTCTTACAATTTCAAATATTAAAAGATGGATCATGACCATACTTATCGTATATTACATTCCTTATTTTATACCCAAAATATTCATCAACTTATCATATTTCAACCTTAAAATCCCAAACGCATCCGCTAACGCTTAGATGTTCAAGCCTAATATCGATTCATCCTTAAAAATCCTTGATTAAAATTTCTTATAACCTTATAACACAGATATCCCAAGGTTCTAAATAATATTAAAAGTATAAATCATCAAAAATTCTTATCATTTAACCCATTCAATCCGCACTTATTGTTAAACTAGTCCCCAAATTCCTTATAAATTGCAAAATAAATTCTTAATTTCCTCAAAAATTATCCAATTAGTCCTAAATTTCGAAAATTCAACTATTGACCCATAAGTTCTTGGCGTTCTTGATTTCCTTTTACAGGTTTCCCATGACAAAATTTCAAAAATTTTAAACTTATTTACCCAAAATCAATTCCTATAACCAATCTTACCTTTCATCAAACTTAATATCCCAATTTATACATTTTCTTATTCCCAAAGTCGATGCAAATCCTTGAATCATTAATACTTATGAGTAATTCTCAAAAATTAATTCAACTAGTAACCACGAATCATGCATAAATATTTTCTTAGAAAAACTACGTGTCCCAAAAGCATTCGTAATATTCACGATTAACTTATGGCCCAAAAAGTAGAATCTCAATACTAAAACCCAAAAATCAACATTATCCAATTCCACCGCAAAGCCAACATGCATTGAAATTAAATAATTTCTTATTTCATATCGTATTACGTATAAAAATTCTAAATCATATATTATCATAATGCTATTAAACATGTGACGTAAACATATAATTCATATAATTATGCAGGTAACATCATAAAATCATATAAAGCATGTAAACTTACAAGTTTGAGGCTTGACGACTGAGCTTCCCGGCACTGATGGTGGCACAACCCTTTACAGAACCATTGCTCTGATACCAACTGAAACGTCTGCTACTCGTTTTCTTAAATCGTGCTACAAATTTTTTTTTTCTCCTTAATCTCCATAATTAAAAATATACATATATATAAATACTTTAAAATATCTTGTAACCATTTTAAAAATAAACATCCAACTAACATTTAAAAATCTAAAGGAAAATAGTTTAAATCGTCAAATGTTTACCAAACTTAAAAACATTATTTGCAAAGTATAGCACATACTATAACCTCCCAAAAACCACTCCTAATTAAATCGTCGTAAAAATATCTTTAGCATCACTTAAAATCATAAATCATAACTAGTGCAGAAAACTAGCGTCGGTCCTCGAGTTATGTGCACCTTCATAATGATGCATAAACTTTAAACATAAACATTTTCATAAACATGTAGAATCATAAACCTTTTCATATTATCATAAACATATCCATATCATCATCAACATATACGTATTCATATACGTGTTTTGTTGAATTCAGAACGTTGATTGTGACTTTCATGTTCATATACGTGTTGGACGATGGATCCATCTACATGTAACCACAGTACTGGACGGCGGGGACACCAACGACACTATCACCGATTAACTGGGCCTTGGTCTATCCTCATAGTATGGAAATACGATCGTCGGGCTCCCTCGGGGGCTTTCTCCCATAGACGGGCTCCCTCTGGGGACTTTTCCCACGCATGGGCTCCCTCTGAGGCCTTTTCTCCTCACGTTATCCCAAAGCATATCATCATATATATAGATATATACATATCCGTATCCAAGGAAATACGATCGTCGGGCTCCCACTATCACCATAACCCTCACGATATCTCCAACATATCATCGTATTAGTCACAATACCTTCACGTCCCTCAACATGTTATCATCACTTAATAAAAATCATGCATATACGTATCGTTTTAAGTTTTCGAAACCAAGCATGCAACATGTCTTTTAATTTCTATATTAAATCATAAAAATCCATAATCATTTAAACATCATAATTTAACATATAAAAATTCATAAACCTTTGAAACCAACATTTTAACATATAAAAATCCATAAACATTTTAACATACACAAAATCCATAAACATTTTAAAATAAATATTTTAACATATAAAAATCCATAACAAGCCATAAAAGTTTTAAAATAAACATTTTAACATCATAAACTTTTAAAGTAAACATTTAAATCATACACATTTAAAATAAACATTTTGGCATATTAAATCATGAAAACATCCATAAACATTTAAAATATTAATATTAGCATATAAAACAGCATTCAGGAAATTTCCATGACGTTAGTAATTTCTAGGTGTAAAATGACTGTTTTGCCCCTAGACGTAAAATTTCCCGTTTTAGATATTTTTTTTAATTTCATTGACTCTAACATGTCTCAAATAATTATTTAAGCTTACATGAATTTTTTCGTATTTTTATTTAGCTTAAATCGATGACTTTTAAATTAATCTTTAAATGTGACGTATTAATGCGTTTTAATCCCGAATTAAACCAAAACTTAATATAAAATTCTCAAATTAAAAACTTAGACTTTTAATAATTATTTAAGCTTAAACCTAATTTTCCATAATTTTATATAGCGTAAAACTAGGTTTTTCATTAAATTCATCGATTCGTTTTTAAATTTAGACGTACACCCTGGTTTTGACTCGTATGGACTCGAAACTTAACCAAAACTTACCAAACTTGAACCAAAGCTTAATAACACCTAACTAACCCAAATACAACCAAATTCTAGCCCATTAAGTCTCTTGAACATGCCTAGGAAGCTACTGAATTTTCCTGCACAAGAGTCCTAGTCCTAATATGATTCGAACCTAGGCTAGCTTCGCCTCCAGCCCTTAACCACCATGTCCAACCTCTTCCCATCCCTCCTATGCAGCCCACCTAAGTCTAGTGGACCCTCCCTAACCGTAGCTAGCAGCCGTGACCCTCAAAGACTCCTAGTCTAAGAGTCCTTTCCCTGAAGGAGTCTATTTTCGTTTTTATTCCTTCCCTATTTTTTTCAGCCTTTAAACATACACCTAGGGACCTTTAAACATGTGGAAAAACATTCCTTCAAGTACCCCTACCATGACAGCCCTTTTGTGCATCATTATGAGGAGTTTTAAAAGATGAAAACACTAGTTTTGTGCATGTATAGCCATAAAAACGAAAATATAAAAGTTGTACCATGTTTTTCATGCAATCATGTATTAAACACATAATATGGTGTGAAAGATGAGAAAAATAGATTAAGGCTTGCTTTTACGTTTTAAACGCACGATTTTACGTTGATAAATCGAAGAACGACGATGAGGAGACGACGACTTGAATTTCCTAGAAATTATCAATGCTTTTCCCTTCAAATTTTGATGTGTGTGCCGTGACATGTGTGAAGGGGAGATTTTTTATTGTCTTGGGGATGTGGGCGCGGGTTGTGTAGGGTATGGGTAGGTTTTAGCTTTAAATATAGTTAATTAATCACTTAAACAAGCTTAAGCCCATTAAGAAGGTTAATTAGGCCCATTAGTGATTAATTAAAATATAAAATTTTATTTTGTTTAATAAAGTTTGAGAATTTATCAGCTGGGTTGCCAAAAAGTTTGTATTTTTGTTGAAATCCAACACCGATAATAATTACGTCCCGGCATATAAAATCATCTCAAAACCCCTTATTTTCAAAAATATAAAAAAACATCACCCATATTTTAAATAATTAAAACAATTATTTAATAAAAATATTTTCTATTTTTTTCAGCCCTCGGTCTCCGTTCCTCGATCGCAACCCGAATATCCTTTAAATATATATTTTAATGCGACTTTGTAGAAAAATATATTTTAAACATGCAAATATGCTCAACATAATTAATTCATGCAATTAAAACAATTAATTGAAATACAAAAGAAAATTAATAACTTGTGCATGTGGTTCATGTGAATTTTTAAATTTTCGGGGCGTTACACATTATCTCTTGTTTGTGCGCGAGGAAGCTTATTAGACGAGGATGCTAAGATTTTCTAGCATGTGTCACTACCGTACATGATCCTATCAGTCAGAGGTTAGATGATTTTGATATCGTTAGAGACTTTCCTTGTAATGACCCGAATTCTTATTTTGAATGAAGTATTAATTAAGAGATAATTAAAGAGTTGTTAATTAAGTATTATTAACGACTCGATAATTTGGGATTAATCTGTTGGATCCACCGAATTTTAAATGGATAACCCGATCTACTTCCGATTACGTTATCTCGAGAAATCCAACCAGACGAATGAGATTCTGACACGTGGCAGATAAGATTGATTCGGATTTCTGAAATAGTCCGGATGCAGCCTATAAATGGAAGCCGAATTTTTTTGTTTCCTACACCGCATCCTTCAGAGAGAGAGTTTTAGTCTTTTACCTTAGGTTTTCTAGCTAGTTTCTAGGGCACTTTGGTGTCGGGAAGTTTCGGAGCTAGTGTCGACTCGAGGGGGGTCGGTGAACTGAGATTGAGAAATCATCAGCGGGCTGACGACGGACGCAAATATAATCCTAAAGCCTTTAGGAAGAACTTTATAGCATGTTTGGTAATTCAGAATCTGGTTTGATAGTGATTTCATATTGTTGGTATTGTCTAGGTTAAGAGCTTTCTGTTAGATTGTTTTAGTGAGGTACGTGATGTACTGACTGAGATATCCAAGCGTAGTATACACATTTATATGCTGTATATTTATGTGTTGCATTATACATGTTTTACTGTTTTGGCATATTATGCATGACATATCATGTTGAGCCTGATATCTTTTGAGATATACCTCGTTTGTTGGGGCCGCTCAGCCCTATTCTGTATTGTGGACGATGGGGCATCGAGAGCTACAGTGTCCGACAGGACCCGCGGGCTCTGATGACCTGGACATTGTAGGTCCACGTCTTGATGATGAGTGTGGGAGCCAAAACATGCCTAGGGCAGATCAGAGACTACACACTCAGGCGCCTCTAGACTGAGCATGAGATTCTTGACTTGATCCTTGATATCCGAGCATATTGCATTTCGCATGCATCATATCAGTTTGTATACTCGTACATTCTCGTATTGGGCGATTGTCGCTCACGTCCTTGTTTTCATCTTGGGCACCCCATTCCACGGAGCAGGTCTTAGGTTGGACGGTGCGGACGACCAGGGCAGTGGCTAGAGCAGTTGGGTTTTCGGTGGTGATCCAGTAGAGGTTTTATGTGTGGTTTATCGTTTTCTCGTTCAGAATTATGTTTTCGATATGGTTGTATTAATGTTTAAGACTGATATTGTTTGTTCTGTTTCGTTTGGGTTGTAAGATGATTAAGTTATTTGGTTTCCGCTGTTTAATTGTTGTTATTAAGTTTTAATGTTGCATGTTTATTTGTCTGTTTAGTAGTGGCTCGGGTAAGGGCGCTACATTTGGTGGTATCAGAGCATGCGAAGATTTTTGGGACATTAGTAATTTTGTTGTGAGGATTTAGAGGTTGATTTTGGTTTCCTTTTAGATGTCAGGAGATGGAAGCAGTCACGGAAGTGTGGGACATGGTCGTTATGGCGACGATGAGGCTGGCCAAGAACATCGTCGTAGAGATCGTGACGGAAGGCATCACCGAGATCATGATGAAAGGAGACGTAGGAACCGTGTCAACATTATGGATTTCATGAAAATTGGACCTCCACCGTTGACCGGAGATGAGAATGCTGATGGTTGCTGAAGCTTGGGTCGATATCATGGAGCAGTGTTTTCGAGTGCTGCACTATGACGAGGACAAGAAGATGGAGGTAGCCGATTTCATGATCCAAGGAAAAGCTCGGAAATTGTGGAAACCTGTTTCTGCCATTCTAGTTCAGCAGCATGGGCAGATTCGTTGGGAACATTTCCGTCAGGCCTTCATCATTCATCACTTCCCGCCAGCTCTTCGTCAGGCGAAGGAGATGGAACTGTTGACCATTAAGCAAGGAGATTCGAGAATTGAGGATTACCAAAAGCGTTTTACGGATCTGTTGCCGTACGCTCCTTACATCAGTGAGAATTCTGCAGCAAAATATTCTCACTTTTTGAATGGTTTGAACCAGGAGATTTTTGATCGGGTTTCAGTCTGTGACAATCCTACTTCGTACGAAGGATTAGTGAATCGTTGTCATCAAGCAGAGATCAGTATTGCTAGGAGGAAGGCTATGTAAGCTAGCAAAAATTCTAGTTCGTTGGGACCGAGGGGTCAGTCTTTCAAGAAGTCTGCATCTTCTTCTTCTTCCGGTTCTGGAGGGGTGTACAGCTTTGGTAGGAAAAAGCTGCAATGTGGCCACTGCGGAGGAAATCACCTGACGGAAAATTGCCGAAAAGTAACAGGTGCTTGTTTCAACTATGGTGGTTTTGGTCACATGAAGAGGGATTGCCCTAATTTGGAGTATCAGAGTGTAGGCGGAGGTTCTATGGCGGGGTCTTACAGTGGAAAACAGTCTGAGGCCACTGTGCAACAGAAAGGTTTTCCTGCTCAAGGTTCTCGTCGTGGTGGAATATCACAAGGATCTCAGCAACGTCCACGAGTTCAAGGGCAAGTGTTTGCCCTAAACCAAGAACAAGCGGAGGAGCAAAACGAGAGAGTCATTGCAGGTAATTTTATCTTATGTGGTATTCCTGCATATGTATTAATTGACACTGGGGCATCGCATTCATTCATAGCATCAATGTTTATTAAGAAGCATAAACTACCCTACGTGTCATTAGATGTTTTGATGTCGGTGTCTACACCGATGGGACAAGAGGTTTTAGCTAAGCGACTTGTAGTAGACTGTTTGTTAGAGTTTGAGGGAAAATACTTGTCTGCCAATTTGATGATATTGGCTATGGAAGATTTCGATTGTATTATGGGAATCGACCTATTGACTAAGTATAGAGCGACGGTAGATTGTTATCAACGTCTCGTTCAGTTTCGTCCAGAAGGAGACGAGAATTGGTTTTTCTTCGGTGACGGAGCTCGACCTCCAATGCCAGTAGTGTCTGCTGTAAAGGCACAACGGGCTTTAGCGAAAGGAGGAGAAGGATACCTCATTTATGATGTTGCCGTATCGAAGGATGTGATCGACGTGAAGAACATTCCAGTTGTCGATGAATTTCCTGATGTTTTCCCCGATGAGATTCCTGGATTTCCTCCGGAGAGGGAAGTGGAAGCGGAGATAGAGTTGGTACCAGGAACCACACCTATCTCCAGAGCGCCTTATAGATTGGCACCAACGGAGATGAAAGAGTTGAAGCAACAGTTACAAGATCTTCTTGACAAGGGGTACATTAGACCCAGTGTGTCTCCTTGGGGAGCACCAGTGTTGTTCGTTAAAAAGAAGGATGGGTCTATGCTGCTTTGCATAGATTATCGACAGTTGAACCGAGTAACAGTCAAGAATAAATATCCGTTACCATGGATTGATGACTTGTTTGATCAACTGCAAGGAACTTCAGTGTACTCGAAGATCGATTTACGGTCTGGGTATCATCAACTTCGAGTTCATCAACGTGATATCCCCAAGACTGCATTTCGAACAAGGTATGGACATTACGAGTTTCTGGTGATGCCGTTTAGTTTGACGAATGCTCCAGCAGTATTTATGGATTTGATGAACCGAGTATTACAAGAATATCTTGACAAGTTTGTCATTGTCTTTATTGATGACATACTGGTATACTCTTGTAGCCTTGAAGAACATGCACAACATTTAAGGATTGTGTTGCTAACCTTAAGGAATCACCAACTGTATGCTAAGTTGAACAAATGCGAGTTTTGGCTCGACAGAGTTGTCTTCTTAGAACATGTTATATCCAAAGATGGGATATAAGTGGATCCTAGCAAGATCGAAGCAGTGTTGAGTTGGGCACGGCCGGAATCAGCTCAAGAGATAAGAAGTTTTCTAGGTTTGGCAGGTTATTACCGGAGATTCATCTCAGGATTTTCTCAGATTGCCAAACCATTGACACAGCTGATGTGTAAGAATGTGCAGTTCGAATGGACACATGATTGTGAAAATAGTTTCAATGAATTTCGTCAACGTTTGACAACTGCACCGATTTTAGCTCTTCCATCTGGATCAGGAGGGTACATTGTGTACACTGATGCATCATTTCAAGGACTTGGGTGTGTTTTAACCCAGAATGGTCATGTGATTGCATATGCATCCAGACAGTTGAAGAAGCATGAAGAGAATTATCCAGTTCATGATCTGGAATTAGCAGCGATTGTGTTTGCTTTGAAGATCTGGCGACATTATCTCTACGGAGAGAGATTTGAGATTTTTACAGATCACAAGAGTTTGAAGTATATCTTCACTCAAGCAGAGTTGAATATGCGCCAAAGAAGATGGATGGATTT
Organism: Primulina huaijiensis; assembly: GCF_012295235.1. NCBI lineage: Eukaryota > Viridiplantae > Streptophyta > Magnoliopsida > Lamiales > Gesneriaceae > Primulina > Primulina huaijiensis. The sequence continues at coordinate 13,207,482 of NC_133322.1, forward strand.
GTTAAAAGATTATGATTGCGAAATCAAGTATCATCCAGGATCAGCGAATCTTACAGCTGATGCTCTTAGTCGCAAGGTGAGATTATCTGCACTTCAGACAAGTTTCATATCAAGTGTAATCCAAGATTGTTGTTCTCTGGGATTTCACTTCCGGCATAAGAAAGGAATGGAACACATTCGAGTAACGAGCATTTTATCTGAACCGAAGTTGTATGCCAAAATCAGAGAAGCTCAGTTTTCTGACCCGAAAGTGAAAAAGTTAGCAAGGTTAGCTAACGGAGACAACACATCTGGCTTTGCGTTCCAAACAGATGGAACCTTGTGTCTGTCGGGAAGAATCGTAGTTCCAGAAGATTCTGAATTAAGAGACGAGATTTTATCTCAAGCCCATATGAGTAACTTGAGTATCCACCCTGGAAGCATGAAAATGTATAAGGATTTGAAGACCAGGTTTTGGTGGAAAGGTATGAAGAAAAGTGTTTACCAGTTTGTAGCCAAGTGTTTGGTTTGTCAGCAAGTGAAAGCTGAGCATCGACGATCAGTAGGATTACTTCAGAATCTTCCTATCCCTGAGTGGAAGTGGGAGCATGTGACGATGGATTTTGTCACCCACTTGCCGTTATCTTCTAAGAATTGTGATGCCATTTGGGTAATTGTGGACCGACTGACTAAGTCAGCACATTTCATTCCGTATAGTCGGGAATATAGTTTCGATCGCATGGCAAGACTATACATCCAAGAGATTCTTAAATATCATGGTGTGCCAACAAGTATAGTCAGTGACAGAGATCCACGCTTTACCTCAAGGTTGTAGGGAAGTTTTCAAAAAGCGTTGGGAACGACATTGAGTCTGAGTACTGCCTATCATCCAGAGACCGATGGTCAGTCTGAGAGGACTATTCAGACACTCGAGGACATGTTGCGTGCTTGTGCTTTAGATTTTGGACCAGCATGGCATGATCACATGCCGCTTGTGGAGTTTGCATATAACAATAGCTACCACAGCAGCATTGGTATGGCTCCATTCGAAGCATTATATGGTAGACGTTGTCGTACTCCATTTTTTTGGGACGAAGTAGGAGAACGACAAGTGCAAGGACCTGAATTAGTACAACAAGCGATTGACGTAGTGGAATTGGTTAAGAAAAGAATTAAAGCTGCACAAGATCGTCAATCGAGTTACGCGAATACCAAGCGTAGACCTCTACAGTTTCATTCAGGGGAAAAATTTTTCCTTAAAGTTTCACCATTTTGCAGGGTGATGAGATTTGGACTCAAGCGAAAATTAGCCCCAAGATTCATCGGACCTTTTGAGATCTTGGAATGTGTTGGAAATTTAGCATATCGATTGCCTTTGCCGCCTTATCTGTCTAGCATTCATAATGTCTTTCATGTATCTTTGCTACGACGGTATGTAGCAGATGAATCGCACGTTCTGGGTCCGACAGATGTTCAACTTGAAGAAGACTTGACTTATGTCGAGCAGCCACTTTTAATCCTGGGTAGGAAAGTGAAAAAGCTCAGAAACAAGACCATTCCACTTGTTTTAGTGCAATGGCAACGCCGAGGTACTGCAGAGGCGACTTGGGAGTTAGAGAGTCGTATGCGCTCAGAGTATCCGCATTTGTTTTGAGTTGTATCATTGTAATCATAAGTTGTATTTTATTTAGTTTTTTTGTACTTCAGTTCTGATTTCGAGGACGAAATCTTTTTAAGGAGGGGAGGATGTAATGACCCGAATTCTTATTTTGAATGAAATATTAATTAAGAGATAATTAAAGAGTTGTTAATTAAGTATTATTAACGAATTGATAATTTGGGATTAATCTGTTGGATCCACCGAATTTTAAATGGATAACCCGATCTACTTCCGATTACGTTATCTCGAGAAATCCAACCAGACGAATGAGATTCTGACACGTGGCAGATAAGATTGATTCGGATTTCTGAAATAGTCCGGATGCAGCCTATAAATGGAAGCCGAATTCTTTTGTTTCCTACACCGCATCCTTCAGAGAGAGAGTTCTAGTCTTTTANCTGTCAGATTGTTTTAGTGAGGTACGTGATGTACTGACTGAGATATCCAAGCGTAGTATACACACTTATATGCTGTATATTTATGTGTTGCATTATACATGTTTTACTGTTTTGACATATTATGCATGACATATCATGTTGAGCCTGATACCTTTTGAGATATACCTCGTTTTTTGGGGCCGCTCAGCCCTATTCTGTATTGTGGACGATGGGGCATCGAGAGCTACAGTGTTCGACAGGACCCGCGGGCTCTGATGACCTGGACATTGTAGGTCCACGTCTTGATGATGAGTGTGGGAGCCAAAACATGCCTAGGGCAGATCAAAGACTACACACTCAGGCGCCTCTAGACTGAGAATGAGATTCTTGACTTAATCCTTGATATCCGAGCATATTGCATTTCGCATGCATCATATCAGTTTGTATACTCGTACATTCTCGTATTGGGCGATTGTCGCTCACGTCCTTGTTTTCATCTTGGGCACCCCATTCCACGGAGTAGGTCTTAGGTTGGACGGTGCGGACGACTAGGGCAGTGGCTAGAGCAGTTGGGTTTTCGGTGGTGATCCAGTAGAGGTTTTATGTGTGGTTTATCGTTTTCTCGTTCAGAATTATGTTTTCGATATGGTTGTATTAATGTTTAAGACTGCTGTTGTTTGTTCTATTTCGTTTGGGTTGTAAGATGATTAAGTTATTTGGTTTCCGCTGTTTAATTGTTGCTATTAAGTTTTAATGTTGCATGCTTATTAGTCTGTTTAGTAGTGGCTCGGGTAAGAGCGTTACATTCCTAGTGTCTTTTCTGAGCATGTTTCTGGTATTCCACCTGACCGTGAGGTGAAGTTTTCTATTGAGTTGATGTCGGGCACTGTACCTATATCTAAAGCACCTTATCGTCTAGCGTCCGCTAAAATGAAAGAATTAAAAGATCAAATTCAAGAATTGCTAGACAAGGGTTTTATTCGCCCTAATTATTTGCCATGGGGCGCACCGGTATTATTTGTGAAGAAGAAGGATGGTAGTATGCGACTCTGTATCGATTTTCAAGAGCTGAATATGGTCATTATCAAGAATAAGTATCCACTACCAAGAATTGAAGATTTATTTGATCAGTTGCAAGGAGCGTCGATATTCTCGAAGATTGATCTTTGTTGTGGATACCATCAGTTGAAAGTGAGAGAGTCCGATGTTCATAAGACAGTGTTTCGGACTAGATATGGGCACTACGAGTTTATGGTCATGCCATTTGGGTTGACCAATGCGTCAGCGATCTTCATGGATCTCATGAATCGCGTATTTCAGCCGTATCTGGATCAATTCGTCATAGTTTTCATTGATGATATTTTGATCTATTCGAAGAATAAAGAGGAGCATAGTTATCATTTGAGGACAAAACTGCAAGTACTGCAAGATAGAAAGTTGTTTGAAAAATTCAGCAAGTGCGAGTTTTGGCTTGATAGATTAGCATTCTTAGGCCACATCATTTCTAGCGATGGAGTCGAGGTTGATCCTAGCAAAGTAGAGGCGGTAAGAGAATGGCCAGTACCAAAGAGCTTCACCGAGATTCGTAGCTTCTTGGGACTAGCTGGCTATTATCGAAAGTTTATTCAGAGATTCTCATCTATTGGGTACCCAAGACCGCCTTGACAAAGAAGAATGCAAAGTTTGATTCGAGTGCCAAGACAGTTTTGATAAGTTTTAGCAAGCCTTGATTTCAGCGCCAGTGTTATCTATGCCATCGGGGCAAGGAGAGACGTTCTTTATACCGACGATTCTAAACTTGGTTTGGGCACAGTTCTGATGCAAAACGATCGAGTTATAGCCTATTCGTCGAGGCAGTTGAAAGTTCACGAGAAAAACTACCTCACTAATGATCTTGAGCTTGTAGCGGCAGTTTTTGCTTTGAAGATTTGGAGACATTACTTGTATGGGGAGAAATGCAAGATTTTCACCGATCATAAAAGTTTAAAATACTACTTCACCCAAAAAGAGTTGAATATGCGACTTCGAAGATGGCTTGAGTTGGTAAAAGACTACGACTGTGAGATTAGCAACCATTCGGGAAAAGCTAATGTAGTGGCAGACGCATTGAGTCGAAAAGCAGCAGTTATTACTCAATTATTTCTTCAAAGACCACTCCAGTCCGAGATGCAGCGGTTTGAGCTCACAGTGTAAGCTAGGGGCGAGGCCCCTAATCTTGCCACCTTGATAGCACAATCGACTTTGAGAGATAGAATCTGTTAGGGACAGTCCACTGAAGAGCAATTGCAAAAGTGGAGAGTTAGAGATGAAGCCAAGGGCCGGAAGTTGTATTCTGAGGTGGATGGTATAGTTCGTTATAGAGATCATTTATGGGTTCCTAGTGACGACTCTTTGAGGGAGCCCATTATAAAGGAAGCTCATGACTCGCCATATTCCATTCATCCTGGAAGCACGAAGATGTACAAAGATCTTCAATTGTTATATTGGTGGCCAGGCATGAAGCGTGATATTCTGCGTTTTGTGACCGAGTGTTTGACATGTCAACAAGTCAAAGCGGAGCATCAGAGGCCAGTGGGAAAGATTAAGCCACTTCCTATTCCCGAGTGGAAATGAGAAAATATTAATATGGACTTTCTTGTGGGATTGCCGATGACTATCAAGGAATTTAATGCTATGTGGGTGATAGTCGATCGTCTTACGAAATCAGTGCATTTTCTACCTATCGAGATGACATTCACCATGATACAGTATGCTGACCTATATATTCAAGAGAAAGTTTGTCTGCATGGAATTCCCGTATCTATTGTTTCTGATAGAGATCCGAGATTCACATCGTCATTCTAGAAAAGTCTGCGTGCCGCGGTGGGGACCAAATTACTATTCAGTACAGTATTCCATCCTCAAACCGATGGTCAGTCTGAAAGAGTTATTCAAATTTTAGAAGATCTACTGCGAGCTTGTGTGATTGATATCCAAGGAAGTTGTGAACCGAAATTACCTCTAGTGGAGTTCACCTACAATAATAGCTATCAATCATCTATTGGGATGGCTCTTTTTGAGGCACTTTATGGAAGGAAATGTAGATCTCCTATTCATTGGGATGAGGTTGGCGAAAGAAGGGAGATAGGTCCTGATTTGATCGAAGAGACTGCTGAGCTAGTAGTCAAAGTTCGAGAGATAATGAAGACTGCACAAAGCCAACAGAAAAGTTATGCCGACAAGAGACGTAGAGAGCTAGAGTTTGCAGTAGGAGACCACGTATTTGTCAAAAATAGTACCTATGAAGGATGTTATCCAATTTGACAAGAAAGACAAACTTAGTCCAAGATTTATAGGGCCATTTGAGATTTTGGAGAGGATTGGAACACTAGCCTATAGAGTGGCATTGCCACCGATGCTATCTGGAGTACACAATGTGTTTCATATCTCGATGCTGCGAAAGTATATGTCGAATCCATCACATGTACTAAATTATCAACCTCTACAATTAACTCCAAATATGACTTATGAAGAAAGACATGTTCAAATCTTGGATAGGCAAGAAAAGAGACTCTAAATCAAAGTCATTCCAATGGTCAAGGTCAAGTGGCTAAATCACTCGGAGGAAGAAGCTACTTGGGAAACCGAGAGGGACTTGAGAAGTCGCTACCCGGAGCTATTCGGTAAGTTCTAATTTCGAGGATGAAATTTTATTTAAGAGGGGAGGAATTGTAAGGTCCAAAATTAAGACGACGTAATTCAACTGCATGCAAATCTAGGGAAATTGGAAAATAGCTAATTAGTTTATTTTAATTGTTAAATTGATTATGTTGATATGTGTATATGATTTGTAAGTAGTTTTCTACTTGAATGCATTAAAATGTAATTTTTAAAGGTTATTCGAGTTGCGATCGAGGAACGAAGATCGAGGGCTGAAAAATGAAAAATATTTTTATTAAATAATTGTTTTTAATTATTTGAAACAAGGCTGATGCTTTTTATTAATTTTGAAAATAAAGAGTTTTGAGGTGATTTTATATGCTGGGACGTAATTTTTACCGGTATTCGATTTTCATCAAAAATACGAACATTTTGACAACTCGGCTTATAATTTCACGAACGTTTTTAAACGAAATAATTTTTAAATACATTATTGGGCTTATTGGGCCTAGTATAGCTTTCTAATTGACCCAATCTTGCACACAATTATTTTATCAAAACTTAAAGCCCAAAAACCCTACCTTTTTTATGTTAAATTCACGCCTCCCACCCCTCAACACCACACAAGACTCCAAGCATCATTAAACACACGCACACACGATTGTTTTCAAGGGAGAAAACTTCGAAATTCTTGAGGAATTCAGCCAAGGTTCTCTCGTCGCCGTTCGTCGATTCGTCAACGGATATTCGTGGGTAAAATACGCAAATGCATGCCATATTTCTTCATTTTTCTCATCTATCACACCCTAATTTGATCATGAATTGCACGAAAAACAAGTTACACTTTTGGTTATTTTCGTTTTTGTACAAAACATGAAATTTAAAACACGGTTTTGATCCAACACTAGATGTTTACATACATAAAGGGGCTGCCATGATTAGGGATTGAATATAGGTTGTTTTTACACGAGTTAATGGGTCCTAGAATTCACCTAATATGCTGCAAACGAGAAACAAACAAGCTGGAACCGAAATCAAACGTTTATGTGTCAAGGGCTAGGGTTAAGGGCTAACCACTGCATGGCTTGGCTTTGGCTCGACCAAGGCTGGGTTGGGGATGTGGTTGGGTCAGGGAAGGAGTCCTAGCCACGCTAAGACTCGAGCACATTGGCTGGGAAGGAGTCATAGCCAAGCCATTGCACGATGTAGCAGCGCAGGGAGTTTGTGGATCGGCCAGGGGGTTAGGGCTAGGCTAGGCTAGGTCTCTAGGGTCCTAAGAGGGTGAACAAGGGTCTGGGTCAGGGGATAGCTCGATGGTTAGACTCCTAGCAAGTGTTTGAAGTGTCCTAGTGCCATAAGGAGTCTCGGCCACAGCTTTCTTTTAAGGGTGGCTTCGGCTTGGACTAGGCTCGAGTTCTAAGGGTCCAAAGGGTTCATGAGGGTCCAAGGGAGGTCTGGTTCAAAGATAGCTCAAGGTGGTTTGGGCATGGCTTGTGGAAAACGTGACATGGCTCGAGGGTTTAGTGGTTGGTGCGAAAATTTGGGTTTAATGGTTAAGGGTTGGGCCATGGTTCAACGGGGGTCGAATCATGGTTCACGAGAGCAAAATAGAGCAAAATAAATATTTAAAGTCTAAGTTTCAAGTTTGGGAATTTTATATTAAATTTTGATTTAATTCGGGTTTAAAACGCATTAATATGTTATGATTAAAGAATAAATAAAAAGCCATCGATTTAAGCCAAATAAAAATACGAGAAAATTATTGTAAGCTTAAATAATTATTTGGAATGGTCTACAGTCAACAGAAATAAGAAAATGTCAAAATCGTGAAATTTTACGTCTAGGGATAAAACGGTAATTTAACACCCGAAAATAGTAAATAACATGGCAGTATCCTGAATGATGTTTTATATGTTAAAATGAATATTTTATATGTTTATGGAATTTTATGATGAAACGATAACGTTAAAAGATATGTTGCATGCTTGGTTTAGAAGAAAAACGATATATGCATGTTTAATTTTATAAGTGATGAAAATACGAAATGTTGAAGGAAGTGAAGTAATTGTGACTAATACAATAATATGTTAATACGTAAAGCCAAAGCTCAGTTAACGGGTGAGAGTGTCGCTGATGTCCACGCCACCCAGTACTGTGGTTACATGTAGATGGATCGATCCATTCCCCCAATACGAATACGAAAGTCACAATTAATGATCTGCATTCAACGAAATAAAAATAGAATACGTATATGAATATGATGAATATGTATATGATTATATAAATATGTTTATGAAAATATTTATGTTTTTGTTTATGCATCATTATGAAAATGTTATTTTACGTACAAGTATTTTCACTGTCTCATGTGATCTGTATATATAGTACTTGTTATCAAGATTATGGTGTGTTGAGTCTTTAGACTCACTAGGTATGATCGATGCAGGTGAGTGTAATATTAATGTTGAAGGAGGTCTTGATGGTTGACTTTGCTGGACTGAAGGTGCATATAAGCAGAGGACTAGCGTTATTTTTTCCGCACTAGACTTACGTTTATGATTTATGACTTCTAGATTATGTTAAAGTTACTTTTACGACTTTTATTATGTTTTTGAGAGGTTGTTAGTTTTAGCAATATTGTTAAATTAGGATTTGAGAACGATTGATGATTTATGATTTAAACTATTTCTGTTAATTTTTAAATATAGTTGGTTGTTTTATTTTTAAAATAGTGCAACTTATATTTTAAAGTATATATATGTATATGTATTTTTTCGGCCGAATCATTGTGAAAAAAAAAATTCTAGTACTTTTTAAGAAAACGAGTAGTGGACGTTTCAGAACAGACGCAATTGAAGACTTCGTTTTGAACTGAACTGAAAAACCTTATCAACTGAAGTTACGAAGAATTGATCATGCCCAGCTGAACTGATCAGCTGATCAGCTAACTTCTAATTAGTAGGCCTTGACATCAGTTAAAAGATCAGCAGCACATTCTGACAGGTCGTACCACAGCAGAACAAATGTATCAAAACAGAACAATCTTAAAACCTTGTACTACTGTCAGATAAAGCTACTACACACCGAATCAACGAATATTTGTCATTAAATGAACATTAAATTCATTCAATGTGACAGTTGAGATTGAAGACTATATATAGCTGATCGAATCAGTTGAAGATGGGTGGTGAAAAAGAACAAGCAAACATACAAAGCAATCAAAGCAATCAACTACGATACACTATACGATCATATTCTCAAGATTTCTGATCGCATATTCAAGCTCTGCACTCATTGTATTTATCATTAGCATTCAAGCTATTAATTAGAGCATATTTCAGTTTTACATACTGTGAAAGAAGTATTATACTAAGAGTTTCAGTTTGGCAGTGTGTAAGACCAACTGAAGTGGATTATTACAAACTGTTATAATACATCAAAGTCTTTTGGTGAAATCATAGCCTCGTGATAGAAGGGGTGACGTAGGAGCATTTGAAATCTCCGAACATCCAGAAAAATTCTCGTGTTCATATCAGTTATCAATTATGTTTATTTAAATATTCAATCTATATTTCAGTCTTATTCCGCATTTGTTTGAGTTTACCGATTTATATCGACACACAAGATTCTCGGATCAATTCTTCACAGAAATGATTTATATTTATAAAAAAAAATTTTATAAAATGAGATGTTTATTCAACCCTCCATCTAAACACCTTACTCATTCTAACCGATCCTAATAGAGCTTATTGTTCTATTACAAGATTTTACTCATCAAACAGATCAATTATCATCTCAACTTGATTGGTTAACATCCAAGAGTAAAGAAAAGAAAAATATTGTGATCCAATGTGAAGGATCGTTTGCTGGGCACCTTGAGGTGCTTCAAACAAAATATTTTCCAATGAGCTGCAATAGCTCGTGTTCTAAGAATGTTAACACCGATGAATTAAATCAAATTTTGTTTTCAAACCAAGCGGAAGAAACTCGAAGTAATCCTTTGTGAAGTTTGTTTGATTCAGTTTGTGCGATCAGTCGGGTCTTCAATTTACGATTTAGACAACTCGTAACTGATCATAGCTTCTGCACACTAAGGTAAATCATTAGTAACAAAATAACAAGTTTTGTTAACATCAAAATCAAGATTGCGAAATTGTTGAAAAGTTCCAACATTCTCCCCATTTTTTATGATCACAAAAATCGAGCAATTAAAGCAGTAAAAGCGAATAAAAACACTTTAAAAACTTTTAGAAGTTCGAGGTTTAGTACATTTAAACGACGTTAAACGCTCCTCCTCAACCACTAAATTTAAAAACGGGTTTGAAAAATAATTTTTCAGTTTGAGGGTAAAAGAAAACTCCCCCTCAAAAACTTAATTGAAAAACTCATATTTGAGAAGTAATTATCTAAGCATCCATTCAGAGGTTATAATCATTCAAGCAATGTAGACAAGAAATATGGAAATATCCATTCAGTCACAACGAAACACAACTAGATAAACATGATGTTTATTTAATCAAATAAATTTCCTTGTATTTTACATTTGAGTACATACATCAGTTGTAAGGAAAATTGCTACTACAATATCATATTTTAAATAACATCGGTTATCAGTCGGTTTATGTATGACATAACTGGATATACCAACAAATGGTTGCCTTGACTGCTTGAAATGCTGCACCGGTCATGAGTTCAATTTTCAAGAGAAACGAGCTAATTTGCCTTGAACTTGATCTCTGTGCTGGCTAATTGGTCGAGCATACTCTAATTAACTCAACTGATGCTGAGCCGCATTGATCTGATATATCAATGATGCGGCGTTATACTTTTGGTGATTAATTTTCATTTTAGTCATCCAACATCCCAGCATGGCTAAGTTTCGTTTGTTTGTCAGCTGAACTGGTAGTCTTGCAATTGAAATCTTGTTCACTGAACAATTTAGCTGTGCATCTTGACATATGAAGCTCAGGACCCTGCATGCTGATTAAAACCCCAAAGCTAGGAGTCTAGAGAAATGGCAACAACGTTAGTTGCAGAACCAATCCTCTTAACCCTTTGCAATGAGCGATATATAATTATTTTCAAATGGTTTTGAAAATAGTATGAAATACTTTTAAATAGCTTTTAACACTATTTTAAATTAACAAATTTTAAAACACAGTTTTCTTCGAATGTTCTTCTTAGAACAACTAGTTTTGATACCAATTGAAAGATCGTTTGCTGGGAATCTTGAGGTGCTTCAAACAAAATATTCTCCAATGATCTGCAATAGCTCGTGTTCTAAGAATGTTAAACCGATGAATTAAATCAAGTTTGGTTTAAAAACCAAGCGGAAGAAACTCAAAGTAATCTTTCGTGAAGAAAGCTGTTATATTTGAAAACATTTTAACTTATGTAAACTGAATAACTGAAAAGCGAGTGATCAGTTGTTGCATATATCAGTTCAGTTATGGAAAGAATTGAACTGACGGATGGTCTAACTGATCAAGTTAATTTGAAAACAACAGTTAATCAGTTAAGTACACAAGATATGTTTATGGATGTTCGGAGATTTCAACTGCTCCTACGTCGCCCCTTCTACTTCATCGGGTAGGATACACTAGAAAACTTTGATTTATACAACTATTTGTACAAACCTACCCAGCTTAGGACTTACACTATTGCCTAACTGAACTCCTAGTCTAGACTGAAGGCAGCACCTTCCAGCCAACACTTGTTTAACGTTTGTGTGTCAATGACTACATACACAAGTTTAACGTCTTTGTGCAAGACTGTATTTGGGTGGTGGTGTGTGTGTGTGTGAGAGAGAACTGATCTCTAAAAACAACCCGAAAGGTCACTACAAGAAAAATGATTTTCTGCAGCACGTCATCAATTCGAATATTACTTTTAACGGCGTGTATCCATATGTGCGCTGTTAATAGTATTAGATATCACACAAACAATAGCGTGCAATAAAAGCACGCTGTTAAAGTAATTATTTGCGGCGTGATCATGTATGCGAGCTATTAATGTTATTAGAGCTCACTCAAAACAATAGCGTGCAACAAAAGCACGCTGTAAATAATTTTTTTAATAGCGAACGAAAAGCGTTATTGTGGAAAATTTTATTGTTGTGACCGCTATTAATAATAGTGAAATAAAATTGCGCCACTTTCCCAACTTTCTTTCACATCTCCGCGCCTCTCTATTTTCTTTGTACGCCACGCTCCTCTCTATTTCTCAAATTTCTCACACCCCCACGCCTTTATCTCTTAATCGCTCAATCGATCGTCTTCGGCCCCTTCACTCCATCGATCTTCTCGATCGCTTCACCCAATTCTAGCGGTTATCGCTCTTGACTTGTACCTCTGCTTACTCAAAAGTTTCCAATTTCGCAGGTAAATTTTCCCCTTTTAAAATTAATAATAATCGAATTATCATCTGTTTTGTTGTGTTTTTCGGATGATTTTTAGCTGTCTAATGCTGGAGTTTCTGTTATTTCTGTATGATTGCTTTTTTGTAATCTTAGTCTCTTTTTCGTTTGAATTTGGTGATGCTTTGGCTGTGATGATTTTACTTTTCGAATGAATATGACTGATTCGTTCCATCGTATTTGTTATGCTTTCGATTACGTGGATCTTGAGAAAATACGATTTTAAGGTGTTTATTTCCTTTTTATGAGTTATTATAAGTGGGTAAGGTACTTTTAGAGTTCTAATATCACTCGATTCTTTCTTCTTTTATGGCTTGGTGGTTGGCTGTTCCTGGTGGGTTTGGTGTGTGGGGTTAGTGAGGTGAATGTTGCCTCTTTCGATGCTCAACTTGAGCACGTACGGTTTGTCCTCGTGTCAAAAATGGCTAATCCAAGACCATCATTCAGGATCCATAAACTTGGAAATAAACAAAAATCTTTATGGGAGGACCTTAAATCATATGGTGGTCTGATGTTGGACGGGTTTTTGCTCCCACAAATTATCTCTAATCTTTTCTGCGATGCCAAAGAGAAGGCAATTGCCCCTTCTTTTTATGTGGGAATCACATTTGTTCGGTTAATGTCACATGCATATGTTCTTTACAGGTCTCGTAGTTCTCTCTTTTCATTAAATTACATTTATGCAAACCTGGAAATGAACTATTATTCCACCACTTGGGATATTATCATATCTGTTGGAGGTCTTTTTTTTGTCTCTCATTTACTTGCAGCAGAGATATGGTGGAAAATGTTTTCTTCCCCAGAAATGTAGGCGACATATACATATGAAATATTACCTGCAGCTAGTGCTGAATAAATTTTTTGCAATAATTTGATGCAAGTGCTATGATATATCATGAAATTATTAGTTTTTTGGCGTATCTTTGAAACTTGTACGGTTATGGAAATTTATTAATTTTCGTATTCTTGTAACTGTGCCTCAGCTTGCTGTGAGCCTGTGGGACACAGGTGTGGAGGCGTATTAAGGGGGTTTTATTTTTCGTATGTTACTCTATAGTTTGCATTTTTCATTCTAATGAGCATACTAAATGCTTTTATTAAGGGGGTTAATACTCCACATTCTGATTATGTTTGCATTCTTTTGTGCTCTTGAGTATTAGACTCGTATTCTTTTGTTGATATACGTCTGCACACGAGTCAGAGAAAGGTAGAACATTTGTGCACGATTAATAATGTCATATAGGGGTTAGACTATGTATATAACTCAAAGTTATTTAAGCTATTTAATATTTTGAAGACGGTGTCTTTTTTTTTGTTTTGTTTGGGAATTAGTGTTAATTTTCTAATGCACAGGCCAGAATTCCAACACAACAATTTTTGAGTTTGAAGTGAAAAAGATAAAAATAAATGATTGAAATGAAAAAGAAAACTATCAACTGAGTCTACCTTTAGTTTAAATGATATTTTCTTGTCGCACCTAATTAAAGCAAATTGTCTTACATTTGAACACTCAAATATCAACTGAGTCAATAATTTACAATCCCAGCTGACAAAGCTTGTGCTGTTGTGTGAGGCCATACCCTGCCCCGCCTATTACTATTATTTACTCATTTAACTATTGTTGTTGTCATTTTCTGGAGTGTAGGACTTGTTTGTCTTCATTTGTTTTTATTATAACTTAAATATGATGGAAAGTCTTTCAACCTAAACTGCATTATGTCATTGAGAAAGCTCCTCAAGGCCTAAATTTCTTTTCCCTAGGGAATATCAAGTCTGAAATCTTTTATGTACCTTTTTTGTATCTTAGGGTTTGGGTGATTTACGAAATGGATAAGGAATGGATTCATCTGCGTTCAAGGCTTGTAACCGAGTATGAAGAAGGGGTACAAAATTTATCACACAAGCTAGGAACTATGCCAAAACACGTGAAGTTATCTTATGTCCTTGCAAGCGTTGTAAAAATAAGAAGTATATGAAATTTGACAAAGTGTACGACCACTTAATCATTAAGGGATTTGATCCTTCTTACAGTATTTGGGTCTTCCATGGTGAAAGTTATAACTCCGAATCTCAAGTTGAATGGAGTTCAGGAATTCATAAAGAGGATGAAAGTAGAGAGGCATATCACTTATTGAAACGTCTACCCTTTTTATTGCTTTCAAAAGTACAAGAATTTTTTTTAAAAAAAACACTACATTTTCGACCATGTACATTTGCAACATGAAAATATTTTTATAAAATATTTTACCCCTTAAAAGAAAACATCAACCAACTAGTATTTTAAAAATCAAGTGGAATAGTCATAAAAGTGAAATCGTCGCATGTTTCATCAAACCTAAAAAAAAAGACAATAAATTTGAAAAGTATAGCTCATACTATCTCTCAAAAATCTCTCAAAAGCATAAATAAATAGTCTTAAAATTTTTAACGTAAATCATGACTCATAAATCGTAAATGCGGAAAAAGTAGAAGCGTCGGTCCTCGGGTTGTGTGCGCCTTCAGTCCAGTCAAATCATCCGTCAATCCATCCCTCAACCTCACCTGCATCCATCACACCTAATGAGTCTAAAGACTCAACACACCATAATCTTTATAACAAATAATATGTATAAAACCATATGCACCAGTAAAAATACTTTTATGTAAAAATAATATTTCATGACATGTAAACATAAACTTTAACTTTCCCTTTTTCCTCAACATGACATAAAACTTTTAACATGATCATAAACATTTTCTTTTTTCATTTCCTTTGTTGAATTCAGATCGTTAATTGTGAGTTTCCTCAAACCTCAAAAAGTCGATGGATCCATTTACGTGAAACGCAGTACTGGGCGGCGGAGGACACCAGCAACACTCTCACCGGTCAACTGGGCCCTGGCCTATCCTCTTTCGAATGGAATACGATCGTCGGGGCTCCTTCTGCGGCCTTTTCCCATAAATGGGCTCCCTCTAAGGCCTTTTCCCCTGACGATATTTCATTCTTACCGTTACCACATACCGTTACCTCATATTCGTAATAAAGGAAATACGATCGTCGGCCTCCCATTGGTACCGTCACCCTCACGATATGTCCAACATTATGGAATTAGTCACAATTACTTCACTTTCTTCAACGTTTACATTCTCATTACTTTATAAAAATCATGCATAATGTGGGGCCTTGGGTCCGATATCTAATACTAATAATTATAATTGTCACACACCAAATGATTGAGTAAAATACATAATTTGTTGTTCACAAGCTTACATAAACATCGTCAAAATAATTTAATTGTCTCAAATGTTTGAAATATAAATTTTCAACATGCCAACATGAAGTAGTGAACCAAAGAAATCCAAACATCATCACATAGCTCCTAAGACCCGAGAATCCCACTCTAACTCGTATCTCCTCGCCTTGAGCTGGACTCTGGCATCCCAAGCCTCGCCTCACCTACCGTCAAGCACATGAAAACAAGAGGTACCGGACATGCCGGTGAGTATAAACCCAGTATGATACAATCAATCACAAATGGGAGTTAAATTTTCAAATATTTCATATAAATTCATAAAGATGCAATATAATGCAATGCATGATCAGAAGCTGTGGGCTATCAATAAATCTCAAGATCAAGTGAATCATCTGGTCATAGGGTACCCAAGGGAATAGAATCACCCAGCAACATCCACCGACTCATCCGCTCGGGGTGGGGTGCTGTGTTCTACAATCCCAGGACTATGGTGCGCCTATAGAGAGTGTTCAGGCCATAGCAGCGACCTCCGCATACACTATGCCAACTCAACTATAGCCCCATACGTCCAACAAATCAATATATCAAGGCGACCTCCGCCATATCAAATCTGAATCAACAAGTGGCTCAATATGCAATGTCATGATGCAAATCAATATCATCATCTCGATATCATAATCAACTCATCTCAATACAACAATCATCATCAAATCACCAATAGTTCATCAAGCCATAGAGTTTTCAATTTAAAATAAAAATGATACTTTTACCTCGTATGTTATCGACCGTAACATACCTTTCAAATATTACCAAAAGAAGATCGAAATGTGTAGATGAGAAGTCTTGAACCTTTGAATTCTACTATAACTCAAGGACTTTGATCATCTATCAAAACAGAGTAATTTCTGTTCAAAATTCATAATTAGTTCAATACTGCTTTGAATCAAGATCCGTAAATTTCTTAACCTTAATATGCCATAAAAACATTCATTGAATCATTTCATCAAACACATAGCATGCGTGCTAAAGAAATTAGCTCCTATACTTTGCCATTGGCTTCAATTCCATTTTAAATTCAAACCAACACAATTTCAACATCTCCAACATCTCAAATATCAACACAAATATCAATTCTAAACTTCATCCCATTTCCAAACTTGAATAAAAATATAACATACTTACACCATCTTGAAGATCTTGGAGAGAGGATCACAAATCTAACTTCATTTCATAATTTCCTTGAACAAATCTCCCATAGATTGAAGAAGAAATTAGAAGATGAAAGGAAAAATGAAGAACCCTAGCTCTAAACCGATGGAGTAGGAAAAAGAGAAGAGAAAATGATACAAAAATCATTCCCCAATCAAATATATACCATCCAAACCTCAAAACACGTTTTTTGTAAAAGTGCTGGGCGCCATGGCGCATGATTTTGGCGCAGCCGCGCGCACCATACTGTCCAACAACAAAATTTCAGCACCGGGCGCGCCATCGCGCGGGATCTGGCGCAGGGGCGCGCCGTATTCTGCCCAAAAGGTATTTTTAACTTCAGAATTTGCGAAAGTGGTAAACTACAAAGTTGTAGCTCTATGTCTTTTCGTGAACCTCTCCAAATTTCAGATCATTTGAAGGTTTGAGTAAAAAGTTATGCTAAATCTCCCAACATGTGTCATTGTAGGAACGACGATACGCACGACACACTTCGGGGCGCTTTTGGCTTGTCTTCCCTAATGATTTGAACAAAACTCAAAACATAAAAGTTATAGCCTTATGTCATATCTTTTTAATGGAAGTAGCCTCACATCAATTGGATCAATATACAAAACATTATGCTAAAAACCACAACTACTGCCACATTTTTCATACCGTTTCTGCACTTCCATCACCTATTTAGCTCAAATTCAACCTTTGATTCTACCCATCAATTATCTATTCCATTCTATAACATTCATTACCATTTATACCATAACGTAAAGTCATAAACCATCACAACTAATGCCACAATATTTCAAAATTTGGGCATTACAATTCCTCCCCTCTAAAAATAGATTTCGTCCTCGAAATCAATCATCTCTTTCAAGTCTAACATATAATAATCAATACTGAAAATAAAAACCGAGAATAGAAGCGTACTTCATTGGAATAACTCTGGATATTTTTGTCTCATTTTATCTTCTAATTCCCAAGTTGCCTCTTCGACACCATGTCTGTTCCACTGTACTTTAATCAACGGTATCAATTTATTTCTGAGTTGCTTATCTTTTCTATCTAGAATTTTAATCGGTCTCTCAATGTAGCTTAAATTCTGATCTAACTCAACTTCATCGGGTGGAAGTACATGAGAAGGATCTGGATGATATTTCCTCAACATGGACACATGAAAAACATCATGAACACCTGATAACGCAGGAGGAAGAGCTAATCTATAAGCCAAATCACCCACACGTTCCAAAATCTCATACGGACCTACAAATCTCGGTGATAATTTTCCTTTCTTTCCAAATCTAACTGTACCACGGAAAGGAGATATTTTCAGAAAAACTCTGTCACCTTTCTCAAAAATCAACGGCCGTCTCCTGATGTTCGCATACTTAGCCTGCCTATCCTGAGCAGCTCTCATACGACTCTGAATCAATTTCACCTTCTCTGTCATATCTCTTATCATATCAGGTCCTACAATTGGTGCTTCAGATAAATCGTCCCAATACAAAGGAGATCTACATTTCCTGCCATATAGTGCTTCAAATGGTGACATTCCAATGCTCACTTGATAACTGTTGTTATAAGAAAACTCGACAAGTGGTAACGAATCCTGCCAACCAATACCAAAATCCATCACTACAGCTCTCAACATATCCTCTAATGTCTGAATAGTACGTTCTGACTGTCCATCTGTCTGAGGATGATATGCTGTACTCAAATGCAAACGAGTACCAAGAGCCTCTTGTAAACTCTGCCAAAAATGAGAAGAAAATCTGGGATCACGATCTGATACAATTGACTTAGGCACACCATGCAATCTCAAAACTTCTCTGATATACAATCTGGCCATCTGATCATGCCTATATGTCATCTGATACGGAATGAAACATGAAGACTTGGTTAATCTGTCAACGATAACCCAAATTGCATCGCAACCCCTTGACGACCTCGGCAATTTCGTGACAAAGTCCATGGTGATATGGTCCCACTTCCATTCTGGAACCTTAAGGCTATGCAAAAGACCTCCTGGTCGCTTTCTTTCTGCTTTCACTTGTTGACAATTCAAACAACGAGATACAAATTCTACTATGTCAGATTTCATTCTTTTCCACCAAAATTGTTTCTTCAAATCATTGTACATCTTTTTACTTCCAGGGTGTACACTGAATTTACTGCAATGAGCATCATGCAAAATCTGCATCCTCAACTCTGAAATATTAGGAACTACAATACGATCATTCACAAACAAAATACCCTCATTATTGACCTGAAATTCTGATCGATGTCCTGATCTGACGAGTTCAACTGATTTCTGAATGCTTTGATCTAACCTTTGGGCCTCTTTAATTTTAACAAACAACTCGGGTTCTGCCTGAATCATAAATACTCTTACAGGTTGAGTATCTACCACAAAATCCAAACCAGAAAGACAACATTCTTCTACTAGATCAGATACACTGCTAGTGATCAAAGACATATTACATACTTTTCTGCTCAAAGCATCGGCTGCTGCATTAGACTTGCCTGGATAATATTTTATTTCGCAATCATAGTCTTTCAACAAATCTAGCCAACGTCTCTGTCTCATGTTCAGCTCAGCTTGTGAAAAGAGGTATTTCAAACTCTTATGATCAGTGAATATTTCAAATGTCTCCCCATACAAGTAGTGACGCCAAATCTTTAAGGCAAAAACCACTGCTGCTAGTTCCAAGTCATGCACTGGGTATCTAGACTCATGTGGCTTCAACTGTCGTGAAGCATAGGCAACAACACGTCCATGCTGCATTAATACACAACCCAGTCCTTGATGTGAAGCATCAGTGTGCACTGTAAATCCTCCTACACCTGATGGAATAGTCAGAACTGGAGCACTAGTCAATCTCTTCTTAAGTTCAACAAAACTATCCTCACATGCTTGTGACCAAATAAATGGTGCATTCTTTTGTGTCAGCTGGGTAATTGGCCTCGCAATCTGTGAGAATCCTTTAATAAATCTGCGATAATAACCTGCCAAACCCATAAAACTACGTACCTCAGGAACTGATGTCGGTCTAGACCAATTGATGACTGCCTCAACTTTACTCGGATCAACTGATATACCTGCACTTGAAATCACATGTCCAAGGAAAACCACTCTATCCAACCAAAACTCGCATTTGGATAATTTAGCATACAACTTTTCAGTTCTCAAAATCTGCAAAACAGCCCTCAAGTGCTTGACATGCTCAATTTCAGATTTTGAATAAATAAGAATATCATCAATGAAGATCACAACAAATTGATCTATATACCGTTGAAAAACACGGTTCATCAAATCCATAAATACCGCAGGTGCATTGGTCAACCCAAAAGGCATAACCAAAAATTCAAAATGCCCATACCTGGTACGAAAAGCAGTCTTAGGCACATCTATCTCTTTGACTCTTAACTGATGATATCCAGATCTTAAATCAATCTTAGAATATACTGAAGAACCCTGCAACTGGTCAAAGAGATCATCAATCCTTGGCAAAGGATACTTATTCTTTACTGTGGCTTTATTCAACTGTCTATAATCAACACAAAGCCTCATAGACCCATCTTTCTTCTTTACGAATAAAACCGGAGCACCCCAAGGTGAAACACTTGGTCTTATATATCCTTTAGCCAATAGATCCTCAAGTTGTTCCTTTAGTTCCTTCAGTTCAATTGGCGCCATCCTATAAGGAGCTCTAGAAATAGGCTGTGTACCTGGCATCAACTCAATGTTGAACTCAACCTCTCGAACTGGAGGAAAAACTGGAGGAAATCCTGGAAATACATCTGAAAATTCACTAACAATTGGAATATCTGCCAATTTAGGTACTGACCTTAAAATATCAATTGCATAAACCAAGAAACATTCTGCTCCTTTCTGCAACAAACGAGTCATGGACAAAACAGATATCAAAGGAATCTTAGCTCGAGAACCCTTATCATAGAATGTCCAGTGATCTGTCATACCAGGCCTAAACTTAACAATCTTCTGAAAACAGTCTACAGTAGCCCTGTATCTTGTCAACATGTCAATACCAAGTATGCAGTCAAAATCAGACATCTCCAACACAATACAATCAAGCTCAATGACATTATCCTCATAACGAAATTCACAACCACTTATCATTTCTGCTGACCTCATCACTTTGCCCAGTGGAGTAGAAATAGATAATGTAGATGATAATGGCATAGAATGCAGTGAATGCAATGAGACAAAGTGCTCAGCTATGAAAGTATGTGATGCACCAGTATCCATCAAAACATAAGCAGGATAACCTGAGAGAAAACAATTACCTGCAATGACATTATCTGGAGCATTATGTGCCTCATCCTCCGTGAGTGCAAAAACTCGACCCTGTTGTCTAGGTGGCTGTCCTACCCTGTGGCTACCACTCTGTTTGTTCTGATCTGATCGGTTTGACTGCTGATAGGAATGAACTGTAGGGTTCTGACGATTCTGGTGAGGTGTCTGTCTCGATGATCCCCCACTCTGAGACATATCACTGCCACGGTTAGGACACACTCGAGCATAGTGTCCCACCTGGTTACACAAGTGGCAAGCTCCCGAGATTCCTCTACACTGATCGGTATAATGTCTACCACCACACTGACCACAAGTCGGTCCTGAATAACCAGTGCTCTGAACTGAACCAGACTGTCTCGATCCACTAAAACTCGAAAAATTACTGCCATGCCTCTTAAATTGCTTGCCTCTAGCCCGAAACTGCTCTCTTATGTTGCCACTGTTACCGCCATTATTACCCTGTCTGAACTGCTGTCTATAATGTGGTTGTTGGGGTCGTTGCATATACTGAGAACCTCTCTGCCTAATAATTCCGGTTTCAGCTCCCTTGGCTCGATCAAGAGCCTCAGCAAAAGTTTTAGGCCTTCCAGTATTAACCAGGGTAAAGATATCAGAATTAAGACCATTTATGAAGTGATCGGCCTTAGCTTCTTCATCAGATGCTACATGAGGAGCAAATCTCAGTAAATTCGAGAACTTAGCAACATAGTCCTCAATATTCAAATTTCCCTGCTTTAAATTTGCAAACTCGGCTCCCCTATCTTTCCTGTAAGAGGTAGGAAAGAAACGCTGATAAAATTCAGATTTAAAGATATCCCAGGTAACAATCGTACCTCGACTCTCTAAAGCTTTCTTGGTCATGATCCACCAACTTTTAGCAACATCCAATAACTGATGAACAACTAACTTGATTCTACGATCATCTGGATACTCAAGAGATTCAAATAATTGGTCCATATTCTCCAACCAGTTCTCACAGTCTAATGCATTCTCCGTACCCTTCAACATCGGTGGGTGCAAAGACTGAAATCTGGCTAACAGTATCTCCATCGGAGTCGGAGTTATATCCATCTGAGTATGAGTAGCACTGCCCTGATCTTGTGCCACTGGTACGTTCTGTCTATGTCTACCACGACCTCTACCTCGAGTAGCCATGTCTGATATACAATAGATCAACCACAGATAAAATCACAAAATCACAATCATCTCAATCTTGTATCAATCATCTCTGGCTCTCGAGACTCAACAATCTCAAAAATCTCGAATAAAGCTCAACAATATAATTTCTCAATTTAAATCATGTATTTCACATTATGGCACAATGAAAATGCTAACAAATATATAACATGATCAATCAATTCTAACTGACTCGATCTACCCTGTTCCCAAATATCTTACGCTCTGATACCACCTAATGTGGGGCCCCGGGTCCGATATCTAATACTAATAATTATAATTGTCACACACCAAATGATTGAGTAAAATACATAATTTGTTGTTCACAAACTTACATAAACATCGTCAAAATAATTTAATTGTCTCAAATGTTTGAAATATAAATTTTCAACATGCCAACATGAAGTAGTGAACCAAAGAAATCCAAACATCATCACATAGCTCCTAAGACCCGAGAATCCCACTCTAACTCGTATCTCCTCGCCTTGAGCTGGACTCTGGCATCCCAAGCCTCGCCTCACCTACCGTCAAGCACATGAAAACAAGAGGTACCGGACATGCCGGTGAGTATAAACCCAGTATGATACAATCAATCACAAATGAGAGTTAAATTTTCAAATATTTCATATAAATTCATAAAGATGCAATATAATGCAATGCATGATCAGAAGCTGTGGGCTATCAATAAATCTCAAGATCAAGTGAATCATCTGGTCATAGGGTACCCAAGGGAATAGAATCACCCAGCAACATCCACCGACTCATCCGCTCGGGGTGGGGTGCTGTGTTCTACAATCCCAGGACTATGGTGCGCCTATAGAGAGTGTTCAGGCCATAGCAGCGACCTCCGCATACACTATGCCAACTCAACTATAGCCCCATACGTCCAACAAATCAATATATCAAGGCGACCTCCGCCATATCAAATCTGAATCAACAAGTGGCTCAATATGCAATGTCATGATGCAAATCAATATCATCATCTCGATATCATAATCAACTCATCTCAATA
Organism: Primulina huaijiensis; assembly: GCF_012295235.1. Classification (NCBI taxonomy): domain Eukaryota; kingdom Viridiplantae; phylum Streptophyta; class Magnoliopsida; order Lamiales; family Gesneriaceae; genus Primulina; species Primulina huaijiensis. The sequence goes on from NC_133322.1 coordinate 13,230,494, forward strand.
CAACAATCATCATCAAATCACCAATAGTTCATCAAGCCATAGAGTTTTCAATTTAAAATAAAAATGATACTTTTACCTCGTATGTTATCGACCGTAACATACCTTTCAAATATTACCAAAAGAAGATCGAAATGTGTAGATGAGAAGTCTTGAACCTTTGAATTCTATTATAACTCAAGGACTTTGATCATCTATCAAAACAGAGTAATTTCTGTTCAAAATTCATAATTAGTTCAATACTGCTTTGAATCAAGATCCGTAAATTTCTTAACCTTAATATGCCATAAAAACATTCATTGAATCATTTCATCAAACACATAGCATGCGTGCTAAAGAAATTAGCTCCTATACTTTGCCATTGGCTTCAATTCCATTTTAAATTCAAACCAACACAATTTCAACATCTCCAACATCTCAAATATCAACACAAATATCAATTTTAAACTTCATCCCATTTCCAAACTTGAATAAAAATATAACATAATTACACCATCTTGAAGATCTTGGAGAGAGGATCACAAATCTAACTTCATTTCATAATTTCCTTGAACAAATCTCCCATAGATTGAAGAAGAAATTAGAAGATGAAAGGAAAAATGAAGAACCCTAACTCTAAACCGATGGAGTAGGAAAAAGAGAAGAGAAAATGATACAAAATCATTCCCCAATCAAATATATACCATCCAAGCCTCAAAACACGTTTTTTGTAAAAGTGCTGTGCGCCATGGCGCATGATTTTGGCGTAGCCGCGCGCACCATACTGTCCAACAACAAAATTTCAGCACCGGGCGCGCCATCGCGCGGGATCTGGCGCAGGGGCGCGCCGTATTCTGCCCAAAAGGTATTTTTAACTTCAGAATTTGCAAAAGTGGCAAACTACAAAGTTGTAGCTCTATGTCTTTTCGTGAACCTCTCCAAATTTCAGATCATTTGAAGGTATGAGTAAAAAGTTATGCTAAATATCCCAACATGTGTCATTGTAGGAACGACGATACGCACGACACACTTCGGGGCGCTTTTGGCTTGTCTTCCCTAATGATTTGAACAAAACTCAAAACATAAAAGTTATAGCCTTATGTCATATCTTTTTAATGGAAGTAGCCTCACATCAATTGGATCAATATACAAAACATTATGCTAAAAACCACAACTACTGCCACATTTTTCATACCGTTTCTGCACTTCCATCACCTATTTAGCTCAAATTCAACATTTGATTCTACCCATAAATTATCTATTCCATTCTATAACATTCATTACCATTTATACCACAACGTAAAGTCATAAACCATCACAACTAATGCCACAATATTTCAAAATTTGGGCATTACACATAACATATAATTTTGTTTTTGAAACCAAGCATGCAACATGTCTTTTAAAAATCCCATAGACATTTAAAAATCATAATTTAATCATGAACATTTCACAAACATCTGAACATAATCATAATATCATAAAAACAGCATTTAGAGCACTGCCATGACGTTTACTAATTTTTAGGTGTAAAAAGACCGTTTTACCTATGGACTGGACATTTTACGTTTTCGACTTTTTTCTTGATTTCTTGACTCTAACATGTCCTAGACAATTATTTAAGCTTAAATAAATTTTTCAATAATTTTATTTATCTTAGATATTAAACTTTTTCATTTATATTTAATTAATTGGTTTGACAGTGTTTTAATCCCGAAAAATCCCAACTTTAATATAAAATTCCTAAATTTAAAATTTAGTCTTTTTATATTATTTTAGCCCTTATGAACCACGACTCGACCCCCGTGAGCCGTTTTTCAATTTCCTTTTATCAGTTAAAACCCTAATATGACACCTAAACTTCGACCCCGAGCCAACTTTCGATTTTCTCGAGTCACCCTCGAGCCAAGTTGATCCAAAACCTGACCAACATCCTAGAGTACCCTATTGGACCCTAAGTTCACTTAGAAACCCTTCCTAAACCCAAAAACGTGAGCCCCATACTTACCCATAAGCTGGCCGAGAGTTTATTTTACATGGACTCTAAATCTTGAGTCCCCACCCTTACCAGCGAGCCCAGCCCCTGAACCAACCACTCGTGCACCCTCCTAGGACTCTAGTGCATCACCTTATCCCGGCCCTCGAACCACAAACCGAGCCCCAAGCCCCTGGAAGCTGCGCGAACCCTGCACAAATCTGTGCATGTTCTCATGTAGAGTCCTAGCATGCCCCTAACTCGAGTTCTAGCCTGGCTAGGACTCTCCCTTCGACTGAACCAACCCCTGACCGAGCCCTGGTCCCAAGCCGTGACTCCCCAGCCCTCACAACAAGGAACCCGATCGCCCCAAGCCCCATGACAGCAGAAATCGGTTCCTGTTATTTGGCTTGTTTCTTTCGACTTTGGTGGTGTTTAGGGTGAGTGTGTGTGACTCTAAATCATGCATAAACATCACCTGTGCAAAACCTATGGCCATGGCAGCCCCGTTACACAATAAAGTCATGAATTTGCATAAAAAACTCAAGTTCCCTCATGTGTGCATGCAATATTCCGAAAAATAATGATAGAAAATTTATGCCTTTCATGCATACAATAATTAAAACAATAATATGATATGATGGTGGAGAAAAGGAGATGTATGGCGTGTCTTTGCGTTATGTACGCACGAAAACCGTTGACGACGAAGAACGGAGTGAAACCTTTGGCTTGTTTCTACTTGAACCCCTTCGAAAATTCCTTCTATAAGCTGTGTGTGTTGTGTCGTGTGTGTGGTGCATTTTGAAGAGAGTTTTTCTGAAATTTTTGGAGAGGGAGGCGTGGAAGTGAGGGTAGGGTTTTAGGTGATTATTGTTTTAAATAGCTAATTTGATACTAACAAGGTTTTAGACCTATTAAACCTCTAAATTAAGTCCATTAGTCTTAATTAGAATTTAATAAAATATTATCAAGGTTTTTGTTTAAATAAATTTGTGAATTTATTAGCCGGGTTGTCAAAAAGCTCGTATTTTATTTGAAAAACCAACACCGATAAAATTTAGGTCTCGGCGTATAAATCACCTCAAAACCCCTTATTTTCAAAAATATGAAAAACCATCAACTATATATTAAATAATTAAAAATAATTATTTAATAAAAATATTTCACGTTTTTCAGCCCTCGGTCTCCGTTCCTCGATCGCAACTTGAATATTCTATAAAAAAAAAAAAATTTTATGCATGATGATAATAAAATCATATTTAACATAGAAGCATTTATATCACATAATCAATTAGCAATTAAAATCAGTTAATTACTCATTTTTCATTTTCTTCGACTCACATGCAGTTGGATTACGTTTTCTTAATTTTGGACATTATACTTATATAAGGATGTCTTTGTACCTGAAGATGAGGTTGGACACAATATGTCTGAAGCAAAAGATTATGAGTTTGCTAATTTATTAGAATATGCAGAAACTCCTCTCTTCCTTGGTTGTACAGCTTATACAAAGTTGTCAGCAGTCGTCACGTTATATAATTATAAGTCTACTAATGGTCACACTAACAATTGTTTCAATGAGCTACTGAAGATCTTAGTTGACATGCTTCCAGAAAAAAATACACTTCCAGAAACTGTTTACTCGATGAGAAAATTGTTGAAACCATTTGACTTAGGATATGAGAAGATTCATGCTTGCCCAAACAAATGTTGTCTGTTTAGAATGAACTTAAAGACCCTGTTGTCCAAAGTGTGGTTCCTCAAGATGGAAGGTAGACAAAGTCACCACCAAAGTTCGTAAAGGAGTTCCTGAAAAAGTGCTACGGTATTTTCCTGTGATACCAAGATTGAAAAGGATGTTTAAATCAAAAGAAAAGGCCGAAGAGATGATTTGGCATTCCAACCACAAAAAGTCAAGATAATATGATGTGTCATCCAGTTGATTCAGTAGCTTGGGATACAATAAATCATAAGTGGCCAAATTTTGCATCAGATCCTAGAAATCTCCGCCTTGGTCTTGCAAGATGGATTCAATCCTTTTGATGACCTTAGTTCCAGATATAGTTGTTGGCCCGTTATTTTGGTCAATTATAACCTTCCACCATTGATCTGCATGACAAAGGAAAATCTTATGCTGACATTACTGATTCCAGGTTCGAAGCAACCGGGAAATGATATAGATGTATACTTGGAACCCCTTGTGGAGGATTTGAAGGAGTTGTGGGACACAAGTGTGGAGGCGTATGATGCATTTAACAAGTCAATGTTCAATCTGAAGGTTATTATGATGTGGACAATCAATTATTTTCCAGCTTATGGAAACTTAGTTGGATGTGCCACAAAAGGGAAACTCGGTTGCCCAATATGTGGTGAAGACATATGTTCAATGTGGCTTAAGTATAGTAGAAAGTTTGCATACTTGGACCACAGGAGATTTCTTTCCCCTAATCATCTATTTCGTGATAAAAAGAAGTGGTTTAATGGGAAAAAAGAGAGGGGGAAAAAAAGAGAGACCTTTGAATAGGTTAGAAATTCCAATGCAACGAAAGATATTGAAAATGATTGGGGTAAAAAGAAAAAGAGTGACACTGTCAATACTTCAAGTAAAAAAAGGAAGAAGCGGGATAATTCAAAAGAGTTACGAAAACCAGTTCAAATGTGGAAGAAAAAGTCCATCTTTTTCGATTTTCCATATTGGAGTGTAAGTTATTTGCAATTTATTAATTATTTTTTATATAAATTAATTTTTTTAATCATATATTGTTATAAATATTCTGAACTAACACTATGAAACATGTTGATGGTTATTTTTAGGGGCTCCTACTACATCATAACATAGATGTGATGCATGTTGAAAAGAACATCTGCGAGAATATCATAGGCACACTGTTAAACCAGAAGAAAAAATCCAAAGATGGTGTGAATGCTCGCAAAGATTTGATGCATTTAAAAATTAGAGAAGAATTACATCCTCAAGAAAAGGGAGAAAATAAATATCACTTACCTACTGCACCTTACACTTTATCTAAGAAGGAAATGGATATATTTTGCTCTAGGTTGAAAAAAATAAAGTTACCTTCAAATGTCTGCTTTTCTTTTGCATAAAACGTGCTATAATTTTTTTTTTTAAACCTTACAAAGCATCGGTCGAATCATACACATTTGCATAAAAATATTTTAGAACCATTTTAAAATTAAAACAACAAACTATATATTTGAGAAATACAGCCCATACTATAATCTCTCAAAAATCACTCAAAACATAAATAAAAAGTCGTAAAAATATAGATTTAACATTACTTAAAATCATAAATCATAAACTAGTGCGGAAACTAGCGTCGGTTCTCGGGTTATGTGCACCTTCAGTCCAGCAAAGTCAACCATCAAGACCTCCATTAACATATTCATAATCAATAGCACATGCATCAATCACACCTAGTGAGTCTAAAGACTCAACACGTCATATCCTTGATAACAAGTACTACATAATACAGTTAACATATAACAGTGAAAAATACTTGTACTTAAAATATCATTTTCTTAATAATGCATAAACTTTAAACTTAAACATTTTCAAAAACATAACCATAGCACATAGACATATTCATATTCATATCCATATTCGTATCCATATACATATTCATATTCATGTTCGTGTTTGTTGAATTCAGATCGTGATTGTGACTCGTATTCTTAATCTTAATGGGCGATGGATCCATCTAAAGAAAACCACAGTACTGGGCGGCGGGGGACACCAGCAACACTCTCACCGGTCAACTGCGCCCTGGCCTACGTATTAACATATTCGTATTCGTATTCGTATTCGTATCCGTATCAAAGGAAACTCGATCGTCGGGCTCCCACTGGGACCATAACCCTCACGATATTTCCAACATGTAGTAGTCACAATCCCTTCACGTCCTTCAACATGTTATCATCACTTAATAAAAATAATGCATATATATATATATCGTTTTT
>NC_133322.1:13236625-13236711 GCF_012295235.1 Primulina huaijiensis
TAAATCGAGGTCTTTTAAATTAATCTTTAAATGTGACGTATTAATGTGTTTTAATCCCGAATTAAACCAAACCTTAATAAAAAATT
>NC_133322.1:13239954-13243114 GCF_012295235.1 Primulina huaijiensis
GCATCGGCCGAATCATACACATTTGCATAAAAATATTTTAGAACCATTTTAAAATTAAAACAACAAACTATATATTTGAGAAATACAGCCCATACTATAATCTCTCAAAAATCACTCAAAACATAAATAAAAAGTCGTAAAAATATAGATTTAACATCACTTAAAATCATAAATCATAAACTAGTGCGGAAACTAGCGTCGGTTCTCGGGTTATGTGCACCTTCAGTCCAGCAAAGTCAACCATCAAGACCTCCATTAACATATTCATAATCAATAGCACATGCATCAATCACACCTAGTGAGTCTAAAGACTCAACACGTCATATCCTTGATAACAAGTACTACATAATACATTTAACATATAACAGTGAAAAATACTTGTACTTAAAATATCATTTTCTTAATAATGCATAAACTTTAAACTTAAACATTTTCAAAAACATAACCATAGCACATAGACATATTCATATTCATATCCATATTCGTATCCATATACATATTCATATTCATGTTCGTGTTTGTTGAATTCAGATCGTGATTGTGACTCGTATTCTTAATCTTAATGGGCGATGGATCCATCTAAAGAAAACCACAGTACTGGGCGGCGGGGGACACCAGCAACACTCTCACCGGTCAACTGCGCCCTGGCCTACGTATTAACATATTCGTATTCGTATTCGTATTCGTATCCGTATCAAAGGAAACTCGATCGTCGGGCTCCCACTGGGACCATAACCCTCACGATATTTCCAACATGTAGTAGTCACAATCCCTTCACGTCCTTCAACATGTTATCATCACTTAATAAAAATAATGCATATATATATATATCGTTTTTATTTTTGAAACCAAGCATACAACATGTCTTTTAAATGTCCAATTTAAAACTTAATAATTCATGAACATTTAAAAATCATAACTTAAGATATTAAAAATCATAAACATCCATGAACATTTTTAGAATAAACATTTTAACATCATAAACGTTTAAAATAAACGTTTTAGCATATTAAATCATAAAACATTAAACATATTAACGTCTTAAAAATCCATAAACATTTAAAATTGACATATTAACATATAAACATTCATAATCATTGAAAATAATCATATTAGCATATAAAACAGCATTCAGGACACTGCCATGACGTTACTAATTTTTAGGTGTAAAAAGACCGTTTTACCCCTAGACTTAACATTTCACGTTTTTGACTTTTTCTTAACTTTATTGACTCTAACATGTCCCAAATAATTATTTAAGCCTACATGAATTTTCTCATATTTTTATTTAGCCTAAATCGAGAACTTTTAAATTAATCTTTAAATGTGACGTATTAATGTGTTTTAATCCCAAATTAAACCAAAACTTAATATAAAATTCCCAAATTAAAAAATTAGACTTATAATAATTATTTAAGCTTAACCCTAATTTTTCATAATTTTATAAGGCATAAAACTAGGCGTTTCTATTAACTCGTTAATTAGCGTTTCGTGCGGCGATTAAATCACGAATAAATCCAAAACTCGTTATTTTGCTCCCAAATTTTAAACATAGTATTTTTATGATTTATTCTACCCTTCCAAGTCATGAGCCACCCCCGTGGACCCATGGAATCAATTTTAGCTTTATTATTTTCGTTTTTGACACCTTATCGAACACACCGAGCCATCTCCTAATATACTCGAGCCACGCCCAAGCCACCTTGAGCCAAAAACAACCCAACTCATATATGAACCCTTCTGACCAGCCCCAAGCCCAAGAACCAGCCCCTGGCCCGCGTTAAAGCTCCTGCAACCTGGACCCTGTTACATGCGTGTGTGCAGGTGGAGTGTTTTTGAACAAAAGAACTCCTAACCAATGTAGGACTCCTCCCAACCCTTAACCATCGAGCCACCCTGACCCTAACTTACCCTGGACAATGACCAGACCATATCCAGACCAGCCCAGCCCCTGAACCCAAGCAGCGAAGCCCCTGAACCTTGACAGCAACCTCACGTCTAACTTGCTGCCAAGAAATTCTTCCTCACGTTTTCTGTGCTTGGCTCGAGCCCCATCGAGCCACCCTGTACCAACTCATGACCTGACCCTCTAGGCACCCTCTTGGACCCTTATAACCCTTAGGACCTGACCTTAACCCCAAACCGAAGCACTACATCAGTAGCATGCCACAGCCGAGAAACCCACTTGCTCTAAACTCTTGTTTTCTTGCTTAGCCACTTAACCCACGAGCCAGCCCTTGAACCAGCCCCTCGTGCACCTTCCTAGGACGCTAAGGACGCGCCCTAGCCCAGCCCTAAACCCCCAGGCCGAGCCATCTACCCTGCACAAGCCGCTGGACCTGCACGTTTTCCCTTGGGCTGTCGGGTGGGAGTCCTAGCTTGCTAGGACTCCTCCCAGCCCTCTTGGCTCGAGTCCTAGCGTGGCTAGGACCCCTTCTCTGATCCCTCACGAGCCTCCAACCCAGTCCTGGACCAACCGAACAAAGCCAGGCCTCAAAGCTCATGAAACCCGATCACCTATGGCACACAAACGTTCGAATTCTGTTCCGGCATACTCGGTTCGTGTTTGCAGCGTGTGTGTGTTCTTAGGACTATAAACCCGTGTAAAAGCTTGCTGGTTTGATCCCTAACTCATGGCAGCCCCTTATACATCATACAAGCATGATTTTGAAACAACAACCAAGCTTTAAAAATTCATGTTCATATAAAAACGAAAATAAATAAATAAATCACTTGTTTTTCATACAAGACATGATTAAATTCATATTATGGTGTGATCAATGTTTGAAGGAAGAAATATGCGTGCCTTTGCGTATTAAACGCACGAAAAACCGTTGACGATTGCGAAGAACGACGACGACGACCTTGGTTAGAAGTTCCTTGAAGCCTTCCAACTTTTTCTTTCAAATTATTGAGTGTGTGTGTCGTGTATAAAATTGGTGGGGGAGAGTTTGATTAATTTAGGGATGTGGGGCGTGGGTTATGGTGTGCATAGGGTAGGTTTTAGCTTTTAAATATTGCTTAAAATCCTAATCAAACTCTAATTACTAGCTTAGGCCTATTAACCATGTTAATTAGGCTCATTTAGCCCATTAGTGTTTAATTAAAATATTACAAATAATTTTGTTTAATAAAGTTTGTGAATTTATTAGTCGGGTTG
>NC_133322.1:13243214-13264861 GCF_012295235.1 Primulina huaijiensis
TCCTAATATACTCGAGCCACGCCCAAGCCACCTTGAGCCAAAACCAACCCAACTCATCTATGAACCCTGCTGACCAGCCCCAAGCCCAAGAACCAGCCCCTGGCCCGCGTTAAAGCTCCTGCAACCTGGACCCTGTTACATGCGTGTGTGCAGGTGGAGTGTTTTTGAACAAAAGAACTCCTAACCAATCTAGGACTCCTCCCAACCCTTAACCATCGAGCCACCCTGACCCTAACTTACCCTGTACAATGACCAGACCATATCCAGACCAGCCCAGCCCCTGAACCCAAGCAGCAAAGCCCCTGAACCTTGACAGCAACCTCACGTCTAACTTGCTGCCAAGAAATTCTTCCTCACGTTTTCTGTGCTTGGCTCGAGCCCCATCGAGCCACCCTGTACCAACTCATGACCTGACCCTCTAGGCACCCTCTTGGACCCTTATAACCCTTAGGACCTGACCTTAACCCCAAACCGAAGCACTACATCAGTAGCATGCCACAGCCGAGAAACCCACTTGCTCTAAACTCTTGTTTTCTTGCTTAGCCACTTAACCCACGAGCCAGCCCTTGAACCAGCCCCTCGTGCACCTTCCTAGGACGCTAAGGACGCGCCCTAGCCCAGCCCTAAACCCCCAGGCCGAGCCATCTACCCTGCACAAGCCGCTGGACCTGCACGTTTTCCCTTGGGCTGTCGGGTGGGAGTCCTAGCTTGCTAGGACTCCTCCCAGCCCTCTTGGCTCGAGTCCTAGCGTGGCTAGGACCCCTTCTCTGACCCCTCACGAGCCTCCAACCCAGTCCTGGACCAACCGAACAAAGCCAAGCCTCAAAGCTCATGAAACCCGATCTCCTATGGCACACAAACGTTTGAATTCTGTTCCGGCATACTCGGTTCGTGTTTGCAGCGTGTGTGTGTTCTTGGGACTATAAACCCGTGTAAAAGCTTGCTGGTTTGATCCCTAACTCATGGCAGCCCCTTATACATCATACAAGCATGATTTTGAAACAACAACCAAGCTTTAAAAATTCATGTTCATATAAAAACGAAAATAAATAAATAAATCACTTGTTTTTCATACAAGACATGATTAAATTCATATTATGGTGTGATCAATGTTTGAAGGAAGAAATATGCGTGCCTTTGCGTATTAAACGCACGAAAAACCGTTGACGATTGCGAAGAACGACGACGACGACCTTGGTTAGAAGTTCCTTGAAGCCTTCCAACTTTTTCTTTCAAATTATTGAGTGTGTGTGTCGTGTATAAAATTGGTGGGGGAGAGTTTGATTAATTTAGGGATGTGGGGCGTGGGTTATGGTGTGCATAGGGTAGGTTTTAGCTTTTAAATATTGCTTAAAATCCTAATCAAACTCTAATTACTAGCTTAGGCCTATTAACCATGTTAATTAGGCTCATTTAGCCCATTAGTGTTTAATTAAAATATTACAAATAATTTTGTTTAATAAAGTTTGTGAATTTATTAGTCGGGTTGCCAAAACGTTTGCATTTTTGTTGAAAATCCGACACCGATAAAAATTACGTCTCGGCGTATAAAGTTACCTCAAAACCCCTTATTTTCAAAAAATAATAAAAAGCATCACCCACATTTAAATAATTAAAAACAACTATTTAATAAAAATATTTTCTATTTTTCAGCCCTCGGTCTCCGTTCCTCGATCGCAACTCGAATAACCTTTAAAAATACATTTTAATGTAACCATGTAGAAAAATATAATTTAAACATGTAAATATGCATAACCTAATTAATTTATGCAGTTAAAATATTTAATTAAAATACAAAGGAATTTAATAATTTTTATGCATGTGGTTCGCGTGGACTTTTAAATTTTCGGGGCGTTACAATCTTCCCCCCCCCCCTTAAATTGAATTTCGTCCTCGAAATTCGCTTATTCTTAATAACCCAAAGTTTAGATTCGGTTCTAGTATCCCAAAACTCCACGATTCCGCTACGCTACTCTTGATAAAACTTAAACTCTAGAATGTCCTTACGTCTCCTAGATCCCAATTAAATTTTCCTTCTAAATTCTTATTTTACGAATTGCAACTTAAAAAGAACCATTATGACTTAGTGATGTTACTATTATAACCTTGAATTTCAAATTTTTCTTACAATTCTCAATATTAAAAGATGGATGACCATACTTATCGTATATTACTTTCCTTATTTTTTACCCAAAATTTTCATCATCCTATCAAATTTCAATCTTAAAATCCCAAACGCATCCGCTAACGCTTAGATTTTCAAGCCTAATATCGTTTCATCCTTAAAACCCTTGCTTAAAATTCCTTATAACACTATAACCAAGATATCCCAAAATTCCAAATATTCTTAAAAGTCTAAATCATCAAAAATTGTTACCATTTAAATCATTCAATTATCGCTTATTGCTAAAATAGCTCCCAAATTCCTTAACAATTGAAAAATTAATTCTTATTTCCTCAAATTTTTCTTAATTGGTCCTAAATTTCGAAAATCCTACGATTAACCCATAAGTTCTTGGCATTCTTAATTTCCTTCTAAAGGTTTCCCATGACAAAATTTCGATAATTTTAAACTTATTTACCCAAAAATCAATTCCTATAACTAATCTACCTTTCATCAAAACTTAAAATCTCAATTTATACATTTTCTTACTTCCCAAGATAACCGCAGTCTTCGAATCATTATTCCTTACGTCTAATTCCCAATATTAACTTAACTAATAACCACGAGTTATCAGTATTTTCTTAGAAAAATCTACGTGTCCCAAAAGCATTCATAATATTCACGATTAACTTATGTACCCAAACAGTAGAGCGTCAATACTAAAACCCAAAAATCAACATAGTCCTAATTCCACCACAAAACCAACATGCGTTGAAACCAAATAATTTCTTATTTCATATCGTAACACGTATAAAAATTCTAATGCATATAAAGCATATATCCTCACAATGCTATTAAACATGTGATGTGAACATATAATTCATATAATTATGTAGGTAGCAACATATAAATCATATAAAGCATGTAAATTTACAAGTTGAGGCTTGATGACTGATCTTTCCGGCGCTGATGGTGGCACAACCCTTCACAGGACCTTTGCTCTGAAACCAACTGAAACGTCTGCTTTTCTTTTGCATAAAACGTGCTAGAATTTTTTTTTTTTAAAAAAACCTTACATGGCATCGGCCGAATCATACACATTTGCATAAAAATATTTTAGAACCATTTTAAAATTAANCATGTAAGGTTTTTTTTTAAAAAAAAAATTCTAGCACGTTTTATGCAAAAGAAAAGCAGACGTTTCAGTTGGTTTCAGAGCAAAGGTCCTGTGAAGGGTTGTGCCACCATCAGCGCCGGAAAGATCAGTCATCAAGCCTCAACTTGTAAATTTACATGCTTTATATGATTTATATGTTGCTACCTNAAAACATAACCATAGCACATAGACATATTCATATTCATATCCATATTCGTATCCATATACATATTCATATTCATGTTCGTGTTTGTTGAATTCAGATCGTGATTGTGACTCGTATTCTTAATCTTAATGGGCGATGGATCCATCTAAAGAAAACCACAGTACTGGGCGGCGGGGGACACCAGCAACACTCTCACCGGTCAACTGCGCCCTGGCCTACGTATTAACATATTCGTATTCGTATTCGTATTCGTATCCGTATCAAAGGAAACTCGATCGTCGGGCTCCCACTGGGACCATAACCCTCACGATATTTCCAACATGTAGTAGTCACAATCCCTTCACGTCCTTCAACATGTTATCATCACTTAATAAAAATAATGCATATATATATATATCGTTTTTATTTTTGAAACCAAGCATACAACATGTCTTTTAAATGTCCAATTTAAAACTTAATAATTCATGAACATTTAAAAATCATAACTTAAGATATTAAAAATCATAAACATCCATGAACATTTTTAGAATAAACATTTTAACATCATAAACGTTTAAAATAAACGTTTTAGCATATTAAATCATAAAACATTAAACATATTAACGTCTTAAAAATCCATAAACATTTAAAATTGACATATTAACATATAAACATTCATAATCATTGAAAATAATCATATTAGCATATAAAACAGCATTCAGGACACTGCCATGACGTTTACTAATTTTTAGGTGTAAAAAGACCGTTTTACCCCTAGACTTAACATTTCACGTTTTTGACTTTTTCTTAACTTTATTGACTCTAACATGTCCCAAATAATTATTTAAGCCTACATGAATTTTCTCATATTTTTATTTAGCCTAAATCGAGAACTTTTAAATTAATCTTTAAATGTGACGTATTAATGTGTTTTAATCCCAAATTAAACCAAAACTTAATATAAAATTCCCAAATTAAAAAATTAGACTTATAATAATTATTTAAGCTTAACCCTAATTTTTCATAATTTTATAAGGCATAAAACTAGGCGTTTCTATTAACTCGTTAATTAGCGTTTCGTGCGGCGATTAAATCACGAATAAATCCAAAACTCGTTATTTTGCTCCCAAATTTTAAACATAGTATTTTTATGATTTATTCTACCCTTCCAAGTCATGAGCCACCCCCGTGGACCCATGGAATCAATTTTAGCTTTATTATTTTCGTTTTTGACACCTTATCGAACACACCGAGCCATCTCCTAATATACTCGAGCCACGCCCAAGCCACCTTGAGCCAAAACCAACCCAACTCATATATGAACCCTTCTGACCAGCCCCAAGCCCAAGAACCAGCCCCTGGCCCGCGTTAAAGCTCCTGCAACCTGGACCCTGTTACATGCGTGTGTGCAGGTGGAGTGTTTTTGAACAAAAGAACTCCTAACCAATGTAGGACTCCTCCCAACCCTTAACCATCGAGCCACCCTGACCCTAACTTACCCTGGACAATGACCAGACCATATCCAGACCAGCCCAGCCCCTGAACCCAAGCAGCGAAGCCCCTGAACCTTGACAGCAACCTCACGTCTAACTTGCTGCCAAGAAATTCTTCCTCACGTTTTCTGTGCTTGGCTCGAGCCCCATCGAGCCACCCTGTACCAACTCATGACCTGACCCTCTAGGCACCCTCTTGGACCCTTATAACCCTTAGGACCTGACCTTAACCCCAAACCGAAGCACTACATCAGTAGCATGCCACAGCCGAGAAACCCACTTGCTCTAAACTCTTGTTTTCTTGCTTAGCCACTTAACCCACGAGCCAGCCCTTGAACCAGCCCCTCGTGCACCTTCCTAGGACGCTAAGGACGCGCCCTAGCCCAGCCCTAAACCCCCAGGCCGAGCCATCTACCCTGCACAAGCCGCTGGACCTGCACGTTTTCCCTTGGGCTGTCGGGTGGGAGTCCTAGCTTGCTAGGACTCCTCCCAGCCCTCTTGGCTCGAGTCCTAGCGTGGCTAGGACCCCTTCTCTGATCCCTCACGAGCCTCCAACCCAGTCCTGGACCAACCGAACAAAGCCAAGCCTCAAAGCTCATGAAACCCGATCACCTATGGCACACAAACGTTCGAATTCTGTTCCGGCATACTCGGTTCGTGTTTGCAGCGTGTGTGTGTTCTTAGGACTATAAACCCGTGTAAAAGCTTGCTGGTTTGATCCCTAACTCATGGCAGCCCCTTATACATCATACAAGCATGATTTTGAAACAACAACCAAGCTTTAAAAATTCATGTTCATATAAAAACGAAAATAAATAAATAAATCACTTGTTTTTCATACAAGACATGATTAAATTCATATTATGGTGTGATCAATGTTTGAAGGAAGAAATATGCGTGCCTTTGCGTATTAAACGCACGAAAAACCGTTGACGATTGCGAAGAACGACGACGACGACCTTGGTTAGAAGTTCCTTGAAGCCTTCCAACTTTTTCTTTCAAATTATTGAGTGTGTGTGTCGTGTATAAAATTGGTGGGGGAGAGTTTGATTAATTTAGGGATGTGGGGCGTGGGTTATGGTGTGCATAGGGTAGGTTTTAGCTTTTAAATATTGCTTAAAATCCTAATCAAACTCTAATTACTAGCTTAGGCCTATTAACCATGTTAATTAGGCTCATTTAGCCCATTAGTGTTTAATTAAAATATTACAAATAATTTTGTTTAATAAAGTTTGTGAATTTATTAGTCGGGTTGCCAAAACGTTTGCATTTTTGTTGAAAATCCGACACCGATAAAAATTACGTCTCGGCGTATAAAGTTACCTCAAAACCCCTTATTTTCAAAAAATAATAAAAAGCATCACCCACATTTAAATAATTAAAAACAACTATTTAATAAAAATATTTTCTATTTTTCAGCCCTCGGTCTCCGTTCCTCGATCGCAACTCGAATAACCTTTAAAAATATATTTTAATGTAACCATGTAGAAAAATATAATTTAAACATGTAAATATGCATAACATAATTAATTTATGCAGTTAAAACATTTAATTAAAATACAAAGGAATTTAATAATTTTTATGCATGTGGTTCGCGTGGACTTTTAAATTTTCGGGGCGTTACATACCTGATGGCTATAGGTAACTGTGTTTCTTTAGAAGAGCGTAAACTTATTGGGCTGAAATCTCATGAATGTCATGTTCAACAATTGCTATCGGTAGCATTGAGAAAATTTTTACCGAAAGGTCCGCGTAATGCTATATATTTGTTGGGTGCATTTTACAATGAATTATGTCAAAGAGTGCTAGATAGGAACCGTTTAGAACAACTCGAGGAGAATATTGTTGAAATTCTATGCATGTTGGAAAGATATTTTCCACCTATTTTCTTTACCATCTCAGTTCATTTAACAATTCATTTAGCAAGAGAGGCTCGCTTGTGTGGACCAGTCCAATTCCACTGGATGTATCCATTTGAAATGTAATAAATAGTGATTTATCTTTTTGACAAATTTTATATATAAAATGGTATAAATTTTGCTAAGCAAGGCCGGAAGGTTGCATAGCTGAGTGTTATCTCGCAGAAGAACGAATGATATTTTGTAGTGCTTACATAAAAAGGCTTCTATTATTGGTGTTCGTTATAATCGGAAGGATGATTTGGAAAATGGATTAGTGGAAGGTCGCTCAATTTCTAAAGGTAAAAAAAAGATTTTAGAAGACCACGTGTTGCAAGCCGCACATCGATATGTGTTGTTCAATACTGCAGAAGTTGAACTTTACTGAAACGTCTGCTTATTTATTTTCTTAAAAAGTACTAGAAAATTTTATTTTATTTTTTTTAACACCCTCATAAAATTTCGGCCACGACATACACATATACATAAAATATTTTTGCACCATTTTGAAATAAAACCAATCAACTAGTACTTTAAATTTTAAGGAAAAAGTCGAATTTTCAACCGACTAACATTTTACCAAACCTAAAAAGAAATAAAGTTTAAAAGTTTAGCACATACTAAATCTCTAAAAAATCACTCATAAATAATTAAAAATCATAAAATATCATTAACATAATTTAAAATCATAAATCAAAAACTAGTGCGGAAAACTAGCGTCGGTCCTCGGGTTATGTGCACCTTCAGTCCAGTCCGATTAGGCATCCAAGCCTCCCTCAACATTATAATCATACTCACCTGCATCATACACACCTAGTGAGTCTAAAGACTCAACACGTCATATCCTTGATAACAAGTAATACATAATACAGATCGCATACAACAATGAAAAATAATTGTATATAAAATACCATTTTCATAAACAAGTAAATCCACAAAATTTTCGTACTATCATATACATATTTATATTCATGTTCATATACGTGTTCGTTGAATTCAGATCGTTGATTGTGACTTTCATATACGTGTTGGGCAATGAATCCATCTAAATGTAACCACAGTACTGGGCAGCGGGGACACCAGCAACACTCTCACCGGTCAACTGGGCCTTGGCCTTACGTATTAACATATCATCATATACGTATACATATCCGTATCCTAGGAAATACGATTGCCGGACTTCCACTGGGACCATAACCCTCATGATATCTCCAACATATCATCGTGTTAGTCACAATCCTTTCACATCCTTAAACATGTTATCATCACTTAATAAAATCATACATATACGTATCGTTTTTATTTTTGAAACCAAGCATGCAACATATCTTTTAAATGTCCATAATTAATCCATAAAAATCCATGAACATTTAAAAATCATGATTTGACATATAAAAATTCATAAACATCCATAAATATTTAAAATAAAATTTTAACATCATAAACCTTTAAAATAAACATTTAAAATAAACGTTTTGACATAAAAATTCATAAACATATAAAATTCCATAAACATATCAAATAATCATTTTAACATATAAACATTCATAAACATTAAAAATAATCATATTAGCATATAAAACAGTATTCAGGACACTGCCATGACGTTTACTAATTTTTAGGTGTAAAAAGACTGTTTTACTCCTGGACGTAAAATTTCAAGTTTTTGAAATTTTCTTAATTTCATTGACTCTAACATGTCCCAAATAATCATTTAAGCTTACGTGAATTTTCTCATATTTTTATTTAGCCTAAAACGAGGATTTTTAAATAAATCTTTAAATGTGACGTATTAATGTGTTTTAATCACGAATTAAACGAAACCTTAATATTAAATTCCCAAATTAAAAACTTAGACTTTTAATAACTATTTAAGCTTAAATATAATTTTTCTATAATTTTATAAAGCTTAAAACTAGGCGTTTCAATTAACTCGTTAATTAGCGTTTCGAGCGGCGATTAAATCCCGATTAAAACTAAAACTCGTTATTTTGATACCAAATTTTTAACATAACCTTTTTATGATTTATCCTACCCTTCCAAGTCATGAGCCACCCCGTAGACCAATGGATTCAATTTTAGCCTTATTATTTTCGTTTTCGACACCTTATCGAACACACCGAGCCATCTCCTAATTTACTCGAGCCACACCCGAGCCACCTTGAGCTAAAACTTAGCCAACCCACCTAGAGACCCTAATAACCCAGCCAAGCCAGAAAAACCAGTCCTGGCCCTCTCAAAAATATCCTGGAACTCTACCTAAAATTCTCCACGTGTGTGTGTTTGTAGTGTCCTTGTTGTATTGGGACTCCTAGCCGCCTAGGACTCTACCAGCCCTTAACCACCGAGCCCACCTGACCCTAACCTTCGCTGGACCACTCCTAGACCCTGCCCAGACCATCCCAGCCCCTGGACGCAAGCAGCAAACCCCCTGAACAAGACAGCAGCCTCCTCGCGCGTACATTCTTATCCATGCTTCATAATGTTCCTACTCGACCAGCAACCAACCAGGCCACACCACCCCCTGCCCAGACCCTTGTGCACCCTCTTAGTACCCTAAGGACCTAGCCTAGCCCAGCCCCAAAGCCCCCTAGCTGAGCTACTTCACCCTGCGCAAGTTGCACAACCAGTGCCTGCACACTTTGCTTCTCGGGTGGAGTCCTTGTTGGGTAGGACTCCTCTCAGCCCTCTTAAATCAAGTCCTAGCGTGGCTAGGACTCTTCCCTTGACCCCTAACAGACCCTAGCCAAGCTCTGGTCCAGCCCCAGCCTAGCCAAGCCACAAACCACCCATCAACCGAGCCCCTCAAGTCCATGACAGAAAAGTGGTTCCAATTTGCGTTGTTTTCGTGTGCAGCGTTTTTAGTGTGTTTTAAGACCTCTAAACTTGTGTAAAACTTGCCCCTTAACATCCTAATTCATGGCAGCCCTTTCCACAACAATAAAAAATGATTTTGGAATTAAATAACACAAGTTTGAAACCTATATGCACATAGTTACAAAATTTCAATTGTGTGTCATGTTTTCTTTCAAATCATGATCAAATAAATATTATGGTGTGATAGATGTTTGAAAGAAAGAAAGAAATATGGCGTGCTTTTGCGTTTTTTACGCACGAATAATCGTTGACGAATCGAAGAACGGCGACGACAACCTTGGCTTGAGTTCCCTTGAAATTTTTTTTTAAGCTTCCTCCTTATTTCTCTTGGTGTGTGCCGTGTGATTTTGTTGAGAGAATTTGATAGTGAAAATTCTGAAAAGTTGGGCGTGGGAATTGTGGGGAGGGTTTGGGGTAATCTAGAGTTTATATAATAATTAAACACTAAAAAAGGTTTTAGGCCTATTAGGAAAATTAATTAAGCCCAATAGTGTTAATTAAAATACTAAAAATTATTTTGTTTAGAAAAGTTTGTGAATTTATTAGCCAGGTTACCAAAACGTTTGTATTTTTATTGAAAAACCAACACCGATAAAAATTACGTCCCGACGTATAAAATCACTTCAAAACCTCATATTTTTCAAAAATAAAAAAAACATCACCCTTATTTTAAATAATTAAAAACAATTACTTAATAAAAACGTTTTACATTTTTCAGTCCTCGATCTCCGTTCCTCGATCACAACTCGAATAACCTTTAAAAATACATTTTAATACAACCATGTAGAAAAATATAATTTAAATTTGTATACTTCATGAAATTAAAACATTTAATTAAAATACAAAAGAATTTAATAACTTGTGCATGTGGTTCGCGTGGAATTTTTAAATTTTCGGGGCGTTACACTTACTTACAGTGAGTATAGTTAATTTTTAAGATTATATTATCTTTGATCTATTACATACCTTGTATATTCTAACATCTCCCTTCAATGATTTTAAATAAGATGTACATTGAGGAGCTTAAACAAATGGATTGTCGTCTCTTAAGTAATGAGACGTTGTTACGAAAGCAACATATGGAAACATTTGCTGAATGGTTATCAAAACAGGTTCTTAATAATTCTTCAGGCCGAATTCAATGGCTAGCTCATGGTCCAAGAAAGCAAGTTACAAGTTATACGGGTTATATTATAAATGGACATCGGTTCCATACAATTGATGTTGGAAGGTCGACACAAGATAGTGGTGTCTCAATTGAAGCCGATACTATTTTTCAATCTAATGCTAATGATTATTCACATACAGTAAGAAGACCATCATACTATGGGGTTGTACGAGATATTGTTTTGCTAGACTACTATTCTTTAAAAGTTCCTGTTTTTAGGTGTGATTGGGCCAATCCTGGAACTGGTATCAAAATTGAAGATGGTTTTACACTCGTCAACTTAGACCAAGGATTAAAAACTTTTGAAAGTTATCCTTTCATTTTGGCATCACAAGCAAAACGAGTATTCTATTCGAGGGACGATGATGAGTCAAATTGGTATATGTTGCTAAAGGCGCCGCCTTGGGGTATTCATAACATGAATATGGTTGAAGAGGACGCCTATATGTCATCAACATCTATTGATGTGTCCCGACTTGAATTTTTTTTTTTTTACAGATTTTCTTTCAACGGCGTGCAAACATATGCCGTTGATGTTCTTATCCACGACGTGCCGTGCACGCTGTCGATTCTTGTATCAATGATGTATAATGCGAGCTATAGATACAATTATTCGCAGAATGCGGTGCGCGCTATCGATTTTCGTATCCACGATGTTCCATGCGCGCTGTCGATTCTTGTATCAACGACGTATAATGCGAGATATAGATACAATTATTTGCAGCGTGCGCTGCGTGCTGTCGATTCTCGTATCCACGACGTGCGGTGCACGCCATTGATTCTTGTATCAACGACGTATAATGCGAGCTATAGATACAATTATTCACAGCGTGCGGTGCGTGCTATCAATTCTCGTATCCACGACGTGCGGTGCACGCCGTCGATTCTTGTATCTGCGACGTGCGGTGCATGCTGTCAATACCATTATTCGCAGCTAGCATTGCACGCTGTTAATACCTATGACTTTCAACAGCTTTTAACTGTGCAGCATGCAATGCGCGCTGCGGAAAGCCCATTTGCGCGCTGCGAAAATTCATTTTTGTTGTAGTGGGTGTTCTGACACACTGAGGGAATTGTGATTCTAATCTAAGCTGATTACACAATGAAGTGTTCTCTCTGGGAAAATTGATTCTTGAAAGCTGATAGGCAAATAAGCGTGCCCTTTTCTTTTTACCACACTCTCTCTGGTTCTCTATATCTGTGTATTTTCGTCTCCACTGATCTTTAATTTATATAGGCGGGAAACTGATCGTACAGTGAGACTCAATTATTGTATATGTTGCATCTTGAATTTGTTCCTTGGACTTTGTGTCTCGACTTTTTGACTGTCCTTCTGGAACGTTTGTCTGTAAAGCTCTGATACAACGTTCATTATTGTCCTTTGACTGGACAATTGCTTTGTACATTTGTGCATTGCTGGAATCCACTAGAATGAGTTTGTCTTGTTCATCAATTGAAAAATTATAACTGATGCTCCGAACTAGTCAACTGAACTGATCTTCATTCGGGCTGGCAAAATCAGTTGAACTGATTTCGCTCTTGTTCAGTTAAACTGATCAGCTGGACTCTTCATCAGTTGAACACTCCTTCGGCTGGCCAGGCTTCTGAGTTTCTCCTGCTGAACCACCTATCGGTTGGACAATCAGCTGAACTGCTCATTTGACATATCAGTTTTTCTGATTCAGTTTGTGCGATCAGTTGGGTCTTCAGTTTGCGATTTAGACAACTCGTAACTGATCCTAGCTTCTGTACACTAAGGTAAATCATTAGTAAAAAAATAACAAGTTTTGTTAACATCAAAATCAAGATTGCGAAATTTTTGACACATCTGTTACCAATAGCTTTCATAACTCGTGATAGTGTAACAAGATCCCAAGTTTTATTACTCTCTAATGCCTCCAATTCTTCTTGCATTGCTGTCATCCACAAGGATAAATCCGAGCTTTGAGTAGCCTCATAGAAACTCGATGGCTCACCATCCTATGATAATATACAATCCCGGTGGTCTTCTCTCTCGAGTTGGCTGCCTCGCTTTTGAAACATCTTACTCAATAAGTTTTTGTCCTCGTGCTACGGTACTGCTTCACAAGAAATTTGATCTTCGTCTGTATTATTTTTTACATGAATTATAGTAGTTTTTGAATTCAACATGTCATTGTCTCCCTTTACTTTATGTTTCTCGAAAATAACATCCATGCTGATGACAATCTTGTGTACAGTAGGATCTCACAAGCGAAACCCTTTTACTCTATCAGCATAACCCGAGAAGATAAACTTTCTGGATTTTGAATCCAACTTTGATATTTCTTGATCATTGTACAAAACATACACATGACTTCTAAATGTATGCAAATGAGAATAATCAACTGAATTCTCAATCCACATCTCCATCGGAGTCTTCCAATCAATCACCGCTAAAGGAGAACGATTGATGATATAACTTGCGGTCTTGACTACTTCAGCCCAAAATGACTTGGCTAGACCCCTAGTCCTCAACATGGCTCTTGTTCTGTCCAACAAGGTTTTATTTATCCGCTCTGTCACTCTATTCTTTTGAGGTGTGTAAGCCATTGTGAACGATCTTTTGATGCTCTCATGTTGACAAAATGCAACAAATTCGTCGTTGGTATTTTCTCCTCCATTATCAGTCTTCACACACTTCGTTTTCTTATCAGAATCAAGTTCAATCCGTACTTTGAAATCTTTGAAAACATCTTATTTCTTCTTAATTGGATACACCCAAAATCTACTGGAGAAATCATCAATGAATGAGACAAAGTATCTCGCTCCTCCTAGTGATACAACTAGTGCCTACGAAACATTATAATGAATCAGCTCCAATATGCTTTAGCTTTTGGTAGTAGAAGTGACAAACTTTAATCTTTGTTGTTTACTGGTAACAAGATGCTCACAAAAGATCATAGATACTTTGTAATCCCCGACAACATCTTTCAATCTGAGAGAATTTTCAACCTCGTTTTGACATGCCCGAGCTTCTATGCTATAAAACTGTTAATTCTTCTCTTGAATCAATAGATGTAATAGTTAGTTTTGTCTCTTTGTGTATTTTTCCCAAAAGTACATACAGATTTGCTACAACTTTTGTCGCCTTCATAACGCGCGGACTTTTCAATTTTCATGTTTTCGTTCTCCATACAGGTTTTGTACCCAATATTATCCAATTGTCTCAAGGACAAAATATCTAATGTCCAAAATGCAATAACATAATCAAACTGCATGTAAATTTAGGAAAAATGAAAAATACATAATTAAATTATTTTAATTGCGTTAATTAAATATAGTAGGCATGTTTACATATTTAAAATATTATTTTCTATTAGAATGCATAAAGCTATGTTTTCAAGGGTTATTCGAGACGCGATCCAGGAACGGAGACCGATGAGTGTAAAGAAAAAATATTTTTATTGAATGATTATTTTTAATTATTTAATATATTGTATATTTACCATGAAAATTTTGAAAATGATGTTTTTTGAGATGTTTTTACTTGCCGGTTCGTATTTTAAACCGGTATTAGGTTTTTGACGAAAACAAGGAGGAGGCTCGACTAATATTTTCGAAAACTTTCCTAAAAGAAATAATTTTCCTACATTCTAATGGGCCTATTATACCAAGGTGTTTAGGTCAAGCTTTCCACCATAGCATTTTATATCAAACTTTGATATCCCAAACCTAAACTACACACAACTCATGCACACACCACCCAAAGAGACCTAGGGTTTCTCCTCCATCAGCACACGCACGCACCTCACATTTTTGAATCACATTCACGTGAATTTTGAGGAAGAAAATGCAGCAAGGATTCCCCGTCTTTCCGCCAACGTTCTTCGTGTCTAGAAATGATTTTCATACGTGAAACACGCAAAGACACGCCTTAATATTTTTTTACTCATCGTTCATACCATGTTATGTGTGAAAGATACATGTTTGCATGAAAAATATGTTACCCTCTATTTATTTTCGTTTTTATGGCATATACATAATAAAACTTGAGTTTCATGCTTTTAAAATCATGTTAATGATGCACAAAAGGGCTGCCAGGGTAGGGATATTATGGGGCTCAATTTATAGCGGGTTTAAGGACTCTTAGATGCACATTTAACGGCTGGAAGAAAGAGGAAAAAGGGGCGCACGAATTTGGTTCTATGGGGGACCTAGGGCTTGGGTTCCATTCCTTGGAAGGGTCAGGCTGTGAGCCATGTTTGGGTTACGTCCACGGGTCCTAAGAGGGTCGAGTCATGGTCCTAGGTAGGAGGTGATGTACCTGGTTTGAGGGAGAAGGCCGGAGTCGAGTTCCTTGGTCGCACGATGCATGAAAGGCACGGGTTTGGGGGCGTGGTGTTCTTGGCTCACTAGGCTCGGTCCAGTAGTGTTCTAAGGGTTCATTCATGGTCCTAGGAAGGTTTCATAGGGTCTGGACATGTTGGTTAAGGGCTAGGCTCGAAGGAATTGAAGTTGGTTAGGTTTAGGGTTTTCGAAATAGTGCAGAAATTTTCAGTAGGTCTCTAGGATTTTCCAAAGGTCTTGAATGGCTGGATTTGGGATGAAAAAGGGTTAGTTAGGTGTTAATAAGCTATAGTTTAAGTTTGATAAATTTTGGTGAAGTTTCGAGTTGATTCGGGTTAAAACCGAGACTTCGGTTCAAGTTTTAAAACGAATTACGAATTTAGTCGAGGAGCTTAAGTTTACGTCTAAAAAATTTTTATGGGTTTGTTTTAATGTGTTATGGTAAGTTTCGATGGATTCGGGTCGTCGTTTTAAGGTCCAAGGATAAAATGGTCGAGTTAAGGTTTTAGGGGCAAAACGATCATTTTATACCTGAAAAATGTTAGATATCATGACAGTGTCATGAATATAGTAACGGACGTTAAAATGTTTATTTTGAAATATTATGGCATTTTATGATGGGAAACGATAATGCTAAAAGACGTGTTGCATGCTTGGTTTAGAAGAAAATGTTATATGCATGAATTTTTATAAGTGATGAATATGATAAAATGTTTTGAAGGAGGTGATTTGTTTATGACTAATACGAACACGAACACGAAAACGAATACAAATACGAATTGACACGATGACATGTAAGGCCAAGGCTCAGTTGACGGGTGAGAGTGTTGCTGCTGTCCCCGCCGCCTGGTACCATGGTAATACGTAAGATTGATCAATCGACAAACAGCTGATACGAAAGTCACAATTAATGATCTGAATTCATCTAAAGAAAAACGTATATGTATATGTATATGACGAAAGGAAAATTTTATGATGAAAGAAAAGGTTTTAAAGTTATACATGTTCATGATAAAGCTATTTTATTAAAAATATTTTCACTTTTGCATGTGGATGTATATGTATTACTTGTTATAACGGTTAAGGTTTGATGAGTCATTAGACTCACTAGGTGTGAATAATGCAGGTGAGGATGTTTATAATGATATGGGAGGACTTAATGGTTGAACTGGTCACATTTTCTTGAGAACCCTGCTAGATACTCGTACACTCTTTCTTGAAGTGTCATTTACCGTCATATTTAAAACAATAAATATTTTTCTTCTTATCATCGGTAAAACCTCTGTCTGCTTCCAAGTTACCAATATATTTTCCTTATTCTTGCGTTAGCTTTCTTCTCCGAGAACCGTAGTTAAGACATCGTCAAATTTTAGAGAGCCCATAAGAATATTGTTTGTTAAGTTGATCATATGAATATGATAGACATTGAAGTAGAAGCTCAGCACGTTTGTTTTCCTCTATTTTATGTCCCATAGAGGTGAGTTGGGAAAATAGAGTATTTAGAGTGTTGATATGATCGGTCAACAATGAGGATTCGACCTTTCGAAAAGTATAAAGCATTCTTTTTAGGAATTTTAGTGTGTGGTGACTTGTCTTCGTAGATCTTTGTCAGATTATCCCAGATAATTTTTGTTGTCTTTATCTCAGAGATACTTGATTGTACTTCGTCTGCTATATTCAAATGTAAATTGACAACATCATTATCATTCATCTCATTCTACTTTCCATCGTCTGTCATTTTTCTCGGTCTATCTCCAATAACCGCCAAACAAATCTCATTTCTTAAAACAGCTTGTATCTTTATTTTTCACACCATAAAATTACTTCAATTGAACTTTGTTATCCCGTACCCGCCCACCGTTACTTCTACATCAATTTAGTAGACTGAACAAATAATCTCGCCTTAATAAAAAATCTTGAAATTTATTCTGGTGTGGAAAGATCAGTCTAGGCTGCAACCACAAAGCATACTTTGAATTTTAAGAAATTTTTAACCAGGGCTCTAATACAACTTGTTGGTCTCATGTTCAAAATCTTGAGATAATAATATAATAATAAAATATAAAAACTGGATATTAGAAAACTTCTAAAAATTATTATGGTAAAAAACACATACAAGATGAAAAGAATTTCACTATAATATTTTATGTTGTACAACCAATCACTGTGTTTCCAAAGATAACACAGACTCCCTTAATAAAGGATAACAAACATCTCACACATATTATAGAACTAAGCACTCAAATGCTATGAGATGAAAGAAAAGAATTGAGAATGAGATGAATGAAATGATCGAATTATTCCTCTATATATAATCGAACTCCAGGTGTGAACATTGAATTGCGAATGAAATTTCCGCAACTTTTTTGTAGAACCCGTAAATTAGACTACGTATAAGTCATGCATAATTCCTAGTATTTAAATTAAAATGATTTTTATTGCATGAGAATTTAAATTCTTTTCTTTAAATTTAATTATTTTATGCAGTAGTTTAATTGTTATCTTTTCAGTTAAATAAGTGAGGCCGGACTGGAGTTGGAGTTTTGAGAAAAAATTTAATATCAAGAAAACATTCCTAGAATTTATTTAAGATAATTAATAAGTTAATTAAATATAAAAGAATGTTTAAGGAATTATTTAAGTAATTTAAAGATTTAGCCATACATGCAAGATAATGTTATTCCTTAACTAATTAATTAATTCACTAAAATACTTAATGGGTAGATAAAACTTCAAATATTTAAAATACATGAATTAAACAATATTTCTACCTAATTTAGCATTTCAAAATTTCGGCCCCCTCATTATGCAACCCAATCTTGATTATTTTGACAACTCTCTATTGATATCATTTCCTTAATCATTTCTTGGTTTGATAATTCCTACACTTTTAATCCTCATTAATTGATAATTAAGCAATTTTCTTACCCCATTTATTTAGTAGAAAAATCGGCCACCCTTGTTTAAGATTTAAAAATAGTTGACAACCCATTCCTTTGATTCTTTCCTAATCTTTTTCTTTTTAGATAATTCCCTAAACTTTTATTCACCAATAATTAACATTTAAGCAATTTTCCTACTCATTAACCAGCAAATAATTGGCCATCACCCCATTTAAAATCTCCTTCAAATCAAATCATATCATCTCATTTCCTTATCTCCCAAACTCAAAAGATAACAAGATTCATTCCTCCCTTTTATCTCCTTCCCTCATTTCTCGCCAACCATTTTCTCCCCACCATTTTACCCAAAATTCAGTAGGTTTCAGGGAGAAAATCGTGTGAGGTTGGGAGAAAAACAAGAGAGAAAATTTGTAGAAAGAAGCAACTCCGTCTCCGCCACGCCGCGTCGTGCTTTCTTTTATTTTCTTCAAAACAAAAACCAAGGCGTGTTTATATTCTTCCTTGCTCTTCAATCAAGTCATATTAATACTTTTAAACATTCTATGATCTTCATTTCCATGGTATAACCGAAATATATCAAGAACCTTTCAAAAATAAAAGATGCAGATTTCGGCTCTTCCATTTCACGCTTCACGAGTTCACTTGTTTTGGTGTTTCAGGTGGATGGCTCGTGTCCAGGCTCACTAGGCTGCATCTAGACACGTACTACGGTGTTTCAAGACCATGTTGGCCCATTCAAACAAGCCCCATGCATGCTAGAAACCAAAAAATTACAGCAGCTCTTCATTCTTGCCATTGAGTTTCGAATTTTTGTGTTGCTGTCAAAAAGGGAAATGGATCTGATCTTGGCTACCCTGAGGGCTATAGCCATGGTTAGAACCTCTCTTTGTGATGTATAAGACGTGACCAAGTCAGCCTTTCCAGGCTTGGTCCATGGTTGCATTGATTTTAAAATCAAAACACTAGAACAGCCCCTCCCCTTTCTCGGCCCATTTTATTTTCCAGCAAGTGTAGTTGAGTTGTATGGTGTTAGTGTGGTTCTTGGTTGGCTCTTTAGCCATTAGCCACGGTTCACACCATGCCCCATGAAGTCTATATTGGGCCATGGTCAAGCAAATAGCCACTGGGACGATCCATGACAGCAAACGTAGCAAAACACCACACGCCTGCAAGGGTGCTCTCGGGTGTGACTTTCGGTTGAGTTAGGGTGTGATGCGAATTGTGTCTGGCCGAGGGCCCTTAGCCATGGTTCAAATCATTCCTTAGGATGTTGGTAAGAGCTTCTGGTTGGTGGTTCAAGCCCCAATGGCCATTAGCCTTGCAAACGACGCAAGGAAACCAAAGCACAGCTGCTGTATTTTGTGGACAGCAACTTGCTGCTGCGGTTCAGTGGCTCGTTCGAGTTATTGGTTGCCTTCTAGCCTATGGCCTTGGACTGGACAGTGCCTCATCAAGTTATGAAGGTTATGTTTTTGACCTTTTGTGATTCGGATCATTTTAGAGGTCGTACGAGAAATTACGCAACGATGTGCCAAATTGACTCTCGAAAGAGCGTTTCATGTTTTGGCCTCCATTCACCAAAATTTCGGCCCTTGTCATTTTAAGAGCATTATTTCATCATTTTAAGTGTATTTTAATCATGATTAAATAATGGTTCGGTGTTGGTTCGGGTTGGCACGGAGTTATTATTAAATACGAAGTCGTTGGGCGTAATTACCTCGTTTTTGGATTCAATTACAAAGTTTTGTCAAGAAAATCATTTGCATATTTTTCATGTTAAATTTAGGTCACAGTGAGCCTGAGAACGATCCAATCCATGTGGTAAAATAATACAGGATATTTCATTATGCCAGTTAATTATATTACGTGCATAAAAATATAAAATATTCATTTTTGAGATTTATGCGATATTGTTTGTGGCCATTTCACTATCATGGGATTATTATTTCATCCGGTCTCCAGTTACCGGTCAGTTCAGTTTGCACCACCCAGTATAATGTGGCATTAGTCTGATCAGACGTACAATACTTCACCCGGCGCCAGTTACCGGTGCGGTCGCCAGTTACCGGTCAGTTCAGTTCAGTGCAAGGGCTACTTGCGTAGACCATAATCTCAATAGAAAATTTATGACATGTTATTTATGACAGAGCTCGATTGAGCAAGCATTTCCCTTATGATTTTTAGTCAGTTATGCACGTATTATAATTGCACATGACAAGTTATTTTCACATTATGCCTCATGACATGATGATATTTTTATTCCCATGCAACTTTATTATATTATTTACTCTTATTTACGATATATGCATGCTGAGTCTTTAGGCTCACTAGACTTGATTGTTGTAGGTACTGATGAGGTCGGGACCGAGGGCGGGGACCAGTGAGCTAGCTTGGGTCGGCAGTAGTGGAACCCGAGGACCTCATTTACAGCACTTGCCATTTTAATGTTCAAACAATTTTATCAGTTGTTGGATACTTTAACTTGTTATTTTGGCGAGTAATGATTTCTTCCGCTGTGATTTTGAACTTTAAACTTTATTTATCAGTTTATTTTATAAATGAGGCATTTTAATTATTTGAAAAGAAAATTTTTAATTTTTCCGCAAATTTTCAAACACGAATTTTCGGGCCATTATAGCTGGTATCAGAGCAATGGTTCTGTAAAGGGTTGTACTACTACTGACCACGAGAAGCTCCTGAAGTCACGTCTTCGGTCGGTAAGTTTTACATTTACGCATTTTGTTACAACATTAAATATTTTAACAGCATGTTTTCATGAAATGTTTTACGTCCAGATTTTTATTGTTCAGTATTTAAATATAATTAAATTATGGAATTATGTATTTTGGTTACGTATGGGTTATATATAGAACAGTATGCCTCCTAGACGCCAATTTGGACGTCCGAGAGGTGATGATGAGCCTCGTCATGAGGATAGGGAGGAGCAGACACAGGAGAGGAACGGACCTCCACCCCCTCCACCAAATATGAATGCCCAGATGCTAGCTGGTGTAAGGACCGTGTATCGTATTATCGTAAATCCTGTGTGATTATCGATAATTTATGAAATTGTCATGTGATTATGTATATGATGTATATCATGACAATGAAATTGAGAAAATAAGTATCGAATATGAATTGACGTTGTAAGAGCTCGAGTGGAAAAGCCGGACGCCAATAAGTACAAAACCAATATCTCGGTATAGAACATGTGGCGCCCGAGCGGTGATTATTACCTCCCGAGCGCCAGTGAGGGATTAAACCTGTGCTCGGACAGAACACTCCGCGCCCGAGCGGTGGTTTTTGACCGCTCGAGCGCGGTACAAATAAAACTCGGGGGCAGAATGTCTCGCGCTCAGGCGCGAGAATTCTACGGCCCGAGCGCCGAAGCGGTGGAGATAAGAACGAGGTTTCTTCTTCTTTTTCTTCATTTCATTTTAGCAGCTTCGAGAATAAACGAGAGAAATCGATTTTCTTTCGTCCGAATCGACTTGGAAACGCTGTCTAAACGCGAAACAAACTATATATTTGTGATCGTCGCGTCGAGGGCTTTTGACTGAGGTAATTTTCTTCTAGTTCCAGCAGCTCTAAATAT
>NC_133322.1:13270402-13400687 GCF_012295235.1 Primulina huaijiensis
TATGAACCAGATCCATCACATGTACTTGCACCTGATGAGGTTGAACTTGATCCTTCACTATCCTATGTTGAGCAACCTGTTCGCATTATGGATCGGAAGGAGAAGATATTGCGTAATAAATCGATCCCTTTGGTTCGAGTACAATGGACACGACATGGTGTAGAGGAGTCAACATGGGAATTGGAAAGCAAGATGCGAGAATCCTATCCGCACTTGTTCGATTCTATTCCACCTGTTCCATTGTATTCACTGTATACTGATCCATTTACTGATTTTAGTTTTGATATGTATTATAACTGGTGACATATATATGTTTACCAATGTTATGTATATAGAGATGTTTGAGATTTCGAGGACGAAATCTTTTAAGAGGGGGAGAAATGTAAGGACCGTGTATCGTATTATCGTAAATCCTGTGTGATTATCGATAATTTATGAAATTGTCATGTGATTATGTATATGATGTATATCATGACAATGAAATTGAGAAAATAAGTATCGAATATGAATTGACGTTGTAAGAGCTCGAGTGGAAAAGCCGGACGCCAATAAGTACAAAACCAATATCTCGGTACAGAACATGTGGCGCCCGAGCGGTGATTATTACCGCCCGAGCGTCAGTGAGAGATTAAACCTGTGTTCGGACAGAACACTCCGCGCCCGAGCGGTGGTTTTTGACCGCTCGAGCGCGGTAAAAATAAAACTCGGGGGCAGAATGTCTCGCGCTCGGGCGCGAGAATTCTTCCGCCCGAACGCCGAAGCGGTGGAGATAAGAACGAGGTTTCTTCTTCTTTTTCTTCACTTCATTTTAGCAGCTTCGAGAATAAACGAGAGAAATCGATTTTCTTTCGTCCGAATCGACTTGGAAACGCTGTCTAAACGCGAAACAAACTATATATTTGTGATCGTCGCGTCGAGGGCTTTTGACTGAGGTAATTTTCTTCTAGTGCCAGCAGCTCTAAATATCAAAGTGCTGGAATAGCGTGTATTTGAAGTTGAATTTCTTACATGTAGTAGAATAACCGACAAGAAACTCATATTCGAAGTCGAAATTGAATTATATTATGATTTTAATTTGAGATTAATTTTTGAAGTTTCAAATGATATTTGAAACTCATATTAATGATTTTTGATTAGGTTATTGATTGGAATGAGTATGTTATTGATGTAGATAAAATATTATACCGATATCTTCAGGCTACATCAACTGGAACGAAGTATTGAGGTATGTTGCGAGCGGGTAACATACGACAGGTATCTGTATTATATGATATATGTCGGTTTGATTGGATTGATTGGTATGAGATTATGTGTCTATATGCCTTATTTGTTGATTGATGTGGCATACATGACATTGAGATTGAGATATCGATGTATAAAATAAATGTTTTGTTAACACACATCGTTTGATGCATACATCGATACATGACATGCACGTTGATCTATGATCCTTGGATACCCTGATATGATTTGATTGGATTCTGGGGTTTGTGAACACAATCGCTATGCCGGTATTATATGACCCGTAAAGCATAGACAATTGTGGCCCCAATGATTGGATATGAGATTTGGGATTTGATGGCGCTTTGTCGACGCTATCATACGAGTATCCCTTATTGAGGCCGGTGTGCCAGCTCGAGCATTGATTTGATAGCGATTCGTTTGATTCTGACATGTGCTCAGTGGATGGGCATTTGACCCGATACCTCCACGACATACATGCATTGCATCCCATATATCATTGTTTAGATATCTGGGGTATATATGATTGGTTGTTCGATACGGAGCTTTCCTCACCCCCAAGGGGGGGCTGTTGTTGTCTTTGTGTGTGGACAATGGCAGGTACTCCAGGATATCAGGAGACCGGAGAGGGTACTTCTGGAGGGAGTCACAGTTTGAGTTGAGGTTTAGTTGTTTATCCCAGTATATATATATGTATCTATATACCGGGGCATGTCCCGCGGATATGATTTATTGTTGCATGAGTTGTTTTGATTATGTGTGGGCATATTTTATGATGTGAGATGAAATACTATTTTTAGTATTCAAATAATATATTTTGGGCTCATTGTAAAGAAATTTTAAACTCGTTTTCCGATGTAATTAATTAACCCTAATCAAATTACATTGTAATAACGGTTAGGAGCTAAGGGCCCCACAGCTGGGATGACTCAGTTCTTCGCACAGTTTGCGGGGAACAATGCTGTGGCGACCAGGCCGACAGGGCCTGAGCCTGTCGAGAGATTCATGAAGATGCGTCCTAAAGAGTTTTCAGGGACGACAGACCCCATGATTGCTGAGGGCTGGATCAAGTCTCTCGAGGTTATCTTCGAGTTCATGGAGCTTGGAGATGCAGACAGAGTCCGATGTGCCAGCGACTTATTCTGAGGAGATGCCTGCTTATGGTGGGAATGAGCATCAGTAGCCCTGAACTTGGCTACGCTGAGTTGGGCGCGCTTCACGGAGGTATTCTACTCCAAATATTTTACTGAGGAAGTGCGCACCAGGTTGACCACGGAGTTCATGAGCCTGAGACAGGGATATCTTACTGTTACGGAGTTCATCCATAAGTTTGAGAGGGGTTGTCATTTTGTACCCCTGATCGGGAATGATGCCAAGGCCAAGTTGATGCATTTCTTGGTGGGTTTACGGCCGATCTTGCGCCGTGATGTTAGGGTGTCTGACCCTGCTACTTATGAGGTCGCTGTCTCCAAAGCTCTAGCCGCAGAGCATGATCAGGGTGATATCGAGAGAGACCGCCAGGGCAAGCGCCCAGTCCAGGTACCACACCGCCCTCCTCCTCAGCAGCATCAGCAGCAGAACAAGAGGCCTTTTCATCGGCCGCCTAGAAACAGAGGCCAGCAGCAGCGGGGACGCCCAGCCCCGAGGACTTTTGAGCCCCCAGTTTGCCCTAAGTGATCACGTCGCCATCCTGGAGCATGTATGTTTGGCTCAGGAAAGTGTTATAAGTGTGGTAGTCCAGACCACTTATTTCTGCAGTGCCCTCAGAGGAATCTGCCTACCCAAGGCAGAGTTTTCGCTCTCCATGCTACGGAGACGAACCCAGAAACCATGCTTATGACAGGTATCTTAACGCTTTGAGTTATATTTGAAATTCGATGTTTTGGGAATCTAGGTTAATATTTTTGAACTTAGAGTTGCGATAGGATTGCATGCTCTACTCATTATTATTTTCGGGAATTAGGATAGAAGAACTCTGGCCTTGCATGTTTATAAGTTTAGCTCTTGTAACTATTGGGTTCAACTTAGAGTTCCGATCTCTCAGGGAAAATTTTTATATCTGGTTCCGCTACGAAGGCCTTGATAGATTCAAGGGCCACTCACTCATTTATTTCGGAGGTCTTTGCTAATTTCCTCAAGGTCAAGGCCGATGGGCTAGATGTAGCCTATTCAGTAGTATTGCCTTCTGGTGAGGAGATGGCAGCTACCAATGTGATCCGAGACATAGATATTGAGCTCCATGGCAACCTCGTTTATGCGGATCTGATCGTGTTGCCGATGCCAGAGTTTGACATCATACTAGGGAAGGATTGGATATTGTGAAACAGAGTTTTGATTGACTTCCAGCGGAGATCTGTTCTAGTCCGACAGCCTGGAATGACGCAGTTCTTATTCGAGCCGGACAGGTACTTTCCCTTACCGTGCATTATTCCTTATGTCAAGGCTAGGAAGCTCATGCATAGAGGGTGTCGGGCATTTTTAGTAACTTTTATATCTGTCCCCGAGGCACCCAGTCAGTCAGCCTCTTATGTCCCAGTTGTCAGAGACTTCTTAGACGTTTTTCCTGAGGATGTCTCTGGTATGCCACCCGAGAGAGAGGTGGAGTTTTCTATCGAACTTATGCCAGGAACGACTCCGATATCCAAAGCGCCGTACCGACTAGCACCGACAGAGATGGCAGAGCTTAAGAAGCAGATTCAGGAACTTGACAAGGAGTTCATTCGCCCTAGTTTTTCTCCATGGGGCGCGCCAGTCTTGTTTGTGAAGAAGAAAGATGGCTCTATGAGACTTTGTATTGATTACCGGGAATTGAACAGGGTTACAGTGAAGAACAAATACCCATTCCCGAGGATTGAGGATTTGTTTGACCAGTTGCAGGGAGCTTCGATGTTCTCCAAGATTGATCTGCGGTCCGGTTATCACCAGTTGAGGGTGAGAGATGCTGATGTTTCCAAGACTGCTTTCAGGACTCGTTATGGCCACTACGAGTTCCTTGTGATGCCGTTCGGTCTGACGAATGCGCCAGCGATCTTCATGGATCTCATGAATATTGTATTTCAGCCGTATCTTGACCAGTTTGTGATAGTATTCATAGACGACATTCTCGTCTACTCCAAGAATCAAGAGGATCACAGCAGACATCTGACCATAGTGTTGCAGACCTTGCAGAAGCACCAGTTATTCGCAAAGTTCAGCAAGTGCGAATTCTGGTTAGAGAAAGTGGCGTTCTTAGGCCACATTGTATCTAGCTGTGGTATTGAGGTAGACCCAGCAAAAGTTGCCGCAGTCAGAGATTGGGTTGTGCCGCAGAATGCATCAGAGATCCGCAGTTTTTTTGGGGTAGCAGGATATTATCGGAAGTTCATTAAGGGATTCTCCTCTATTGCCGTTCCACTCACATCATTGACCAAGAAGAATGTTAAATTTGTGTGGAGCGAGGAGTGTCGGAAGAGCTTCGATACTTTGAAACAAGCTCTTATCTCAGCACCAGTTTTGGCTATGCCGTCAGGGCCCGGTGAGTTTGTTCTGTATACCGATGCTTCGAAGCTCGGTTTGGGTGCAGTATTGATGCAGCATGGGAAGGTGATAGCGTATGCTTCTCGAAATTTGAAGACTCATGAGAAGAATTACCCTACCCATGATCTAGAGTTGGCCGCCGTAGTTTTTGCCTTAAAGATTTGGAGGCACTATCTGTATGGAGAGAAGTGCCAGATCTTTACCGACCACAAGAGCCTCAAGTATTTCTTT
Source organism: Primulina huaijiensis (assembly GCF_012295235.1). NCBI lineage: Eukaryota > Viridiplantae > Streptophyta > Magnoliopsida > Lamiales > Gesneriaceae > Primulina > Primulina huaijiensis. The sequence goes on from NC_133322.1 coordinate 13,275,392, forward strand.
ACGCAGAAGGAGCTGAACATGCGTCAGAGACGTTGGTTGGAGTTTGTGAAAGATTATGATTGTGACATTAGCTACCACCCGGATAAGGCTAATGTAGTTGCGGATGCATTGAGCAGGAAAGTTGCAGTGATGGCCCATTTGACGATTCAGAAACCTCTTCAGTTTGAGATGCAGATGTTTGATCTAGAGACATACCCATAAGGTAGAGTCCCCCGTCTATCTACCTTGACCATCCATTCTTCTCTCATTGACCGTATTCGCAGTAATCAGCCAGCAGATGAGCAGTTCGCAAAGTAGAAGCAGCGAGATGAGGCCAAGGGCAGTGTCTTGTATTCAGTTAGTGACGGTATTGTCAGATACCGAGACAGGATATGGGTTCCCAGCAGTGATTCTATCCGAGCAGATATCCTATCAGAGGCCCATATGTCACCATACTCTATTCATCCAGGGAGCACGAAGATGTACAAAGACCTGCAGTTATTGTACTGGTGGCCAGGAATGAAGAAAGATATCAGACGCTTTGTATCCGAGTGTCTAACTTGTCAGTTAGTGAAGGCAGAGCATCAGAGACCAGCGGGTTTGCTCAAGCCTCTCTCTATTCCCGAGTGCAAGTGGGAGAATGTTACCATGGACTTTGTGACCGGTTTACCGAAGTCAGTCAGAGGATCTAATGCTATCTGGGTGATTGTCGATCGTCTTACCAAATCAGCGCACTTCTTGCCTATCAAGGTAGAGTTCCCCGTCTATCTACCTTGACTATTCAGTCCTCTCTCCTAGACCGTATTCGCAGTGGTCAGTCAGCAGATGAGCAGTTGGCAAAGTGGAAGCAGAGAGATTAGGCCAAGGGCAGTGGATTGTATTCAATTAGTGACGGTATTGTGAGATACCGAGACAGGATATGGGTTCCTAGCAGTGATTCCATTCGAGCGGATATTCTATCAGAGGCCCATATGTCGCCGTACTCTATTCACCCTGGGAGTACGAAGATGTACAAAGATCTGCAATTATTATATTGGTGGCCAGGAATGAAGAAGGATATCAGACGCTTTGTATCCGAGTGTCTGACTTGTCAGTTAGTGAAGGCAGAGCATCAGAGACCAGCGGGTTTGCTCAAGCCTCTCCATATTCCCGAGTGGAAGTGGGAGAATGTTACCATGGACTTCGTGACCGGTTTATCGAAGTCAGTCAGAGGATCAAGTGCTATCTGGGTGATTGTCGATCGTCTTACCAAATCAGCGCACTTCTTGCCTATCAAGACGACTTTCACCATGGTTCAGTATGCTGAGTTGTATATCCGGGAGATAGTCCGACTTCATGGTATTCCAGTTTCTATCGTGTCTGACAGAGACCCCAGATTCACTTCCTCATTTTGGAAGAGTTTGCATTCGACGATGGGTACGAAGGTGCTGTTCAGCACAGCTTTCCACCCTCAGACAGATGGGCAATCAGAGCGAGTCATTCAGATTTTGGAGGATCTTCTCCGTGCTTGTGTTATCGATTTCTCCAGGAGTTGGGAGTCGAACTTGCCATTAGTGGAGTTCACCTATAACAACAGCTTTCAGTCGTCTATAGGAATGGCTCCGTATGAAGCATTATATGGTCGCAAGTGTAGATCTCCTGTTCATTGGGATGAGGTAGGAGAGAGAGCCGAGTTGGGTCCAGAGATTATTCAGCAGACTGTCGATATAGTAGCCCAGATCCGTGACAGGATGAGGACTGCTCAGAGTCGACAGAAGAGTTATGAGGACCAGCGGAGGAGAGATTTAGAGTTCGCCGTGGGCGACCATGTCTTTGTGAAAGTGGCACCTATGAAGGGTGTCATGCGATTTGGGAAGAAAGGGAAGCTCAGTCCGAGATTCATTGGACCATTTGAGATCCTTGACAGAGTTGGGACGCTAGCTTATCGTGTTGCTCTTCCGCTGAATCTGGCCGGAGTACACAATGTGTTCCACGTCTCTATGCTGAGAAAGTATATGGCAAATCTTTCGCATGTCCAGAACTTTGAGCCGTTGCAGCTTACTCCGAACCTGTCTTATGAGGAGAGACCAGCGCAGATCCTAGACAGACAGGAAAAGAAGCTTCGGAACAAGCTGGTTAAGCGAGTTAAAGTCAAGTGGCTTAACCATTCAGAGGAGGAAGCTACGTGGGAGTCTGAGCCAGATATGAGGAGTCGGTATCCAGAACTATTCGGTGAGTTTTAATTTCGAGGACGAAATTTCTTTTAATGGGGGAATGATTGTAGAACCCGTAAATTAGACTACGTATAAGTCATGCATAATTCCTAGTATTTAAATTAAAATGATTTTTATTGCATGAGAATTTAAATTCTTTTCTTTAAATTTAATTATTTTATGCAGTAATTTAATTGTTATCTTTTCAGTTAAATAAGTGAGGACGGACTGGAGTTGGAGTTTTGAGAAAAAATTTAATATCAAGAAAACATTCCAAGAATTTATTTAAGATAATTAATAAGTTAATTTAATATAAAAGAATGTTTAAGGAATTATTTAAGTAATTTAAAGATTTAGCCATGCATGCAAGATAATGTTATTCCTTAACTAATTAATTAATTCACTAAAATACTTAATGGGTAGATAAAACTTCAAATATTTAAAATACATGAATTAAGCAATATTTCTACCTAATTTAGCATTTCAAAATTTCGGCCCCCTCATTATCCAACCCAATCTTGATTATTTTGGCAACTCTCCATTGATATCATTTCCTTAATCATTTCTTGGTTTGATAATTCCTACACTTTTAATCCTCATTAATTGATAATTAAGCAATTTTCCTACCCCATTTATTTATTAGAAAAATCGGCCACCTTTGTTTAAGATTTAAAAATAGTTGACAACCCATTCCTTTTATTCTTTTCTAATCCATTTCTTTTTAGATAATCCCCTAAACTTTTATTCACCAATAATTAACATTTAAGCAATTTTCCTACTCATTAACTAGCAAATAATCGGCCATCACCCCATTTAAAATCTCCTTCAAATCAAATCATATCATCTCATTTCCTTATCTCCCAAACTCAAAAGATAACAAGATTCATTCCTCCCTTTTATCTAGCATCTTCCCTCATTTCTCCCCAACCATTTTCTCCCCACCATTCCACCGAAATTCAGTAGGTTTCAGGGAGAAAATCGTGTGAGGTTGAGAGAAAAACAAGAGAGAAAATTTGTAGAAAGAAGCAACCCCGTCTCCGCCGCGCCGCGTCGTGTTTTCTTTTATTTTCTTCAAAACAAAAACCAAGGCATGTTTATATTCTTCCTTGCTCTTCAATCAAGTCATATTAATACTTTTAAACATTCTATGATCTTCATTTCCATGGTATAACTGAAGTATATCAAGAACCTTTCAAAAATAAAAGATGCAGATTTCGGCTCTTCCATTTCACGCTTCACGGGTTCACTTGTTTTGGTGTTTCAGGTGGATGGCTCGTGTCCAGGCTCACTAGGCTGCATCTAGACATGTACTAGGGTGTTTCAAGACCATGTTGGCCCATTCAAACAAGCCCCATGCATGCTAGAAACCGAAAATTACAGCAGCTCTTCATTCTTGCCATTGAGTTTCGAATTTTTGTGTTGCTGTCAAAAAGGGAAATGGATCTGATCTTGGCTACCCTAAGGGCTATAGCCATGGTTAGAACCTCTCCTTGTGATGTCTAAGACATGACCAAGTCGTCCTTTCCAGGCTTGGTCCATGGTTGCATCGGTTTTAAAATCAAAACACTAGAACAGCCCCTCCCCTTTCTCGGCCCCTTTTATTTTCCAGCAAGTGTAGTTGAGTTGTATGTTGTTAGTGTGGATCTTGGTTGGCTCTTTAGCCATTAGCCACGGTTCACACCATGCCCCATGAAGTCTATATTGTGCCATGGTCAATCAAATAGCCACTGGGACGATCCATGACAGCAAACGTAGCAAAACACCACACGCATGCAAGGGTGCTCTCGGGTGTGACTTTCGGTTGAGTAAGGGTGTGATGCGAATTTTGGCTGGCCTAGGGCCCTTAGCCATGGTTCAAATCATTCTTTAGGATGTTGGTAAGAGGTTTTGGTCGGTGGTTCAAGCCCCAATGGCCATTAGCCTTGCAAACGACGCAAGGAAACCAAAGCACAGCTACTGTATTTTGTGGACAGCAACTTGCTGCTGCGGTTCAGTGGCTAGTTCGAGTTATTGGTTAGCTTCTAGCCTATGGCCTTGGACTGGACAGTGCCTCATCGAGTTAGGAAGGTCATGTTTTTGACCGTTTGTGATTCGGATCATTTTAGAGGTCGTACAAGAAATTACGGTGCGATGTACCAAATTGACTCTCGAAAGAGCGTTTCATGTTTTGGCCTTCATTCACCAAAATTTCGGGCCCTTGTCATTTTAGGAGTATTATTTCATCATTTTAAGTGTATTTTAATCATGATTAAATAATGGTTCGGTTTTGGTTCGGGTTGGCACGGAGTCATGATTAAATACGAAGTCGTTGGGCGTAATTGTCTCGTTTTTGGATTCAATTACAAAGTTTTGTCAAGAAAATCATTTGCATATTTTTCATGTTAAATTTAGGTCGCAGCGAGCCTGGGAACAATCCAATCCATGTGGTAAAATAATACATGATATTTCATTATGCCAGTTAATTATATTACGTGCATAAAAATATAAAATATTCATTTTTGAGATTTATGCGATATTGCTTGTGGCCATTTCACTATCATGGGATTATTATTTCATCCGGCCGCCAGTTACCGGTCAGTTCAGTTTGCACCACCAAGTATATTGTGGCATTAGTCTGATCAGACGTACATTACTTCACCCGGTCGCCAGTTACCGGTCAGTTCAGTTCAGTGCAGGGGCCACTTGCGTAGACCATAATCTCAACAGAAAATTTATGACAGAGCTCGATTGAGCAAGCATTTCACTTGTGATTTTTAGTCAGTTATGCACGTATTATAATTGCACATGACAAGTTATTTTCACATTATGCCTCATGCCATGATATTTGTATTCTCATGCAACTTTATTATATTATTTACTCGTTATTTACGATATATGCATGCTGAGCCTTTAGACTCACTAGACTTGATTGTTGTAGGTACTGATGAGGTCGGGACCGAGGACGGGGACCAGTGAGCTAGCTTGGATCGGCAGTAGTGGAACCCGAGGACCTCATTTATAGCACTTGCCATTTTAATGTTCAAACAATTTTATCAGTTGTTGGATACTTTAACTTGTTATTTTGACGAGTAATGATTTCTTCCGCTGTGATTTTGAACTTCAAACTTTACTTATCAGTTTATTATATAAATGAGGCATTTTAATTATTTGAAAAGAAAATTTTTAATTTTTCCGCAAATTTTCAAACACGAATTTTCGGGCCATTATATTTTTCATGTTCACATCACCAACCATCTTAAATGATGTATATCAAATTGCCTACACCTTGAGTATACAATAATAACTTGCATTATCCTATATCGAAATTTAAGTGTAAAAAAAGTGATTGAAAGACTATAAATGAGAAGAATACCCTTAAATTCTCGTATCTTAATGGATCTTTTGGATAAGAAAGATCGACGAATTCGAAAACGAGCTTTTTTAATGTGCTCGAAAATGATCTTGTTTAATGAGCTCGAAAATGAGCCCGCTTAATGAGTTGAATCAGACTCGTTAAATATGATAAACGAGATATTAATGAGTCAAGCTGGAGCTATTCACGAGATTAATAATTATGATCCAAGTTTGAGCCTCATGATAAAAGCTCGAACCGAACTCGAACTTGTATATAAATTAAACAAGCTGAGCTCGAGGCTGATATAATTCAGATCGGCTCGAGCCGACTACATCCTTATTACAATCCAGCCTGATTTCGATATTCTTCCGTATACCATTCAACTCGGCTTAGCTCGAGCCAACTACATCCCTGTTACAATCGACCTTGATTTCGATATTCTTCCGTACTCTCATTAGTGTGACGGGGATTTTCTATTGCTCTGAGAGCATTAGTTATACTTTATATCTTCCTCGAGTTCGATTTAACCAGGGTTGGTTAATGGACTCGCTTATGAGAATATTATGTTATTTCATTTCATATTAATAAAAAAATAATAAATATATATGCCCTGGTGACATTTGACACAAAACTATACCTATATGTTAACGAAATTTGACATGCGTTGCGTGCTTACGAAATCTTTTTTTATAATTAATTTAATTTATATTTAAATAAAGAGCATATCATACTTGTGAAAATTAGTGAGTGACGAAACGGTAAATTTGAAATTTAGAATGAGAGTCATATCATCATTGTGAAAAATAACGAAGTACTATTCCTCAATTTTGAAATAATAAATTAGAAAAATGAAAGAAGAAAAAGAGGAAAACAACAAAAACACACCTAGACCCTTGTCTATATATATATATATGGGGAAAATTGTAACTTTCATGACCAAAGTAAAAACTTACAAATTAAACAGAGATTGCTCACTAACTAAGATTAAAATTTAATTATTCAAAAGAATAAAAATCGCAGAAAAACCGAATTAGAGGGATAACTTTATAGTTTCCCTTTTTGTCAAAATGACTGTTTTATCCAAAAATAAAATCCGTTCCGTTGTTACTATATGAAATTAAATGACCTCAATTTTAATGCCAATTGTGTAGAAGAATGATCCTAAATTAATGGGATAGGTCAATGGGTAAAGTTTACTTACCTGTTTAGAAGCCTAGGCACATTGGGCCACTATTCCCTTTCTTTTGTTTACCTTTCCTCCGTACACGTTTTCAACTACCAAGTAAACTTCCATCCTCTTGTTGTATATTTTAATATATTTACATATATTAAATTGGGGAATGAATTTTGTGAATTTTATGGAAAATTCTTTATTTAATTATGTCTTCTTATGGTGTATTTATAGAGTGAGACTCCTAATCTAATTAGGAGTCCCTCTCCAACAAAGACTCTATTAATTTCGTTATATTTGAACTCCCATATAATTAATATATAATGTATTTATTAACATTTAATAATACATGACATAATAATATTATATACTCATATTTTATATCACCATATAAAATATATACATGTATATGTATATTAAATTAAATAACAATTATTTAATTTATAAACTAACTCCTTGATTAATTTAATTCTAGAATCCTCTAGAATATTAATGAGAATTTGTGCATATTAGTAGTCACCACTACTAGCACAATCATTTAATTAGTAAATTCAAAATTCACCAAAAAAATGATTCCGAACTCATTATAACACCGATCGACGATCCGAGAGCGTCGATGTACTAAGAATACAAATCTTGTTCATATAATGAAAATCGAAAATTTCGAAGATCCAAATTTTCACTTATCATATTGAGCAGCTGCCAGTTTTAGTGAACTCCTTCACAAAACAGGCAGTTCCACTCTCCTTCCTTATTTAACAATCATGCTAACTTCCATTTCTTCCATCCTATGGAATCAGCTCATAAACTCCTTTATAAGCTTCATGTTTGATCTCCATCAAACTATAGTCGTCAAATTCCAACTCCTTGAAATTTGACTATCTCAACGGGAACACAGAATCCGATACTTGTGTGACCCTCAATGGTTCAGGGATACAGCTAGCCGTGGGTTCACATCTCCATGTGATTCAGAATAACATTTATTCTTATTCGGGTTTACCCTAGTTAACCCCATTCTTTTCATCAACTCCTTGATCAAGAATGTCAGAACTCATTTCTGATTGCACCCATCGGATCATGGTAAGAGCGTTTAGTAGCATCGCCCCATGATCCCCTAGGTATCACTGATAGTGCCTACAAGAACATTTAGTCATGGTTAGCGTACAGTACGGTCCCTTCAACACACATATCCCGATCGAATCTGCAACCATTGGTATATCGAGAGTTGCATATGAATTTGATAACGATGCAATTTATCTTTGAGTACTAATAGTGGCATGACATGTGCAACTAGGAAAACACATTTCCCTAAAGCACATTTCTTGCTCTGGCCAGAGACTCATTGCACTATTAACTCATCAGATCACATAGGATATCTTCACCCGTAGGCGAACGGTGAATCCCCGACTACAATGCATTTGCTCCTACGTATTTCGAAACTACACCCAACCTCGCCACCTGATGACCCTCGATGGAGTCGGTAAACGGATCAAAGTGCATGCTAGTACGTATAGCCCCTACATTGTCTCGGGTCAAAGGACTAATGGTGTACAACCATAACTGCGGACTATTCCAATAGATAAGTGAGAACCACTTGGACACTCTGCGGGAGGGTTGTTCAGTGCATCATCACATGATCACCCATCTGTGTGAATGGACATCTCCATGCCCTTGCCAATGAAACATGGCGTTTACATCACAGATGCTAGTCTCAAGCTGGAGCGACCTTTATCCTTGTTTTAGGAGGCTGAATCGACTAGGAACCTGTTTAGAATGTACGGTACACTTCCTAATGAGTTTCATGATCTTACGTTGCGACGCAGACCTCATGGTACCTATTGTATATTCAAGGACTTTATCTATGCAGCTTGCATTGGTATACAGATAAAGTATAATGTCATAATCGAATAAAATCGTAAAATATTATTAAAATAAAAATTATTTTACATTAGAGCCAATAAAACCCGAGCCACAAGTTGGCTTGCCGGTGACCTACTCTAACAGTTTAGATGCTTGATTTTAAAAACATACAGTTCATCTGTCAAATCTCGACTTCCATTACCTCCAACATCTGGGCAGTGGAACCCAATTGAACCAAATACGTTGCTGCGACTTTTGTGCCACAGGAACGATGAAACCGCGTCAAGGTTTCTCAAGAAAACGTACAACTTGCCGAAGAAACTCTGAGAGACGCTATATTTTGGTGCATGATTGTGGACTACCAAGTGCAGAACTTGGCAATAAATTCTGTAGTTTTGGTTGGCTTGAGCCACTGCATAGCCGTGTACAGTAATTCTTCTGAAACTTCTTATGGGGTTGAGTTTCAGTGGGGATTGGATTAGTGTTGTCTCATTCTTCTATTTTATTTTAATTAATATATATAATGTATTTGTTCCTGTTGTTTCCCAGTTGGTTGCCTCATAGAAGATTCTCATTCATTCGTTCTTTAATTATATTTCGCTAAATGCATTTTTTCAATCATTTTGTTGTTATGTATCCAAATTTATCTATATGTAGTGGTATGTTTGCCATACGTTGAAGAGAGTGAAGTAGTAAGCACTACACGTTTATTTCTTAGGACAATTGCATTTCTTCTCAGTTTGGATGTAAAGGTTATAGGAAAAGTTTTCTTCATTAAGCTCGATCATGCTATTCGACTACCGTGGTGTAAAACCAGAAGTCTTTAGAAGAGAATCATAAGGAATTTTGGTATGTGCTACACCCATACATCCTTTATGATTTTTCATTCAAGATGTCTATCTATATGATCATCTTGTAGGTTTTTACTCAAATGATCACGCGTATACCAAGCCCAGAAAGAGATGTCCGAAAACTGCATATTGTTTTTCTTATTTTTTAATTTTTTAAAAATTAAAAGATTTTAAAAAGCGTTTAATAGCAAATTTTTTTTTATAAACGAGTCAGCCTATGAATGTCAAAATCAGATCTGACCCAACAACCCGACACGGTTCAACCTGAAAAAATCCGGTTTTATTTAATTTAGTAAATTTACTTTATTTTTTTTACAATTAGACTTTAAATTTAAAGTATATATAAGAGAGATTTTGTTATTTTGTGTTTAAATTAAATTATTATTATTATTATTTTGAATTTTATTTAATTTTAAAAAATTTTAAAAAAAATCGAGTTATTCGGATTAGTCGGGTTCTTGTTTGGGTTAAAAGTTTTTAGGATGGATCGGGTTTGGGTCGTATTTGAGTTAAGCAATTTTTAAACAATATTATACACCAACCCGATTCGATCATTTCCACCCACCCGAATTGACTTCCTAAAACACCTCGCTACAAAAAACTTCTCTAGAACCCTAGCTCCCTTCAATTATAACGCATTCGCCATTAATGGCGTCGTGCTACAGATCAATCTCAAGGCCTGGATTCAACTTTCTCAAATCTACCTTCGCGCAGTCCTGCACCAGATTAGTATCTCCGTCTCCACCTGCACCATAATCAGACACATTGAAAATGCACCTCGTGCTCGAGAAGTTCCCGGGTTGGGGAAGAGGCGAGTCAGCTGGAACAGTGGGAGATTGGTCCGGGGAATCGGCTGGGGTAAGTTCAGGTGAAATTTCACTCTTTTGCTTCTTGTTCATGTGATAATGATGTCTCCCTCCATCCACATTGGCTACATTTTGGATCAAGAATTGTACATTCAAGATCCGTAACACGAATAAGCAGTGTATGATTTCCATTGTGCACGCAAGGCAAATGAACTAAGAAATTTGTGCTAGATGGCAGGATTATCTTTGTACACTTTTCTGAGACTGAGTGACTTATTGTGGGAATTTAATACAACTTATTTTTTTTCTTTGTCATGAAGGGAAATTAATTAAGAAGATGAAAGCTCAAAGAAAGTGATTGTCTTGTCTTGTGTTGTGTTGTGTACATTAACAACTGGCAAAAAACACATGGAAGTAGAGGCTAAGTTTTATACTGACCAAGTTTATTTTTTGATTTCTTTAACATTAAACAATGAAATCAAACATGATTTTAACCATTTTTAAAACTTATTATTTTTTGGAAAAAAATAAACCCTCCTTGTTTACATCAGTGTGTCTAACAAGTAGTTTACTTCATATATTTAAAAATGAAGTACAAATTTACGGTATTTTTTTTCCTTATTTCCGTTGTGTAGAAGCATAGCAATATACGATTTTTTTATATTAAAAAATCATTTTTCTTATTTTCAAAATATCCAATGTAAAATGTCAAAACCCCGAATTAAGTACCGGCTATCCCATTATTTTATAACCTTACCGAATGTTTATACCATTGATCACTATATCTTAGATTCAACAAAACCAAATATACATATGTATCTATTATCAAATATTAAATAGGATAAGAAGACGAGTATATAAAAACTCTTTAGATAAAAAATATATGACACCGAAAGTACCTTAAATCTGAGCTTATGCTCAAATGACAAATATTCAAATAGATATAATGAATATTTACACTTGTTATATTGTATATATTTTGTCGTTAGTCACTATTTTTCAGTGTTATGCTAACATTCCAGTAAAAAATTACTAAAATTGAAACTCTATTTAAGTTAAAGCCTAAAATCGTAAATTCATCAACTACAAAATAAAAAATAAAAAAATAAAACTATGTGAATTACGATAGTGAAAAATAATTTTCCACGTAATGAGAAGACTAAAATTGATCATCATACGCGTTAAAATTTATATTAGCAAACACGACAATAATATTTTGGTGGAGTTACTATTACCATTTACTAATCTAGACAGAACTAAGATTTAATAATTAACTCTTTCGAATTGCGATGATATATAGCGAGTCACTTTAGGTTGAGGTGTAAAAATTTACAATATTATTTAAAATTTTTGTAGAAAAAAATTGCAAGATTGTCATTTTTGTGAAAGTTATAAATGAAAAAACAGTTAGGAGATCGATCGAGTGATGTGTGTTTTTTCCCTTGGATACAAAGGGAAAAAAACATACTTGCTATTTTTTAATTTCTCAATACACATCTTTTGCTAATTACATGTTCAATATATCAACCAAATTTAATGGAAAACAATCTTTACTGTATATGTATCAACTGTGGAAAATTTCAATACAATTATCTACTTCAGAAAGAAGTTGAAGAACTAATTAGAATATTTTACTTCAACTCAGTATGTACCATCATCTTACGAAGAGTGCTTAACATGGAATCAAAGCTCTGTTCCTGTTAGACTGTGCAACAGACATTGAGACAATCCTAATACCAACTAGCTCCATCAAAACAATCATGTACCTAAAATGAATAATAAAACATTTATCTTATAGTATCAAAATGCTTATTAGTAGTCTATGTGTGTAGACATATTATAAGTTTTAGATTATGCTTGATCAAATAAACGTATATGAAAACTGCTCTCTACTTCGTTATTTTATGTATTTACTTTTTATTTTTCTCATAATACATCGACCACCTCCATGTTAATTTCTTTTGCTTACATGTTACTCACCTGCGTTTTCTTCTTAATACGAGTTCCAAACAATTTATATTGATATACTTTGATTTCTTTTATTAGTCTCTCGTTATAATCATCTATTCAGGTGTCTTGTGAATTAAATAGATTATCATGTTTAAACATCTTAAAAACTCGAAGTTACAAAATTCATAAATACATCAACTAAATTCTCAAGTAAAAAATGTTATATCTATTGAAATCCTATCTACAATTACGAATTTTCAGAGTTCTTTGATTACACTAAGATTTTAAATGCTCTTATCAATTGTTTAATGGTTCATATTACAACTAATATTTAAGTTAAAATTGTCACGTTCATAAATCCATTATCGTCAACCATGTCTTTAAGTGTTGTACCCTAACAACCACTACCCCGATTTAAATATGGATGCTCTATTTTCGAATTTATAATAACCTATATACGGAGTAGATCTATGATTAAATTTTAAGATGAACAAATACTTTATGTCCAACTTGAGACTTATTATTAAAATTCTCCTATTTTAATACCAACTCAATCTTTTTCTTAACTATTTTCAATTTTATGAATTCTTTATTTTTCATATTTTCTTACTTTGTTAAACACAATGTCAACTTGAAATACTAATCGTATGACTAAGGAAATAAAAGAAAATAAAAAATTGCTATAATCAAAATACTTATGGCTTTTAAAATTAAATTATTAAATAANATTTGTTTTATGTAGTCAAGTTTCAATAATTTTCTTTTGTTTTGTTTGTTTTATAATTTAGTTATTTATATTAAAATTTTAGTTAGAGCTCTGGCATTGTATGACCCACTAATGATATAGCACCAGGTGTTAGCCCAAGCATTTCCGACACCACGTGCTAACTTTCATGACGAAAGTATAAACTTACAAATTAAACAGAGATTGCTCACTAACTAAGATTAAAATTTAATTATTCAAAAGAATAAAAATCGCAGAAAAACCGAATTAGAGGGATAACTTTATAGTTTCCCTTTTTGTCAAAATGACTGTTTTATCCAAAAATTAATCCGTTCCGTTGTTACTATATGAAATTAAATGAACTCAATTTTAATGCCAATTGTGTAGAAGAATGATCCTAAATTAATGGGATAGGTCAATGGGTAAAGTTACTTACCTGTTTAGAAGCCTAGGCACATGGGGCCACTATCCCCTTTCTTTTGTTCACGTTTGGGTAATATCCAATTCAGTACTTATTATGTTTAAAGTTAGAACCCAATACATGGAGAGAGAAAATATCTTGAAAAATGTCATTTATACCCTTATTCTTTATTTGATTTTAATTGATCCCCACGTTTTCAAAATGATATCAGAGCTGTAGGTTAATTTATTTCAAACACAATATTTATTATTATAAAGAAACGAAATGTTTGAGGAGGAGAATTTCGAAAATTATGAATCCGAACTTAGGTTCGAGAAAAATAATTTACAAGGATTATTCCAATATTTTGGAATATAAACAAGAACATCTAACTATTGTTAGATATCCAGAGCAGAAAGGGAAGCCTCAGCACCCTCAGGTAAACTTATGATTCAATTTAATAAGTTTATGGAAATTGTACCAGATTCTTCTAAGCTCTCTTTAGATCTTAGAGAAATTCAGAAAACAGTACAAAACTATGGCAATATGCTATACTTTGTACCGCAACGAGTTGAAAAAATCCTTGAAAACCAGGAAGAAATTCTTGGAATATTAAAGGATATTCAAACAAGAATTCAAAAACTAGAACAACAACCTAGTTCTAGTAAAAGAACTTCAGGAGGTTGGTTACCACCATCATTTGGTACTGAACCTTTGTTACATCAACAAGGGAAAGCCAGAGTGGTGTCGAAACCTTTGACTGAAGAAGAAAAGATGATCAATCTAATTAAGTCAGTCTCAAAAATGAAATTAATCTGATGACAACTTTAGAAAGGATTGGTCTAGAGTATCTACAAGAGCTTGCAGAATCTTTCGCAAATCTCAAAGTTGTAGATCTAAAGATGAACACAGCAGGGGGTGAAACACCTGCTATAACTTGGTCATCTTCTCATGAACCACCAAGGGAAAGTGTGGGATCTCAAAATATACATATGAGAGTCTCAAACTGATTTCCATACTGGTGAAGGATCACACCCTGCGGGAACAAGGACAAGGAGAAATCAAATTCCCTTGCACCAAACACCCTATGGGAAAACTGTTTTAGATCCTATACATCCTTACGGGGTTATGCTTAACCTTGATGTATTAGATTTTGAAAACAGAGAAGAACTCATAGACGATTGGACATCTGCTATGAGAATCGCAGCAGGAACACTTGATCTCAACAGAGAAGGATTCATTAAACTCCTAGAAATGAGTTTTATGGGATCAGTAAAAATCGCTTGGGACATGACTTCGGTGGAAACTAAAGAGTCGGTCCTAGCCGGAGAATCTCTAAGCGAGATAGCCGGAAGAATGGCTACCCTATTTAAAGCACAATTTATAGGGGTAGATTATTTCAACAGTCAAGATACAGAGAAGAGGAAGAAATATACTCAAGCTCTGTATAGTCTTGAATTACATGACATCTATTTAGTAGATGAATACATTATGTTATTCACTAAATATAGATGGAATTCAGGAGTCGAAGAAGATATAGCCATGCAGCTTTTCTTCGCAAAAATGCCAAGTCCCTGGAGAGAAATGCTCATAAGGGAATATGTACCTGGAAATCCAGATACATTGGCACGAAGAGCTTCTTTCCTTAAAGGAAAATTGGCGGAATGGTGCCATTTGGCAGCATTACAAAAGAATTACAAACGATTAAGGGGTATTAACAAACGTACTCCTTTGTGTTGTAAGGAAAATGATCTTCCAACAATTATTGGAAGTAAACCACAAAAACATAAAAGGAAAAGTTTCAGAACTTATCCTTATGCTAGAAGGGGAAGAAGTTCTTGGAAACCAAGAACAGTTTGGTCTAGACAGAAAGCCAGATCTTATAAATCTGGACAAAGAAGCGGACCATCTAGAAGTAAGATATCCTCCCAAGAATCGAGTACATCCCGAAGCACTGGAAGAACACCTACAAAGAAAACTTTCAGAAGAGCTCATACACGAGCTAATGAAAGTTTTAAGGATTGTAATTGCTGGACATGTGGAGCAAGAGGTCATATCTCAACTAACTGTCCAGAAAATGAAAAAAGAGGTATCAAACGCTTCGATCCAACTCCTGATATTGAAGAAGCAGTTTATTACCAAGATCTTATTCAGGTATACCGATTTGAGGACATTGCCTCAGATGAAAGTATATATGAAGAAGAAGAAGTACTAAGTCAGGAAAAATCCGATGGAACTGAATCGGAATCTGACTGAAAACGAGGTGTTTCGACACGAAACACGTGAGGATTTGTCTGGGTTCTTTAGCCAGACAACAATATCTCATAACATGGTCCAAAGGATCATGAAAGAAAATCCTAGTCTACAGAGATATCAAGGATTCTCTGCAGGACAGGTAGAAAAGTTCTTAGGAAATCTTGACCTAAGAAATAGAAAGCATCATCTGATCTATAAAGTTTCCAGAAGGGAAATGGTAATCCCAATGGAACTTACTGGAAATAGAATGGAGATGCAATTAATTCCTTCTGAGGAAATAAAGGAGGAATTACAAAAACTCAAGATCGAAGTAGCAAGGACTATGTCCTGGATTCATATTGGAGCAATCCAAATTATGATAAAAGCTACTTTCAAAGAAGGTATAAATTCACACATTGATATTGCTATATGTGATAAAAGAATGGGGAACCTTCAAGATTCAGTGCTGGGAACTATCTCAAGAAATCTTTGTGCAGACAAGATTGTAGGAGTTATATATCCAAGGATAGCCTACAACTTGACAGATCGAGATTTCAGTCGAGCCTTGACATTGCATCAAAATTTCAAGGAAAAAAGACTGATGAAGGAAGGTAATAGACCATATTCTATTACCTATCAAATCTCATATGCTCTATCTAATACACATCATTCAGAATTGTTTATTAGAAATGAGTTTATTGAGATACCAGAAATATTTGGTAAAGTTGCTCAGGCAATTTATCCAGAACGAGTTGAGTTTTCGGTAATACAGGAAACAGATATCCAAATACAAGACAAACCGATTCTACAAAGGAATCAAAGTCTTAGATTGGAATCAAGAAGACTATCTTTTCAAGGAGATAGGTACAAGCTACAGATGGGGAAAAACCCATGTTCAAGAAACCCAACAGGAGCTAAAAAGTTTTTCAACAATAGGAAAGCTTAGATGCCCAGAAGGGTGGAAGGAAGTCGAAATAGTATTTGATATTACGAAACAAAGGAATCAATTTGCTTGTAATACCATATACTATTTAGAACAACCTATGATAGGAACTTACCAATAAATGATCAAAGTTGGAGAATTGGAAGTTCATATCACAGGAATTCAAGGAAAAGAATCAGATCAACTGATTCTTGGACTAGAGTTTCTCGAGGAACATAAACCTTGGAAACGTCTAGAGTATGGAATGGAGTTTTGTGGCAGAAGATAAAATGTGGAAAATCCAATGACCACAAGTCCATTCTCCATATACATTCCGGCAGGAATGTTATATGAACAATATAAGGCAGAATATTTTGCGGCTTATATTGATTCAGGTGCTGGCATTTGTACAGCAAAACGAGGAGTTTTTCCAAATAATTTGGAAGAAAAAATACCCAAGATTGCTGGAAGAGATTTTTCCAGAAGAATCTTAATATTATGTAAAGGGATTAAGAGGACTGAAATCATGATTGGCGGTGCTGGGCAAACACCTTGGTACAAGGTGATGACACCACCAATTTATTTTCATGATACAGGAGCTGACATTTTACTAGGAAACAATTTCCTACAAATGTTCAAATCCTATACTCAAGAAAATGAGACTAGAAGATTAGTGTTTACAACTCCTTGTAACCACAAAATTATAGTCTAGCGACTAAGAGAGGCATTTTACAGAAAATTGCCAATCCAGTTTCGCAGCAAGCGTGGTGATTCAGGACAACTTCTGAACCCAAAAATAAAATATTCTAAAAGGTTTGGAGAAACAATGCTCCAGTTGAGAGCAGATAAAACGCTCCATCCAGAAGATATGGAATACCTGAAGATAACTCTACATCAGAATGAAGTAGAGTTTGAATCTAAGGTATCCTTAGAAGATGTCAAGAAAAGGATCAAAGAAAATTACAATGAAGATCCTTTGGCATGGTGGAACAGAAATCAACTTAAAGCTTGCCTTAAAATTAAGGAAGGCAAAGAGTATGAATTTGTCCGTTGTAAGCCTATCCCAATGAATATTATTGATCAAAGGGATATGCAGATTATAATTAAGGAACATTTGGACCTTGGTTTAATCAAAGCAGGAATGTCACCATATAGTAGTCTAGGTTTTCTGGTAAGAAATCATGGTGAGATAAATTTAGGAAAACACAGATTAGTTATTAATTATCAAGAAATTAATAAGATTCTGGAGTTTGATGGGTATTTTATACCTAGTAGAGAACATCTAATAAGTTGCATACGCAATGCTAAGATATTCTCTAAGTTCGATTGTAAGTCCGGATTTTATCAGATTCGGATGCAAGAAGAAAGCAAGAAATTCACAGCTTTCTCTACACCTCAGGGACATTATATTTTGGAAGTATTACCAATGGGATTGGCTAATTCACCCCAAATATTTCAAAGAAAGATGGATAATCTTTTTAAAGATTATTTTAAATTCATGTTTGTTTATATTGACGATGTTTTAATAGCGTCTAAAGATATAAATGAACATGTTAAGCATTTGGAGATTTTCTCTAATGTTTGTAAAAAAGAAGGACTTGTTTTATCCGAAAAGAAAGCAGTCATTGCAACAAGAAAGATTGAATTCCTTGGAATTGAAATCGAAGAGTCAGGAATTATTCTGCAAGAACACATAGTGGAAAAAGTGCAAGGTTTTCCAGAAAGTCTCAAAGACAAGAAGCAACTTTAAAGTTTCTTAGGAGATGTTAATTTTGCTGGGATGTTTATCAAGAACCTAGGAAAACACAGGAAAGTGTTTAGTCCATTATTTAAAAAAGATGCTAGATTTATATGGACGGATGAACACACAAAAGGATTATGCCAATTAAAGGAGATTTGTAAAAATCTTCCAAAAATGGCTATTCCTCAAGATGAGGATGATCCGGTATTGTATACCGATGCCAGTGATAATTGGTGGGCATCAGTTCTTACTAAGCTCACACCAGATGGAGAACAACCATGCAGGTATTGTAGCGGTTTATTCTCAGATGCAGAAGCCATAAGATGACATATCAACGAGAAGGAATTTTATGCAGTAAAAAGGGCTTTTGAAAAATGGCCATTATTTTTACTTGCAAAGAAATTCATTTTGAAAGTTTATAACACACAGGTGAAAGCTTTCTTAAGGAATAGAATTGAATCTAAACCGGAGAAGGCCAGATTATTAAGATGGCAGGCATTATGTCAAAATTATATTTTTGATATTATGATAATTAAATCTCATGAAAACATTCTTGCAGATTTTTTAACAAGAGATAGACAGCATTGACATTGATGCTATTATCAAGATGCAGAGGCATTTAAGGGAACACCTTGAAATGCTTCATACCGAGTTTAACAAGTTAGCACTAAACGCAGAAGTTGCGGGAAGGCTTCAACAAGCTGATAAGAGAATTGTCTCTGATCGAATTACAGGATTTTTACAGGCATATACTCAGTTATGGTCTGTAATGCAAAGGCCTATCCTCCAAGGCATTGAGAAACCACTGGTTTCCCAAAGTGAGAGTTTTCGAGTACAGGACTCTATACCTGGAGCAGGGGATTCAAATACCCCTAGCACAAGAGTTAAGTCGGGATCATCTCCAGATGAGTCGGCTGAAACAAAAATTGAGACTCCGGATACTTATCTCGAGTCCTCAAGTCAACCCTTCACCTCGGAGATTGAAGAGGGAGATATCAACCTTAGGCCTCGTACTGACAAAGGCAAAACTAAGGTTGGTACTAATGAAAATGAAATTTCTCCATTTCAAGTTTACCAACAGAATTGGGAGAAATTAAACACAAGAATTGGCATCAACCCAGCCATGGTTCGAGTTGATGTTGCAGGAAAATATCCTAGGGTATGGATGAAACAAAATTCATATCCAAAGGAGGTCAAAACCTGGTATGAATTTGGGGCTCTTGCCTCAGTTTATACTACTTCGCCCAGCTTCCCGGAGATATCAGCATTACCAAAATGGATTCGGGAAGCTGTTCATGAGACTTGGGCAAATAATGATCATTTGTCCAGAGGAGATGTTTTGGAGCTATACTTTTTCAGTGCAGCACCAGAACCAGCAGGAAAAGGCTCACACGAAGCCTTTCATTTCATCAAGCTAAGGAGGCCAGACATGAATTCTCAAAAATTTATAAAGGATCCTCCTACAAATGAAACCCCCTTAGTCTCTTCATTCAATGAAGATGACATATCTACCAGGAGAGCATGGTATATTTGGGTCTGTCTCACAGAGATGGACAAAGTCAAGTTTCCATTTAAGTTTTACCAAAATTCTTTAAATGGATCATTCCTGTTAAACACTATGACAGGAAAAACTACAAGCTTTGCAGAAGACTTATTCGAAAAGAAAAGAAATCTTCTGTGGAACAGCAAGCTGCCGGCCAGTAAAGAGACTCGCCGAAAATTCTATAATATGGAATATATAGGAAGATGGTCAGAAAACATCTGTCCTGAATGCCAGAATCAGAAAGAACCGGAGTTCGGTAAAGGTTTCAAACCGAGATCTGATCGAAAACATTCTACCGAAGCAAAGACAAGTGGGGAAGGACCACATTCACATTTTCCTCGAGGATACAAAAAGCCTAAGATTCCTCGACAAAATTAAAAGGGACATGTGACCAAGCTCACTCACCAAAAGAAAATCTACCATGTGAGTGGAAGGACAGGACCACCAATAATCGGTGGAAAAATGACAAAGAACATTGGATACCTTATCTTTAAAGATAAAGGAAATCCAATCAAAACAAGAAACTGGACCCAAAAATTCACAATATAAATACGGGTAATTTGGAACAAGTAAAACACCACAGAAAATCAAAACTCAAAGATGTATCGAGTATATCTTAAAGTTTTGAAAAGAAGGATAAATTACAAGAGAAGTGAAGCTGCTGCTCTTAGATCAATAATTAAGATGTACAAAGAAAAGGGTAATGAGATAACATTAGATCTATTCCAGACTCATCTCTATTGATATCTCGGAGAGCTAAGAGAAGATGAGAAGTTGATTTCTAGATTGATAATCTAGAAAAAGACGTTTTGCAAGAAAATGGAGGGACCATTTTAAAAGACCACTCAACCACTACATGGTCCCAAGGCAAGCTGTAAAGGCTTATCAAGATTTGAAGTCCGATTTTCAAATCCGAAGAAGTCATCTATAAATAAAGCAGGAAGAAGGAAGTGAAAATCATCGAACATTTTCCTCATTTCTTTCAATCATAAGTTGTAATATTTTCTCTTTCAAGTTTATGTGTTGTTCAAGTTCGGCTACTATAAGTAGCTAAGCAAGTTCCTTCTCCTCTACAGGAGGTTTCAATGTATTAATAAATGTTTGTGTTTGAATAAAGAGATCTTTGCTCTCAGCCCCTCTCATGTATTATTTTCAAAATTTTATCTTTTATTGTACACCCTAAGGTATGAAACGAATTAGGGTTGTGCTAAGTGCTGCTGAAGGAATCTGCGTCGGTAACCATCGGTTGCGATCGTATGGTTGGATTGTGAGGAGCAGTCCGTAAAATTCGGTGGATATAACCCGGTGGCATTCTGGTCAAAGAGGTAAAAGATTTAATTTATTTTACGGAAGCATGATAGGCCTTGAATTTAAAAATAAAAATCAATTATTTAAAAATAAGGTTTGAGGGGTATTTTGGGAAATTGGGTATTGAAACCAAATTTGAAAGAAAATGGGTACTGAATCCTAAGTTACCCTTTACCTTTCCTCCGTACACGTTTTCAACTACCAAGTAAACTTCCATCCTCTTGTTGTATATTTTAATATATTTACATACAATAATAGTAATAAATAATATTTGGTTTTTACAAAATTGGTACGATTGGGAGGTGTCGTAATTTGGCAAAGGTTGTATTTAAGCAATAATATGAAAAGCTCAATTAGATGAAATATTTATAGTATCGAGATCCCCTAAAAAAATAGAGAGCATAACTAATATGCTACAATTATTGAATTACATCAGGCCCCATTGGAGACCGTGTAGTCCACCTTTTAAGATGTTCGGTATTGGAATAATTTTTTTTTAAAAAAAATTTAATCTAATATTTCGAATTCACAAAATAAATTTATTTACACCAAATTTTTGAAATATACATGTACACATCGGTGATGAACAAGTACTAATATTAGTGTGTATATATATTGTTGCATATGTTAAATAAACAATACATGGATAAAGTTGTGTAATAATCCGCTACTAAACCAAGGCTTTTTTCCCCGAAAGGAATGTTGTATTTTTTATGTTTTTGAAAAATATAATTATTTATTTAAAAGTTCAAAATATATATTTTATTATTAAGTTTGAAACATTTAAAGTAACCAATTAAAAAAATTCTACATTTTCTCAAACTACAAAAAGTTCTACATTTTCTAAAATGAGTTTGAAAAATTTTTTTTTAAACAAAAAAAAATAGAATTATTTGTAGTTTGAGAAAAAGATATTTTTGGCTTTTTAAAAAATAGATCATGATACCAAAAATTAGTTATCCTAATGTCCAAAACTTAATATATATATATATATATATATAAATTATTAATTTAATAATATATGAAATCATGATAATGACATGAGACTTTAGTTTCAGTTTTCATGATGGTTTGTAATTTTGGATTGACTGTGACGACTACTATTGGCAAATTTTGGAATCCTGTAATTAAAAAAGTGAACCATGTTAGACATAGTCGTTTGTTTGACAGAAAAAGTGTCCAATTTATAAATATGTAACTTTATATAGGGATCGACCATCAATTTTTTTTATTAAAATTAATTACGTCTTTTCAAATAATTATTCAATTCCCCACCTCATATCTACTAGGGAGGAGCCAAGAGGCCCCCATATATTTCTTAAATAAACAAGATTATTTAAATAAAAGATAAAAATTAATATAAAAATATAAATTCAAATTTTGTGGAATATACGTTTCTAGCATATATAGCATTAGACTTTTAATTTTAATTTTAATTTAAATTTCAATCCACAAGATGGTTTCATGATTTTAATTAAATTGTGACGACAATTAATTATCTTTAATTTTTGGAATCAAATCGCACCAACTCACAAGTGGGTTACTCTTGCCCCACTTGAGAAACAGAACATTTATTTCTTTGGAACTTTGATTACGTGGAGTATTTTTTTGCAAGAATGGACTTGTTTCCCGGAAAGTCGATCTTGTACTTTGGTTTCATACAATAAAATTTTAAACCTACTTTAAACTATATAACGGGTCACGCAAAAGGATAAGAAAATTTGGACTTTGAATATATATTGTGAAGCTGAAACCAAACCAAATCAAAAAGTTTGGTTATGTATCTGTCACTAGTTTTGCTTTTTTGAAGAGCAAGCCATGGTCCCCTTTCCCAACTCCCAACAATTCGTTACTACAAAACATGGGGCCCACGTAATGATCGAAGATATGCTATAAAGCAAAGTTCTAAAAAACGTGAACCTCCCCGAAACGCGTAGATGTCGAGGTCCAATCTTTTCAAGTTTAAGCGAGATTAACACAGACTTAAGCGTGAAAAAATGTTTTTTATCTTTAGTGTAATTGTAATTATCTTAAACTAATAAATAGATAAAATAATACATAAATATGATAAATTTAAGTCTGATTCATTAATTCTCATATTTATAGAAGCATAAAAATCTCAAAATTACAATCTTTATTTGTTTTTGTAACTAGACCGCATTAAAAATGTTAAATATTTGTCAAATCATTATCAGACACGTTTAATCATAATTAAAATTAAAAAATAAACATCTAAATTATAAACCTAATTTATTATTTTAAAATAAAAAAACATACATTCAAAATAAAAAAATTATAAAATAAATAGATGTGATTAATTGTGCTTAAATACGTTTAATTAAACATTTTAATTACGTTTAATTCGGTCAAACTACAATTTGACCGCTTTTTTCTGCTTTCTCCGAAGCGATGCGTTTTTGCCGAGCTTCAAGTTTAAGCGCGTTTAAGCGAGGCTTAAGCTGGCTTTTTAGAACACTGCTAAAAAGCAATCAATCTTGGATTTGGATTATCGGTAGTGGCTGAAAACACAATACATTATACTGTGTACTTTTTATATGAGATACAATGTCAATAAAA
Source organism: Primulina huaijiensis (assembly GCF_012295235.1). Lineage (NCBI taxonomy): Eukaryota > Viridiplantae > Streptophyta > Magnoliopsida > Lamiales > Gesneriaceae > Primulina > Primulina huaijiensis. The sequence goes on from NC_133322.1 coordinate 13,298,985, forward strand.
TTGAGTAAACCAAATGATTAACTGATCATATACTGTAAAATTTCACATCACTAAATTTTGTCTTTTCGGCCAAAACAAATGATTCAAATCCGTGTAGGTTGGGTTTACAGTTTGGTTCGAACAAAACTTTTTAGCATCTTCCATGATAATACCGTCCTCGTTCCCAAATACCGTCCTCGTTCCCAAATCCCAGCGGGACCCATGTTTGTCTGAATAAGCCAAGGCGACCCCTATAAAAAGGTGCGCACATCAAACTCAAAACCGTGCAATTCCTCTTCACAATGACCAAGTTCCACGCGGCTTTCGATTCCAAGCCCGATATTTTCCAATCACTGCGGGCATCTGTTACTCCAGTCCCAGTCCGTGGCGCAGTGAAGCGACGGATCTTTGCACACGTCTTTTGCTCGCTGAAACATGATCTCGAGTGCTGTGTTTGCTTCTTGAAAGGTGATTGACATGGAAATCCCTCCTTGGATTCGCGGCGATTTCATGTTAATGATTTTAATGCCGCTCCTTGTATTGTTGTGTTTCTGTGTTTGTAGAAAGGACTCAGGTTAAGGAGCTCGAGGTCCGATTGCCGCGAGTTGAGTAATGGATGAGGTCGAGGGAGAGCTATGAGATTTATGTTTTCTGTCATTTTGTTTTGCAGTATTTCATGTGTCATGTTGAGTTCCGTCAATCTTCGTCGGAGTTCAGCCTATGTAATACGTTTCAAGTTTTACTTCCACTTTTCTAATTTGCCTTAATTTTTATCAAACCCTGATGTTTTTAATTGAGACTAGATCCATCAAACTTTTACTGCAAAAATGGTGCTATCCGGCTTCTTTGGCCGTGGGATTGCGGTGGCTATGGGAACTTTCAGGGTGTGGGGTTGACTTGAGGCGGGTGATAAGACAACCTTAAAAATTATCAGTTTTTAAGTGAAAAAGAAGAAGCGAATTTCGACACGCGCGTAACATGAAAGCCAGATTATGGAAACATAAATATAAATAAACAAATTTTATAAATTTTAATTTTTTTTTAAGATGGATAAGATACTTTAAACTAAAGTTAATTATTATAAGATCAGCTTGCTTTATAATAATATAATATAGATAGTACATAAATCTAAGACCCCAACTATGGGCAATTTTTGGGATTATTTTTGAAACCGCGACTTTTGGATTCGCAACTTATAAAGTAGACCACAATTCATATATAGTTAGTTCCTTACAAGAAAACATAGTCATCGTGTTTGTACCATCATAATTGATCATAACTTTTTTAACCCAAAAAAAAAAACACACAAATAATAATAAACACATTTCAATAGAAATTCAACAAGTCTTTTGTTTCTTACCAAATAGGGACGGATCCAAGGGTCCCTCAAATTTCTATGGGTGCTAAAAAATATTTATTCAGATTAAATATAAATATGAAGATAAATAATAAAATAATATAATTATTAAAAATAATTCAAATTTGTTATGAATTAAGTATTAATATGTGGTCATTTAACCACTTGATTACCATGAAACATATCATGGAAGATAACAGAGTTTTTACTTTTTAGTTGTTTTGTTGTGCTAATAAAACACGAAATTTGATGGAATATAAGTTATTATCATAGCATTAGACTTTTAAAAGTTATTTCAATTCGTTTTATATTTTTAATTAATTTGTGATTTACAATTAATTATCCACAATGATTTTTCCCCCCGTCCCGTCTCAATTTGTTGACGAGGTTAGAGTATGGGATGGAGCTGGAGGTCCATTTTGACAGCTCTACACGAACCCGATTGTCATATAGTCATGAGAAGGAGCAATCGAATTGTTTGAAGTTGGCCTATGTTTTACTATACATCGTAGCTGACGAGGGATAGCTAATGACAGACAAGTCGCGCGGATCCATTATCTAGCATCGGCATGGCCCAAGTCCCAACACACGGAACTAAGAAATCAAGTCTTTGGCATGAATTATAAAATCATGGTCCACGAAAGCCGAAAGGGATATCATAAGATAGAGGACTCATTTTGCTTCCTTTGGGGCTTTCCTGCATTCATATGGGGAGAAGGAGAAAACCAAGCCAATGGGCTAAATACAGTTAAAAAACAAGGGTTCAATCCTCATATGTTGCATATGAGATTGTTCGCACAAAATTTATGTTGATGTGTAAAACAATAATAAATCTAACTTTTGAATACATAACAATTGTGAATATCTAATTTGATAGTTAGTTAGGATTGTTTATCTTCTAAGCTAATATACACCGGAAAGAAAGTAATACAATAGAAATTAAATTGAAATATAAGAAAGAAACTCCCAACATGATTTTGTATTTACAATAACCTACAGTTAGAAAACATAAAATAAAACAACTTGCAATGAAAATACACTGGAAACTAGACTGAAAATATGGAAAAAAAAATCTTGAACTAGATTGATAAAACTTGCAGTGTTTGCAAGTATGGTTGTTGAGTGTGTTATTTGTCTGATAATTCTTCCTTTTTTGAATGATCTCCAAGGTAGTTTCTTTAACTCTCCCGTTCTAGTTCCCACATCATTCAACCGAACCAGCTTTCAAATAGTGATCCAGCCATCAAATCATTAATGACTATTTAACTTTGTTAGTTAATTAATATTCTTGGGCCGAATTAATTGGACTTTGATATGATTTAGCCCCAAAAAAATGCTCATTGCAGATTAGCCCAACGAGCCAAAATGGCAGAATGATAAACAACATGGATTCAACACAGTCTATGGTAAGCTCTTCATACATAGGTCATGTCATCAACTAAGATCTCTTAAGTTGAACTTCATAAATAGTAATATTTGGATTTAAAGTCTTAACATACCTTGAGTTCAATAAATTTAAGAAATGATGCTTTTGAGATTTTAATGTTGAAATATAATAGGTTGATGAACATCTTGGGTATAGTATAAGGAAAGTAAGATACGATAAGTTTGGACCTCCATTTCTAATACTAGGAATTGTGAGAAAAGTCAAAATTCGAGGTTATAATAAAATAGAACTAAGTCATCATAGGCCGTTTTAAGTTGCGATTCGCAAACGATGATCTTGAAGGGAGATTTAATTAGGATTGAGGTGAGATAAGGACAACCTAAAACTTATTTTATCAGAGTGGCACAGTTGAAGCGTTGATTATTGGGAAACTAGAATTAAGAGTCTGAACTTTTGATTATGGAGAATAAGCGAATTTTTGGGACGAATTCAATTTAAGGGGGGCAGATTGTAACGTCCCGAAAAAATTGAAGGTCCACGTGAACCACATGCAAGCAAGTTATCAAAATTCTTATGTGTTTTAATTAAATTATTTTAATTGCATTAATTAAATTTGGTAGGCATGTTTACATTTTTAAAATAGGGTTTTCTGTTAGAATGCATAAAAATGTGTTTTAAAAGTTATTCGAGACGCGATCGAGGAACGGAGACCGGGGACCATATGAGGGAAAATATTTTTATTAAAGGATTATTTTTAATATTTAATATATAATATATTTTAATGATATTTTCGAAAATGACAACTTTTTAGGTGTTTTGACACGCCGAGTCGTATTTTAAATCAGTATTCGATTTTTGATGAAAATAGGGACTTTTTGAGAACTCGGCTAATATTTTTGCAAACTTTCCTAAACAAAATATTTTAAATTTTATATAATGGGCTTAATGGGCATGTTATACTAGGTTAATGGTCCTAAGCTTGCACTATGTGTATTATTTCAAATAATCAAGCTTCCAAGCTCTTTTATTTCCTTCAAACTACACGCCTATCACCTAGGATTAATAGGACTCTTCATCAACACACACCACACAAAAATTTGGTAGAAAATTCAAGCAAGTTTGAAGAAAAATCAGCAAGCTTCTTCCCCCATCTCTGTGCCAACGTTCCTCGCATCGCAAGTTGTTTTTTGTGCGTGAAATACGCATAGGCACGTCTTAATCTTCCTTCACTCATCTTTCACACCATATTATATCTTTTGATACATGATTGCATGAAAAACATTGTGGGGACCCGGACGCTAATCATTTTCTTAATCGTCTTTGGGATTTAATTATCAATTAAGATAAACAGGGTCTAAAAATTTTTTTCTTTTTAGAATGCAAGTGCGGAACGTAATGGAATTTAACTAATATACATCTCAGTATAAAAGTACAATAATGTACTACAATCATTCAAACTCAACTAAGGTTTAACTACTAAATGTCACGTGTCAAACCCTATCTACACCAAGTCCGGAATCACCACGCTAAACTCGTCTTCTCTCATCATCTTTTTGACCCCGATCCTGTCCCACCTGTTGTCATGCACACATACAAACAAGACAACAGCCGGATACTCCGGTGAGAATAAATCCCAGTATAAATAATGTATACATGCAATCATATGACTGATATAAAGCATGAATTAAAACTTATCACATGTAGCATAATCAAACAACATGTATTGTTACTAGACTGTAAATAAAATATGAATCGAAATCTACGAAACATAAATCAATACAAGTCTGTAATTCAAGTTCTTGACTCGACATCTAACACTCGTCTCATCTCTCATTTAATCTAGGGATCCCGATGAATAAGAACGTAACAAGGCTCCCACCTACTACTACCAGTCGCGGTGGCGGCACGTTCTTATTTACGGACTTTGGCCCTCGCTATATCGAATATCTATGATAAGAGAGACTCTACTCATAATCACGTCGATATGACCAAACGTCCGGTGTCTTGGAGTATCTACCAAGACTATGCCTATTCTGACAAAGTGCAATGTGTCAATAGTCTAACCCCTCTGTCAGACACTCTTACTGAATATTTATCTGTTCTTTACTTTCTAAGTCAATAACATAAACGTAATCATTTAAAACACAAAGGTATATAAAATAAAACAATACCATACAAGTATGTGGTTTAGGGAAACTTGAGTTAACTCTGACTCAAGTCGATCTCCCAGTTAACATCGATTTATACCTTTATCTTCCCGGTCTGACGAAGACGAAGTCTCGTATTTCAATCTGTCCATATTCAATCTGACAATCCAAATCTGAAATGGCAATGTATAGATGTATTCTATCAAGATACAATTCAAAACAAGCCTTGTACAAATCATTATTCAATCTCGGTACATTTTGACGGCATAACGGTGTAATCTTTCGATACCGATCAACTCAAATAACAAGAATCAATTCTCAACAATGAATAATCAAACACCATATATACATCATACTGTCAAAATCTGCATATTCTCAATCACAATACATGCTGAAAATCGTAGTACTCGCATACGATATCATTTCTTCGATCCGGTTTCGAATATACGTTCACCATAATCATAAGGACACAACATAGAACTCAAATCTGATTTTCCCCAACATCTCAACTTCAAAATAAGCTGAAAGGTAACAATACTTACATCCTTTGAAAGCTTACAACAAGAGGAGCATGAATCTATGTTTGGATTAAAGTTTGGATGNTCTGAAAATGGAGAGGAAATAAGAGACAACACATCAAATATGCATGGCAAGGAACACATGTTTCATTCTTCATAAAACACGTCGCACCGCGGGTGCGCTCCCTCTAGACCGCGGGTGCGGTAAGCTCACGGCACCACATTCAGAAATTCAGAATAATCGACCGCGGGTGCGCTGCTTCTTGGACCGCGGATGCGGTGACTTTACTGTACCCACAATGTAGCCTACTGCTCAACAACCGCAGGTGCGGTAGAAACATGAGCGCGGGTGCGCTTAGTCCTTGGCAGCCCCATCCAATTTCCAGCATAAGCGACCGCGGGTGCGATGCCTTTTGTTGCCGCGGGTGCGCTCTGTCTGGCACCGCGGGTGCGGTGTCTTCTTTAACCAAAACACTCAAATTGCAACGCCGCTTCTCCACGTCTGTTCTTCCATTGCCTTATTCATAATATATAACAAGTATCAAACTCAATTCTCGGGCATTACATTTCTCCCCCTCTTAGATACGAGTTCGTCCTCGAACTTACTGGCAATCAACACAGTATATAACAGAAGCAATATAATTCCAAACTGAATAACTACTCACTTCATGAAAATAGCTCTGGATATCTCTGTCTCATCTCTGATTCTGTTTCTCAAGTAGTTTCTTCAATGACATTGCAATTCTACTGAACTTTCACAAGTGGAATATTCTTCGTTCTGAGTAATCTTCTTTTCACGGATCTCTGATTCCCAACTGGAGTAGTAAGTCAAGAAGTATCATATCATAATATCTCTCGAAATAACTCTGACAGAATCAATCTCACAATATTGGTTATACAACATCCGTATATACCAATCAATAGCTCATAACAAATCAACATCATCAGCTGTTATCAAATCTGTTCATCCCGGTCAAGAATATATTCAATCTTCGGCCTCAAATACCAATCGTCATCATCCGACGTTGGCATCTTAAGTCTGTTTATTCTGAGCCGTTTACATTTTCTTCTGAATCATCTTCAATTTCTTTGTTATATTTCTGATTCTATCAGATCCAATATCAGCTATCTCCGCGATATTATTCTCATACGAAGGAAATCTACCGTACTCACTGCACAATGCCTCGTCTGTAACTACCTCATTACTCATCTGATGGCTATTATCGTACAATAATTTATAAAGTGACAATATGTCATATCAACTAGTGCTAGCATCCAGCACTATAACTTCACATATATCTTTCAATCTCTGGATAGTACGTTCTGGCTATCTGTCAGTCGATGGATAATATGTGAAAGAACTTATGGTATATTCTGTCACAAGTATAAAAGCAATCAAAATCATAATCTGATATAATCTACTTCGGCATTCTGTTTGATTTGACCATTTCTTTGACATAAATCTTTGTCATCTGGTCATGTTTATACGTTATCTTGTACAAACTAACATACGCATATCGAATAATCTATCAATTATACTCATATCATATCACAATCTGGCAAGAATGGCGGTGATTTCATTACGACGTCCATAGAAATGTACTCCCATTTCTATTTAAAAATAACCAATTCTGTAATAGATCTTCTGATTTCTATCTTTCTATCTTCATTTATCGGCAATTCAGATATATCAATACAAATTCTGCCACAACTGATTTAATCTGTCTATATCAAAACTGCCTGTTCGAATTATCATACACTTTCTATTACCAAATTGAATACTGAATCCATTACTGTGCGTTTCTGACCCTATCTGTCCTTTCCGATTCAAAATATTCGGTATAAACAAATCAGTTAATTACATAAAATGAAATATTACCTACATGGTATTATGACTGACACTCTGTTCTGACTATCAAAGTCAAGTTTGAACATTCTGATCGCATTTCTGAATTGCTGTATTTCTCGAATTCAGCTCTGATTCGGTTTGAACTGTATATAACCTAAACGGTTCACAATAATTTGTAATCCCTAGCAATACTGTTAATGCTGACTATTGATTACATCTTCACATTGCCCAAATTGACTGCTATATTATCTGCAATATAATATGCCTCCAAACAACACAATCTGTATCAAATACTGTTTTAGAACAATAACAATACTCAAGCAGATACAAAACAACAATCATATAAGATAATCGGCTAACTAAGAAGAAAATAGACTTCTGACATTTCTGACATTTCTGACATCTCTGAAATTTCTGATATTTCTGATATCGGTGTCATTCTCAGCCCCTGATCATGATCTCAATTGTATCAAAATCAATCGGTATACTATAATCGGATATTACCTATCCCGAATACCATCTGTGTCAATCAAACTTTATATCTGAACAATTTATGTATACAACAATATCAGTTCACAGAATATTCAATACAATCTTCAAATATTCGATTCAATCAATCAGACGCTGCGAATATATCAAAATATCATAGATAAACGAGCATAACATCATCAAAATACCTCTGAACACAGAATTCATCAACCCATAAACAGAACTGAAGTATCTCAAAGATAAGCACTCAATCAGATATAACTCTCAACCAGTACTATTCTACTGATATTTCAATTCTTTCAATCCCATCAGTATCATTATGTACGGAGTTCTAAAATAAGAACAGTACCTGATATCGAATCAAGGCTGAAATCATTCTCCCTGATAGAAGGCAAATCTCTAATCTCATCTGGGAAGACTATAGCAACTCTCCTGCTACTGGCAAATATACTCATGGTATAATCAATTTCAGTAATCACTGAATGCATAAGGAATAACTCCATTCCTTTCGATAATCATTGAATCATCAATAATACGGATATCAAAGGAATTCTAGATCTAGAATCCTTACCGTACATTGTTCATTCTTCGGCCATTTCAGGTCCTAATCTTACCATTTCTTGGAAAGAATCTACAATAGTTCTGTACTTGTCTAATATATCAATACTGCGGTCAAAATCAGACAACACAAGTACTATACAGTCGAGCTCAATTTCACTCTCATCTTACTGCAGTATACAAGATGTCACAGAATCTCACTGATATCAAATCCTCTCCTCAAAAGACAAAGAGATCAATACTACAGTAAATACAGACCCAACAGATAAAGCATGTCTCAGTGCCGTTCATACAAAATCATGTATAAGATGTATTAATATCTAAATACATATGCAAAATAATCACAGAAGAACAGTTACATGTCACTATATCATCAAGTGCCTCCTGGGTCTGTTCCTCTGTCACTACAACCAGATGATTTTGCTCCCTGAAATCTTTGGGAACCTCTCTGTGGACAAACTCTAGCAAAGTGTCCGGACTGTCTGCAGATATTGCAACTACCAGTCACTCCCTGGCATTGCTCTGTGGGATGTTTCCCTCCGCAAGTCTTGCAATATACTCCAGTATAACTCGGGCTGGAACCACTGGAGCTAGACGAACCACTTCCTAACTTCTTAAACTGCTTCTTTCGAGTTTTCAGCTGTTCTTTCTTTTCACCACTGCTACTGCCAATCTCGATTCTGGAAGGCAGTTGCTGCAGTCTCGGTGCTGGAAAAACATACGATGCTCCCTTTTGTCCCATCAGAACTGTTTCTGCTCTTTTGGCTCTGTTCAAGGTATCAGCAAAATTAATCGGTCGTTTCACCTTCACCAATGTACGTATCTCTGGATTCAATCTCTGAATGAATTGACTAGATATAGCTTCATCGTTTCTAGCCACGTGAGGGGCAAAACGCAACAAGATAAAGAACTGAGCCAAATACTCATCAATACTCAAGTGACTCTGTCTCAGGTTTAAAAACTCCGCATCTTTATACTGTCTGTATGATACGGGGAAAAATCTTTGATAGAATTCAACCTTACAAATTTTCCACGTAATCACTGAACTACGCTGTTCCAGGGCTTCTTTAGTTACTAGCCACCATCTCCTTGCAATCTCCTGTAACTGGTTCCCAATCAGTTTAACTCTACAATCATCTGTGAAACCAAGAAATTCAAATAGCATTTCTATATCTTCAAGCCAATTCTCACAATCTACTGGCGTATCAGTACCCTTTAGAACCGGAGGTTGGAACGACTGAAACCTTTTCAACTGTGTTTCCATCGGAGATTCTGATATATCTATCTGTTCAGACGAAGTACTACCCCTTTCCGGAATTCTTCGAGGAGGTATATCTGCTTATCAAAATCATTAATAACCAAATACTACAAACCTGTTTCAGTCCTCCTCTGATCATCTTACTACTGATCAAGAATCAGATCTGATTCATACTCAATAATACATAATACCAACTCAAATCTGATAATCAGGTAAAGATGTATTTCAAAGCAGTAACACATAGTATCATGCTAGCATACACAATGTAAGTCGACATTATAATAAATCACATGCTAGCATACACATGCAAGGAAACAAGACTCATCTACCCCTCTCATTCTATTCTATCTCAGTCTAAAGGATCTATCGCTCTGATCTAGGTTCAGTCTCAGGAACCTATCGCTCTGATACCACCTGTTGTGGTGACCCGGACGCTAATCATTTTCTTAATCGTCTTTGAGATTTAATTATCAATTAAGATAAACAGGGTCTAAAAATTTTTTTCTTTTTAGAATGCAAGTGCGGAACGTAATGAAATTTAACTAATATACATCTCAGTATAAAAGTACAATAATGTACTACAATCATTCAAACTCAACTAAGGTTTAACTACTAAATGTCACGTGTCAAACCCTATCTACACCAAGTCCAGAATCACCACGCTAAACTCGTCTTCTCTCATCATCTTTTTTACCCCGATCCTGTCCCACCTGTTGTCATGCACACATACAAACAAGACAACAGCCGGATACTCCGATGAGAATAAATCCCAGTATAAATAATGTATACATGCAATCATATGACTGATATAAAGCATGAATTAAAACTTATCACATGTAGCATAATCAAACAACATGTATCATTACTAGGCTGTAAATAAAACATGAATCGAAATCTACGAAACATAAATCAATACAAGTCTGTAATTCAAGTTCTTGACTCGACATCTAAAACTCGCCTCATCTCTCATTTAATCTAGGGATCCCGGTGAATAAGAACGTAACAAGTCTCCCACCTACTACTACCAGTCGCGGTGGCGGCATGTTCTTATTTACGGACTTTAGCCCTCGCTATATCGAATATCTATGATAAGAGAGGCTCTACTCATAATCACGTCGATATGACCAAACGTCCGGTGTCTTGGAGTATCTACCAAGACTATGCCTATTCTGACAAAGTGCAATGGGTCAATAGTCTAACCCCTCTGTCAGCGACTCTTACTGAATAGTTATCTGTTCTCTACTTTCTAAGTCAATAACATAAACGTAATCATTTAAAACACAAAAGTATATAAAATAAAACAATACCATACAAGTATGTGGTTTAGGGAAACGTGAGTTAACTCTGACTCAAGTCGATCTCCCAGTTAACATCGATTTATACCTTTATCTTCCCGGTCTGACGAAGACGAAGTCTCGTATTTCAATCTGTCCATATTCAATCTGACAATCCAAATCTGAAATGGCAATGTATAGATGTATTCTCTCAAGATACAATTCAAAACAAGCCTTGTACAAATCATTATTCAATCTCGGTACATTTTGACGGCATAACGGTGTAATCTTTCGATACCGATCAACTCAAATAACAAGAATCAATTCTCAAAAATGAATAATCAAACACCATATATACATCATACTGTTAAAATCTGCATATTCTCAATCACAATACATGCTGAAAATCGTAGTACTCGCATACGATATCATTTCTTCGATCCGGTTTTGAATATACGTTCACCATAATCATAAGGACACAACATAGAACTCAAATCTGATTTTCCCCAACATCTCAACTTCAAAATAAGCTGAAAGGTAACAATACTTACATCCTTTGAAAGCTTACAACAAGAGGAGCATGAATCTATGTTTAGATTAAAGTTTGGATGAATATATCTCGCACAAGCTCAATTATAAGATGAAAAGACCCTTGAACTTGACATGGAAATTCCTCTCGAGCTGTCTGCTGAAAATGGAGAGGAAATAAGAGAAAACACATCAAATATGCATGGCAAGGAACACATGTTTCATTCTTCATAAAACACGTCGCACAGCGGATGCGCTACCTCTAGACCGCGGGTGCGGTAAGCTCACGGCACCACATTCAGAAATTCAGAATAATCGACCGCGGGTGCGCTGCCTTTTGTTGCCGCGGGTGCGCTCAAACACCGCGGGTGCGCTCTGTCTGGCACCGCGGGTTCGGTGTCTTCTTTAACCAAAACACTCAAATTGCAATGCCGCTTCTGCACGTCTGTTCTTCCATTGCCTTATTCATAATATATAACAAGTATCAAACTCAATTCTCGGGCATTACAAACATGATACACTTCTTTTATTTTCGTTTTTATGTCATAAAAATGATAAAACTAGAGTTTTCATTTCTAAAACTCTTGTTTATGATGCACAAAGGGGCTACCATGGTAGGGTTACTAGATGAGACGTTTTTCCACGTGTTTAAGGATCATGAGATGCATGTTTAAGGGCTGGAAAGATTAGGGCAAGAGGATGAACGGAAATATGGGATTCTAGAGTCCTAAGGTTTTTGGCTTGAGGTTTCTTGCGCGCATGGTAGGGGACGGCTTGGTGGCTATGGCGTGCCATCTGCTGTATGCTCATTCCAGTAGAGTCCCTAGGATGTGGTCAAGGTCTTAGGATGGTCAACTAGGGTCTGGACCGAGTGGTTAAGGGCTGGAGTCGAAGGTTGCACGGGATGGTCAAGTTAGGGTTCGAAAATAGAAGGGCAGAAGTTTCAGTAGTGGTTTAGGCTTGTTCAAGGGTTTGAATTGGCATGATTTGGGTTGTATATGGTATGATTATGTGGGAATAAGTTATGGTTCAAGTTTGGCAAGATTTGGTTAAGTTTCGAGTCAATTCGGATTGAAACCGGGATGTACGTATAAGCTTTAAATACGAATTGAGAAATTAGTCGAGGAGCTAAAGTTTACGTTTAAGAAATATTTATGAGTGTATTTTAAGGTGTCATGTTAAGTTTGAAAGGATTCGGGTTGTCGTTTTAAGGTCTAAGGATAAATTGGGAAAGTTAGGGTTTCAGGGGCAAAACGGTCATTTTACACCTGAAAAATATTAGACGTTCTGGCAGTGCCCTGAATGCTGTAATAAATGTTAAAATGTTTATTTTAAACGTTTATGAAATTTTATGATGAAATGTTAATGCTAAAAGACATGTTGCATGCTTGATTTAAAAGAAAAATGATTTATATAAGCATGAATTTTTATAAGTGATGGAAATATGAAAAGTTGAAAGAGATGAATTGATTGTGATTAATATGACGATACGATGATATGATTGGGCATATCGTGAGGAAAAAAGCCCCAGAGGGAGCCTGTTTACGGGAGAAGACTCCAGAGAGAGCCCGTTTACGGGAGAAGTCCCCAGAGGGAGACCGACGATCGTATTTCCATCGAAATGATATGATGATATGTAAGGTCAATGCTCAGTTGATGGGTGAGAGTGTCGCTGATGTCCTCGCCGCCCGGTACCGTGGTAATACGTAGATGGATCCATCGACCTACAAATAATACGAAAATCACAATTGAGGATATGAATTCAATAAAAAGGAAAACATATACGTATATGATGAAAGAGAATATGATATGATGAAAGGAAAATGTTAAGTTTATGTTCATGAAAAGCTATTTTATTAAAATTATTTTCACTGTTACATGTGGATGTCTATGTATTACTTGCTATCATGGTTAAGATTTGCTGAGTTAATAGAATCACTAGGTGTGATCGATGCATGTGAGCATGATGTTAATATTGATGGAGGACTTGATGGTTGAACTAGTTGGACTGAAGGTGCACACAACCTGAGGACAGTCGCTAGTTTTTCGCAAATAAAATTATGTTTAAGATTTATGCTACTTTAAAAATTTTATGACTTATGATGCTTTTGAGAGGTTTTTGAGAGGATAATAGAGTTAAGTTTGTTTTTGAAATAATGTTAGCTTAAGGTTATTTGACATTTACGATTTTATGTTTTAAATGTGTTCTTTTGGATTTTCAAATAATATTTGGTTGGTTTACTTTAAATGGTGCAAAAGTACTTTAATATATATTTATGTATATTTCGGCCTAGAGTAGTAGGAAGGAAAAAAATTCTAGTATATTTTAAAGAAAAACGAGTAGCGGACGTTTCAGCAGGTGACTTATCCTAGAGAATATCCAAGATAGAGGCAAGAATAGATGTTGTAACATCAGAATAACCTGTATGAATGATGATAGATATGGATGGGACATCAACTTCTAATGATGAATTTGATATTACCAAAGTGATCAGAGTTGGAGGAATCGTATTAGTCACAAACTTGTAAACCAATAAAGTCATGAGAAAAGCAACTCTCCACATAGAACTAGAGCAATAAAAGGTGCATGCATATTCTCTTTGTTGTATTTAGGGATATAATAAGGGGCATGCTCAGAATCAGTAAATTGGTTGTGGTTGAAAACAACTATATGCGCACAAGAATTACTCAATAAATCAGTTTTCCTCATATACGTGTAATAAGGACAAATAATGGCCATCTCGCTACAACCATGATGCAAAAGCCAACAAACGACCAAATATCACCATGGTATCAAACTCCCCGCAGGAGTCAAACACAAGCAAAAGAAAAGGCCAACATAGCATATAATAATTCCCAGAAGTTTGGGATCCGCTGAAATGTGAATATTTTATTAAAGTTGTCGAAGTAGATGATAGGTATGGTTTTTACGTGTTTTACAGCATTAGTTTTGGGTGTGTTTGCATTGTGCATGCGTACATTTCATTTACATTTTCTTCGTTTTAGAGTAAGCTTATGCATGTTATTATGTCTCACTTTGGCGTGGTGAATTTGTAGGAAAAGTGACCGGAAAACTGAAATTGGAGCAAAATGTGCAAAAATGGGCAGAAAGACTGGCGCCCGAGCGGGAGAAATTTACCGCCCGGGCACGAGAAGTGACTCGAGCAGCTATCTGACAGAAGGTGTGGTGCTCGGGCGGTAGAATTTTACCGCCCGGGCTCGAGATGTGTCCTCCAAAATGAAAGCATACAGAATACTTGGCGCTCGGGCGATAATATTCTACCGTCCGAGCGCGACTGCCGCATTTCCCCAGCTAACTTACAGAAGGTGTGGCGCTCGAGCGGTAATATTCTACCGCCCGAGCGCCACCTATTTTTGGGAAGATTTTTTGTCTGATTCCTTACCTTATTTTGGGGATATGGAAGATATGAAGAGGTTGATAGGACGATTTTAAAGGATATTCAGACATAATTCATAGGACCACAAGCCTTGGAGAGGAGTTTTGCGCTTGAAGTTGAAGATTCGAAGATTTCCGTGCACAGTTCTTCGCAGATCTCACCTAGTCTAGTATTTCTAATCTAGTTTTTATCATTTAAACATTGTTTTGGCTATTTTTATTATGAATTCGAGTAGCTAAATTTAAATATTTGTTGGGATTTAAGGGGATCCTACTCCAAACTTTGATCTAATTGATTTATATTTCGATTGTTGCTTTGTTCTTGAATGTGCTACTGTTTTTCATTGTGTTGTTGGAGTGTAGCTAACTTTAACAACGTTTTTTATATTGCAAGTGAGTTCGAGAGAATAACTTGTGATAGGAACGAGTAGCATAGTCCGTGGATCTATAATTTACATAGATATATGAATTTGAATACACGTCCATAGTCATAGTCCGGTAGGACGAAAACTAGGGGATTTCACAGATCGACATGCAATTCACTCTTGATAAATAATTAAAGATATTTAATTACTTCAATGAGTAGAATTAGTTTGGCATAGCTCGAGAGAGTGTGTTCAATTGAATAGGAAATCCTGTCGGAAGCACACAATCACTATCGAACGAATTAATTAATTAACGAGGGGTTGGTGAACCGATATTCCCAACAAATTCATTTCTCATAGAATTTTAATCAACCATTTTAGATATTATATCTCATTATTCAATTCTTGAATCTTTTTATTTGCATATTTATTTGAGCATATGATTATTAAAACAATAATCCAAATTTCATTACTAAAGATTTAATAACTGAAAATAATAATTGTCAAAGACAGTTTTTAGTGGAACGATACTCTTACTCACGTACATTATACTATTACTTGACATTGTGCACTTGCGATTAATTTTTGAGCAAACAAAACCATATTTTTAGTAAGGATTCCACAGTGCAAGTTTTGCTTGATCAAGTTTTTGGCGCCGTTGTCGGGGACTGTTAATCTACAATTTTATTTTTAATTATTTACTTTAGCATTCTCTGTTTTACTAGGTTTGACACCTTCGATTTAATTACAGGTATCTGTCTCGTGCATGCCAAGGTCTTTAGAGTGTGAACTAGAGATATTCGATCCCGAGATTGAAAGAACCTTACGCAGGAGACGACAACAGCAGAGGTTTAGAGACATAATGAACATGAACGAACGTGAGGAGAAGCATCAAGAAGATCTAAGGGTCGAAGAGCCAAGGCGCATACCCATGCTTGAGTATGCGCAACCGTCGCTTGATGGAGCACGTCCAAGCGTAGTGCGACCAACTGTCAGGGCAAACCAGTTTTAGATCAAGCCCGCCATAATTCAAATGATCCAGAACACAGTCCAATTCGGGGGAAATGCGCTAGATGATCCGAACACTCACATCGCCGACTTCTTAGAAATTTTCGATACTTTTAAATTTAATGGAGTTTTAGATGATGCTGTTAGACTACGTTTATTTCCGTTCTCTTTGCGCGATAAGGCTAAATCTTGGTTGAATTGTTTGCTTGTAGGTTCAATCACAACTTGGGAAGACATGGCTAAGGCATTCCTCTTGAAATACTTTCCTCCATCGAAAACCATGAAGCTGCGAGCGGACATAAGCACTTTCTCTCAATTTGAGCAGGAGTCACTCTACGAGGCTTGGGAGCGCTACAAAGACTTACTGCGAAGATGCCCACACCATGAGTTGCCTCTTGGGTTAGTTGTCCAAACTTTTTACTATGGTTTAATTTCATCTAACCAAACCATGATAGATGCTGCAGCCTGCGGAAATCTGTTGAGGAAAACAGCCGAAGAAGGGTATGAGTTACTGGAGGAGATGGCTGCTAGCAGCTATCACCCTTAATCTGAGAGAAACACTCAGCGAAGGAATGCAGGAGTACACCAGGTAACTGATTTTTCAGCTGTCACTGCACAATTAGAAGCACTTAACAGGAAAATAGACAGCATGAATGTAAACGGGACAGCGATGCGCCTGCAAGAGATATTTTGTAAAAAATGCGGAGGAGAACACTATGTTAAGGACTATCAAGACAGTGGTTCTTTCTATGTAAATGAGGATGCACCGGTGAATCAAGTGGGGATTCAAAAACGTCCGAGGAATGTTCCTTATTCAAACACATATAATCCTGGATGGAGGCAACATCCCAATTTCTCATGGGGTGGTCAAAACAGTCAAAATCGACCACAAGAAGGACAACCATATGGGAAACAACCGATGTACAGATCTGACCCTCCTAGAGAAGAAAAGTCTAATTTGGAGCAAATGATGTCTAAGTTTATCTCGTCCACTGAAACTAGACTCCAAAATCAAGATGCATCGATAAAGGGGCTAGAAAATCCGATCGGGCAATTAGCAAAGATGATAGCAAGTAGAGAGCCAGACACCTTGCCAAGTAACATCGAGACCAATCCTAAAGAGCAAGTGAAGGCCATTGAGTTGAAGCGTGGAAAAATTTTAGAGTATAGAGAAAAAGAAAAAAATTAAGTGTCGGATGAACAGACCGAGACATCTAACGTTCAGTCTTCTAACACTACACCAGCACCCACTGCACAATCTAAAATTGTTATACCCCCTGCTTTTCCTGCATCACTGAAAAAAGCAAAACTTGATGCACAATTCGGTAAGTTTCTTGAGGATTTAAAAAATTGCAAATCAATATTCCTTTTGCCGATGCTTTGATGCAAATGCCTAGTTATGCTAAATTTTTGAAGGACATATTAGCTAATAAGAGGAAGTTGGAGGATCACATGACGGTAAACTTAACTGAAAATTGCTCTGCTTTGGTGCAAAACAAAATCCCACCGAAACTAAAAGACCCAGGGAGTTTTTCTATTCCTTGCATGATTGGTGATGTTGTTTTTCACAAAGCTTTGTGTGATCTTGGTGCAAGTATTAATCTTATGCCGTTATCTGTATTCAAGAAATTCGGATTAGGAGAACCTAAGCCAACCAAGATGTCCTTACAGCTAGCAGACAGATCTGTCAAGTATCCACGGGGAGTTATTGAGAATGTGCTTGTGAAAGTGGTCAAATTTATTTTTCCTGCAGATTTCGTGGTGCTCGACATGGAGATGCCTTTGATTTTGGGGAGACCGTTCTTTGCAACTGGCAAGGCCCTGATTGATGTTCAAGAAGGGAAGTTGAGATTGATAGTGGGGGAGGAAGAGATTACTTTTGATGTTTTTAATGCACTTAAGCACCCACTGCATTCTGATAGTTGTTATAGAATTCATGCTTTTGATGCTCTCGTGTCTAACTATGTGCAGGATGCTTTTAGGGACCCTTTGGAAGCCACCCTCACAACTGAATTGGAGGATGACGACATGGACGAAGAAAAAGCTCAAATAGTGGCATACTTTAATGCCAACCATCCATGGAGAAAGCCAATGAGGATGAGAATGGAGGATTTAGGAGAGCGCATAAATTTGACCCATCCAAAGTCAAGCATCGAGGAACCACCGACGCTTGAGCTCAAACCATTGCCTCCACACCTAAAGTACATATACCTAGGTGAAAATAACATTTTACCTGTCATTATTTCTGCTGCTTTGACAGATGTGATGGAGGACAAACCGTTGGAAGTTTTTAAAATGCACAAGAGTGCTTTCGCGTGGAAGGTGGCGGATATCAAAAGGATCAATCCATCAGTCTGCATGCACAAGATCTTGATGGAAGACAAGTATTCACTTCTTGTGCAACTAGGGGTGTCAAAATACAACACGACCCGTCAACCCGACACGACCCAACACGAAAAAAATCAGGTTCGGGTTGGGGTTTTTCGGGTTCGGGTTGGGTGGGTTCGGGTTAGTGCTGGGTTAGACGGGTTTCGGGTTGGGTCGCGGGTTGACCCGAAAACTTTTTTTTTTTGAAAATATTACCTGTATTTTTTTATATTATATGTTTGAACAAAATTTATTGTATATTTATATGCTAAATTTTAATCATTTAATATTTATTTTGTATTATTTTTTATTTTTTCGAATTTTTTCATTAATTTTTTTTAAAAAATAAATAAATAAATTTTGGGTTATGCGGGTTAGACGGGTTGATTTGGGTTAGTAGGGTTCGTGTTCGGGTTGGGGGTTTTCGGGTTGCTTCGGGTTCGGGTTAAAAAAAAAAAATTTCGCGGGTTGACTCGAAACCCGACCCACCCGACCCGATTGACACCCCTATGTGCAACCTCAAAGACGACTCAATCCTAAGATGCAAGAGGTAGTAAAGGTAGAAACTATCAAACTCCTTGATGCAGGTATTATCTATCCTATATCTGATAGTGCATAGGTAAGTCATGTTCAATGTGTGCCCAAAAAAAGTGGGATTACTGTGATAACTAATGAACAAAATGAATTAATACCCACTAGGACAGCTACGAGATGGCGTGTGTGCATTGATTATAGGAAATTAAATGATGCTACCCGTAAAGATCACTTTCCACTGCCCTTCATTGATCAAATGCTTGAGAGGTTAGCGGGTCATGAGTTTTATTGTTTTTTGGATGGGTATTCAGGGCATAACCAAATCATGGTTGCGCCCGAGGACCAAGAGAAAACCACTTTCACTTGTCCTTATGGCACTTTTGCTTTTAGACGGATGCCCTTTGGTTTGTGTAATGCCCCTGCCACTTTTCAGCGATACATGACCGCTATATTTCATGACATGATAGAAACTTTTCTTGAAATATTTATTGATGATTTTTCTATCTTTGGTGCAACGTTTGATGAGTGTTTGCAGAATCTGCGCTCTGTGTTGAGAAGGTGCGAGGAGACGAACTTGGTGCTTAATTGGGAGAAATGCCACTTCATGGTACAAGAGGGAATTGTCCTAGGGCACAAGATTTCGGAACAAGGGATTGAGGTAGACAAAGCTAAAATAGAATTCATCAAGAACCTACCGCCTCATGCTTCAATAAAGGGAGTTAGAAGTTTCCTAGGCCACGCCGGTTTTTATCAGCGATTTATCAAAGATTTTTCGAAAATTGCCAAACCTCTATTGTAACGTACCATACTTTTAACTATTTTAAAATTTGCAGAAAATAAAAATTTTCTTTAAACAAGAAACAAACATTCAATTTGCGGAATCATTAAACTCTTCATCCAAAATATTTGCAACATAAAGATCACAATCAAAGTTTTGCTAAAGAAAAATACGTGTTTGAATATCGTAAACCAAACTTGAAATCAGAGTATTAAAATTTGTCATGCTTAAAATCTTAAAATAAAACGTGGGCGGTCCTCGGGTTTAGCCTCCTGCGCAGTCCAAGCCGGCTCATTGATCCCCACCCCTCGCCTCTTCAAACTCATCATCACCTGCATCGATCAATTCTAGTGAGTCTAAAGACTTAACACGTATAAACTAGAAGTAACGAGTAATACATAATAAACCACATGCAACTTTAAAATAGGGCATACATACAGAAACTGAACATACATCAAAACTTGAACGAATGTACATACATAGACGTGCCATCAACGTAGAACCTTTCATAAACATGATTGCTTCGTACATACATCAGCATACATAACATAATTTTGCCTAGAGGCATGTTTCAAAGTAAGTGACTGAAAGGATCGGTTAGAAAGTTATAAGTGTTTAGAAGGGGGGGTTTAATAAACACTCACGGATTATATGTTCTTTTCAAAAATTGAGTTCAGTTTAGTGACAAACTGACACTCGGTATCTCGTCAGTCGATAACAATCAGTTTAACTGAAAGAATAGCTCCTACGTCACCTCATCTATCACGAAGATAGGATTTACACTAAAAGACTTTGATCGAATACAATAGTTGTACTGACCCACTTCAGTTTGGACTTATCACTGCCAAAACTGAAACTCTTAGTTACAACAAAAACTTCTACAGTTCGTGACTGATCTTAGCACAACGTAAAGAATCTAGCAAAGATTACAACGTGCTAATAAGCTCGAGAATGTAGCCTTGAATGCTACTGATAAAACTAATAAGTGTGAGATTTTGATTTGAGTAATGATTTTTGCAGCGTAACAGCTTGAATAGAATAGTTGCGTTGAAATTGCTTCGTTTTTTTTTCTTCAGCTGCTCTCTTCAGCTATTATAGGCTTCTCTTCCAACGGTAACTTGATATGATATTTGAATATTATATCCGTTGATTGCCACATCAATATTCCTCTGAAATTCGTACACTGTAGATTCTGAAATGCGGCGTTCCACTACGAGTTGCAGTATGCTTTGTACTGATGTCGATTGAATGTCCTTTTCATCTGATGACGTGTATAGCTGAAACGATCAGCCGATAAGCGGTAGCTGATAAGCTCATACTGAGTGAATCAACTGATCAGTCAGTTTACTTTGTCAGTTCAGTTCAGCTAGATTCAGTTGTCTTTGATAATTCACGCGATACTTTTCTGTTAGGCAAGCTGTGTAGTTCGATTACTTGATTAGTTAGTCCAATAAATAAACAGTTTGTCAAACAGTCGAAATTATGTTTCCAACAATTTCCCCATTTTTGGTGTTTGACAAAACTAAGCAAGTAATAACTGATCAATTGAGCTTATAGACGTCCTTCAAATTCGTTGTAGATAAAATAATAGCTGTCGTGTACAGATTTGTACAATGAATAAAAGAAAAAAATAATCTGTAAAAATGAATCCATTTAATCCACTTAGCTTAGGTCTCTTCCCTCTTTTTGTCAAACGCCTCCATTCTGATAGATAACCTCTTAACATCGGTTGATAGAACCTTAACAGAAGTGGCTACGTCTAAGACTGCGTTGAGCATAGTAGTCTGCATCAAGTCTAACTTTCTAGAAACATATGTCTCCACAAATTCAACTCTCTGGCTGATTACATCTTGAGTCAGGGAGAGACTTTCAGCTATACCTCTATTCTTTTGGATTTCTTCTAGTGCAAAGGAGAGAGAGGTCACAGTAGCGTGAATTGCCTTTAGTTTCTCTGAGTTGAACACTTCTGAATGTTCCAGCTTCAGAGTATGAGCTAATTGCGTATGCTGAATCTTGGAAATGGCAGTAAGCA
This sequence comes from Primulina huaijiensis, assembly GCF_012295235.1. Classification (NCBI taxonomy): domain Eukaryota; kingdom Viridiplantae; phylum Streptophyta; class Magnoliopsida; order Lamiales; family Gesneriaceae; genus Primulina; species Primulina huaijiensis. Next base: position 13,320,810 of record NC_133322.1, read on the forward strand.
TTTTATCCATGTTATTCTGAATATCCTGAATTTCTTCAAGAACTAAGTCAAGATCCATGGATGAATGAGGAGGTGACTGTCCAGACGTTCCAGGTTCATGTTCCTTTGAGACTTGATCAAAGACCACTAAGGTCCTGTCAGATACTACCGTCTCAGCAATAGTTTGCACTGGAACATCTGTTTCAGTAACTTCTGCCAGATCCTAAGGAGGTGAAGACTGAGCTAGCACAACAGTTTGATCATCTGGTTCAGCAGAGATAACAGGCTGAACTGACTCTTCAGTTAGGATAGGAACCTCTTGAGCAGCATGATTAGTTGAATGATCAACTGATTCAGAAATAGGTTCATCGGCTTGAGATTCTTGTACCACTGACTGAATGATTTCATCAATATTAGCAAGTGTCAAGTCAGATTCTGAATACTTGGGATGATCAGCAGCAGAGGATTGTGGCACATCCTGGACTGGCTCCTCAGTTTGCTCAAAAATTGCCTGTTCAGTCACGGCAACTAGTTGCTCAGTTTCTTCGAAAATTGCCTTCTCGGCAGGTTCTTCAGTTTGATATTCTGACGATAAATCTTGAGAATCTTCTGGAAAGACCAGTTCTTGATTCATTTCCCAATTCTTTATCTCCATCTGTAATGAGATAAGATCCGTTTCCAGTTGATCATGCACAGCTTTGTCATTGAATGCAGTTGGACTGGTAGGATCAAAGTTCTGTTTCAGTTGAGCAATTATCTTCTGTAGCTTTTTAGCTCTCAACTGATTGGAGAAGTAGTTCTTCCGTTCCAACGCCTGAACAATGGTTGGTGCCTTCACCATTCTCAACACTGCATTTTCCAACTTAATGAATTTCATGAGCTTGGATTTTCTCTGTAGTTCCTTGGAGAAGACATGCGTTCGGAACTTTACCCATGTATCATATGTTTTGAGCTTATTTGCTGAAAATTCATTGATCTCTGCCCAGATAAGATCAATGTGAGTTTGAATGGCATTTGTTGGCCTAGGCTCTTCTTGCATTTTGCCTTTGCCTTTAGAGTCAGACAGGTCATGAGGAATGCTCAGCCCTGAAGTAGTAGCATCAACTTGTTCTCTGATCACTATCCATTTTGATCTGATAGTGGGTAGAGGGGTGAAACAAGATATGGTAATCATGGGAGCCTTTACCCCAGCAACTTTCTTCTTGTCTTCTCAACGTCCTTGGCTTCTTGGTAATCTTAGGAGATGGTGTTTTCTCAAAGTCAGATTCTCTGACGATCAACTTCCTTTTGGTAGTCTTTAGTTGTGCCAGAGTCTTGCCCTTTTTAACTAACTTGGGAGCAACCTGCTGCGTCCCAATCTCTTTTTTGATCTTTACAAAATGATAAAGAGAGATGTCTAGTTTAGCCTTTGGTGGCTGAACATTTTTGGCATTGAAAACTTTGAATTTTGATGATCTCTCTGAATCATCAGCCACCAACCCTATGACTTTCATCAAATAACTCAGCTGAACTGCAAATCCTTTGGATTGCTTGGTGTATTGAAACATATTCTTCAAGATGTTGAAGATAAGGTGCTTCCAGTTAAGTCTTCGTCCAGCCATGATAACAATAATGGCTTGAAATTTCTCCAAAGTTAGAGCAGCAAAAGATCATGCCTTCGCCAATAGCCCTTTAGCTACAATATCAGCCAGCAACTGAACTTCATGCTTCAGATCCTTCTTTGGATCGGAAACTTTGATTTTCCATCCATCAGCAGAGAGTAGGGTTTGCATTTCTTCGACATCAGATGCTTCGACATCAGCAAGGTGTGCCAGTCCATCAAAGGCAACAAGAATATTTCTCCAAAAGAATCTTCAGTGATGGTCAACAACTGACCATTGACAGTAGAAGTGATGCTTCCATGAGAATTAATTATCCACTGGAGTAGAAGTCTTGAAGTTCCTTTGGGTAGATATCCTGTGAAGATTTCCCCAGGAATGTCCTCAGCCCAGTTGATTCGAGCTTCAGAAAGACGTTCTTGACCTCGGTTTCTCCGAATGATAGAACTGAACCAAAATTGATAGCCATAGCATTCAGCATGTGAGCGGGAATTTGATTTGCCATTAGAACTGAATGATTTCCTGCGAAAAAGAAAGCTTGAATTTGCTTTTGCTCTGAGAATTTTAGATAAGCGTAAGGAAGAAGAACTGAAATGGAGCGAGTAAAGTGCTTATGTACGTGATTGTTCGAATTATTGGACACGTGTCAGTCCAGAAAATTTTTAGTAAAGGACGTGTGTTCGTGTGGTAAAAACGTGTGTAATAAATACATGGATCATGTGGGTCCACGTAGCAAATTACTATTGATCATTTAATGCGAAAACAGTCAGCAACGTCACTTAATTTGGAATACAAAATGGTTAATTGGTTAACGTATGTGAGAAGATTAGTGAAATAATCAGCTGAACGATCAGTTGTTAAACTGTGTCCTTTCAGTTGAAGATTTACTAATCCCTGTCTTCTCAGTTGACCTCTTAAAACCAATATTCCACCTTAATAAATGCATATATAAAGATTACGAGAACTTAAGCAAGACGAATCAAATTAAATCTTATGCTTAGAAGGTTAATCGTCTGCTGTAGTGACTTTGTCCTTTCATCTTCCTTGACACTGTGCTATAAATAAGAGTAGCTCAGTTATTTTGAAACATATCAGCTAATAATATTCAGCAGCTAGAATGGCAGGTGCAGGTAGCTGAAAGACTCTAGATATTGCTGAAGAATTCATTAGCGCTGCTCTGAAAAAACGAAAAGCTGATATGGAAGATGAAGTCTTCCAAAAGATCCTTCGCTACTGGGAGGAGCTGCAAGGACTCCAGTTTCTATAGGAGTGTGGAGAAGCTAACACTCCTAGACTGGTGGCAAAACTGGAGAAATATCGGGAGCGTTTGCACGTTGCCGAGATGGTGAACATCTTTGAAGATGACTATGTCTACCAGCTGATGATCCACAAGGAAAGGAAGATCCTGGAGCGTATAGTTGTCTCTTATAGTTTCTTTAAGACTTCCACAGGAGATATAACCCGTTGGTTGAACAAGTGGAGGTCTTTCGTTGACGAAGTATTTTTCTATGTAATCCGTAATAATTTCTTTAAGTAAATAAAAAGCTCATTTTGGTTTAACTTTGTCTTTTATTTTCCTGCAATAGTTAATCTCATCAGTTGAAAAGTAAATGACGAAGTGAATCATAAAAGCTGACAAATAACAAACTGACGAGCTGATAGATGTCATAAATTAATTAACAGCTGATATATAAGCAGTAAAACTGATTAGGATAAATCAATTAAACCAAGTATATTGCGAAAGTGAGAAAACTTAGTCTCGGGCAAGGGTTGGTGAAGATATCAGCTTCTTGCTGCTCAGTTGAGACGTATTCCAGTCTGATGTCCTTCTTCAAGGCATGATCTCTGATGAAGTGATGCCTGACATCTATGTGCTTGGTCCTCGAGTGAAGAACTGGATTGTAGGTGATAGCAATCGTGCTTGTATTATCACAGAATATGGGCGATTCTTAAGCTTCAACTCCATAATCTCTCAGTTGTTGCTGAACCCAGAGCAGTTGAGCACAGTAGCTTCCAGCAGCAAGGTATTCTGCTTCAGTTGTGGAAGTTGCCATGGATGTTTGCTTCTTGCTGAAACAAGAGATCAGTCTGTCTTCTAGAAAATGACAAGATCCACTGGTGCTTTTTCGGTCTAGCTTACATCCTGCATAATCTGCATCTGAATATCCAACTAAATTGAAAGTAGAGTCTTTAGTATACCATAATCCCACATTTTGTGTGCCTTTGAGATATTTTAGAATTCTTTTGGCAGCTGAGAAATGCAATTGCTTAGGATTTGCTTGAAATCGAGCACCCATGCAAACATCAAATACAATGTCAGGACGACTAGCAGTTAGGTACAATAATGAACCTATTAAACCTCTGTATAATTTTGCCTCAACTGATATTCCCCCTTGATCATTGTCCAGTTTGACTGATGAACTCATGAGAGTGCTTGCTGCTGAACATGATTCCATGCCAAATTTCTTGAGCAATTTCTTCGTGTATTTTGTCTGATTGATAAAAATATCAGTTTCCAGTTGCTTCACTTGCAGTCCAAGGAAAAATGTCAGTTCACCGATCATGCTCATTTCAAATTTGTCCTTCATCAACTTAGCAAACTTCTCGCATAATTTGGGGTTAGTTGACCCAAATATAATATAATCAACATAAATTTGAACAAGTAAAATATGATCATTTTTAGAAAATTTGAACAGAGTCTTATCAACTGATCCAACTGAAAAGTCATGATCAGTTAGTAATTTTGAAAGAGTTTCATACCAAGCTCTTGGGGCTTGTTTCAGACCATATAAGGCTTTGTTCAAATGGTAGACATGATCAGGAAAAAGATAATTGATAAAATCTGGAGGTTGCTCTACATAGACTTCTTCTTGCAGCTGAACATTTAGGAATGCACTCTTTACATCCATCTGGTAGACTTCGAAATTCTTGAATGATGCATAGGCAAGGAATATTCTGATAGCTTCCAGTCTTGCAACTGGTGCGTACGTTTCATCATAGTCAATTCTTTCTTCCTGCCTATATCCTTGTGCTACCAGTCTCGCCTTGTTGCTCACAACTGAACCATCTTCGTTCAGTTTGTTCCTGTACACCCATTTTGTACCTATAACAGTTTTTGAAAGTGGTCTTAGAACTAGGTTCCAGGCATTGTTATGGGTAAACTGATTCAGCTCCTCTTGCATTGCATTTATCCAGTATTGATCAGCAAGGGCTTCATCAGTTTTCTTCGGTTCCAATTGCGATACAAAAGCTGAATGAATAAATAAATTGAGCATCTGAGTTCTTGTTCTTACCGGATCAGATGGATTACCTATCACTAATTCCGGAGGATGTGATTTCTTCCATCTGAGTTCAGCGTTTGTTGTATCCAAGTTTGCAAGTGTTTCTGTTGGCAACTGAATGTTTTCAGTTTCAGTTGGAACTGTATCAGTTTGTAACTTAATATCTTCTGTTTGTTCCACCAACTGATTGTTAGGAACAAGTTCCTGTTGTACTGATTGATCTAGCATTTCAGGTTCAGGTGTTTGGAGGTTGTTTTGATTGATACGATTGTCTTCTTCTTCATCGTCCTCCAAACTGATCTATGTAAATCTATAAACTAGTTCAACTGGATCAGTTGGCTTATTAGTTAATACGTTTTCTTCAAAAACAACATGGATAGATTTTTCAACATTTAAAGAACTTTTATTAAAAACTCTATAAGCTTTGTTAACTGAAGAATATCCAAGAAATATTCCTTCTGCAGATTTGGCATCAAAGGTTTTTAAATGATTTTTACCATTGTCAAGAATAAAACATCTGCAGCCGAATATCTTGAAATAAGAAACCACACTTTTTCTTCCATGCCAGATCTCATAAGATGTTTTCATGTGATTCTTATTAATGATCGATCTGTTCCGAGTGTAACACACAGTGTTTACTGCTTCAGCCCAATATCTTTGAGAAATACCAGAATCAGCAAGCATTGTTCTAGCATCTTCTTTTAGTGTCCGATTTCTTCTCTCATCTACACCATTTTGCTGAGGTGTTCTAGCTGCAGAAAGCTCATGCTTAATTCCAGTATCTTCTAAAAAATTTGAAAGATTTTTATTGATGAACTCAGTCCCTCTGTCAGACTTTATTCGATCAATCCCAACTGTTTTTTAATTAAATAGTCTTTTGAAAAGCTTAATCAGTTGTGCAGCAGTTTGGTCCTTGGATTTGAAAAAAATAACCCAAGTAAATCTTGAAAAATCATCCACAACCACTAAGGAGTATTTCATTCCCCCTAAACTCATGACTGGTATTGGACCAAAAAGATCCATATGTAACAGCTCTAAGCATCGGGGAAAATGATTTACTACCAATGTTTTTAAATGTAGATCTTACTTGTTTTCCAAACTAACATGCTGAACAAATTTTATCTTTTGAAAAATCTGTTTTGGGCAGACCAGTTACAAGATCGTGCTTGCTCAGATAGGCAATGGATTTAAAGTTTAAGTGGTTTAACCACTTATGACACAACCAGTTTTTTGAAGATTTTGAAGCAATAAAAAAAACTGGTGCATAAGGTTGTTCAGTCCAACTTACTTGTAAGTATTTCCACAACGATTTCCAGTTAAGATGACTTCACCAGTTGAGTCTCTAACTGAACAAGTGTGTTTATCAAACTGAACTGAGAAATCATTGTCGCATAACTGACTGATGCTTATCAGGTTATACTTCAAGTTCTCAACTAACAAGACATCTTTAATTGTAAAATTACCATGGATAAGCTTACACTTACCCACAGTTTTACCTTTAGAGTTATCTCCAAAACTGATGTTTAGTCCAGTATATTTGATCAGTTGGGATAGCAAACTTGCATCCCCTGTCATGTGTCGTGAGCAGCCACTATCCAAGTACCAGATTGATTCCTTGCTTGTACCTGTTATCTGCAATTACACAAGATATAATTTTGGTACCCTTTTCTATTTGAGTCTTAAACTGATTAGTCTTTTAGGAACCCACACTTGGATTAGTCTGATTGACTGTCCAGTTGCTGTATTCCAGATGGTCTTTCTCGATTTGTGTGTGTTTTGTGTGTAGTGTGAAATTGAGACAACATGTGATTTAGCTTTGTTCAACTGATTGTTCAGCCGATATCTTTTCTGAACTGGCTTGCTGTTATAGTAATTGGAGTAGCCATTTGAGTAATTTCTGGTAAATCTTTTTGACGACTGACTGCGTGAGTCAGTTAAAACTTTTGGGCTATAACCAATACCATATCATCTAGCCTTGTTCGTACTTTCAATAGGCTGTTCAACCAGTTTATTTGGCTCAGTTTGTTCTTGTACCACAACTGATTTGACATAGTGAATGTATTTTCCCTTGTCCATATTCAGTTTTGGTCGAGTATCATTTGGAGACATTTCATCTTGGTTGCTAAACCCTAAACCATTTTTATCAGCGACTGATTTCTGTGAGTTCTGCATTTCAGTTAACGTAACAGATGATTTGTTCCAAGCCTGAATAAGCTCAGTTTGATTTGAATTTTCAAGCATCAACTTTTGAATCATTGATTGATTCCAGCTTCTTCAAGCATTGAGCTCAGCAATCTCCCTTTTCAGACTTAACATGTCAACTGATTCATCAGTTTTAGTTTTATTGTCTATGGGATCAGTTAGCTTTGCTCTGGCCTTTTCAAAATATAAGGCAAGCTTGTGGTACTCATTAACCATGTCATGAAGAGTCGAAATAAGTTCATCTCTAGTGAAATCAGTTGATCTGAAGTCAAATACCTGTTGACTGCTTGACTCCACTTCTGTATCACCAGCCATTATACACTTCACTTCCTCTTCACCATCACTGGAACTGCATGAGGTTTCTGGCTCTGACTCCTCGCTGTCAGTTTCTGCCCTTTTATATTTACTTTCTTCAGCTAAGAGTACCTCATGCTTCTTTCTGAAAGTCTTTTTGTCATCTTTGGTTCTTCTTCTGTGCTCATAGGGCTTCATTTTTTTTTTAGTTGATCCTCGACTATCCTTCTTTGGCTTAGGGCAGTCTTCTATGAAATGACCAGATTTGCCACAGTTGTAGCAAGAATAAGTGAAACGACCTCGAAATTTTTTTTTCCCTAATATCTAAACCATAACTTCTAAATTTCTAAATAAAATAATTTAACATAATCATGAATCCTAATAAATTAACAATTTAAAACTCAAGTGCCTAAAATAATTCCTAAATCATCACCTAACCAAAACATCCTAAATTGTCCTTTGAAAAGATCACTAACAATAAAAATAAAGCATAAGAATTCTCTGATTAAAATCATTAACATAAATATTTAAATCATAAATCTAATAAACTAGTGCGGAAACATAAAGGCCCTCGGGTGAGTACTGCTGCACTCGATCGACTCAATCATCACCGCCTCCAAAAATCATCAAATCCTGCATCATACAAACCTAGTGAGTCTAATGACTCAGCACGTTCTAAACATAGATAGCAAATAATACATATACAAGCACATGCATTTAAAAATCCTATTTTTATTTAAAATAGATTTTGAAAATAAATAAACCGTTTTAAAATCCTTTAAAAATCATTTAAGCATAATAATATCATAAATCGTAAAATCATTTTAAAATAACTTTTAAGCATAAATAAATCCTTAAAACAAATCATTTAAAAATAAGCTTTGAGCATAAATAAATCATTTTAAAAATAGCTTTAATCCTCATCATAAATCATATATCATAAAAACATTTTTATCATAAGCTTTCAATCATATATCATTTTTGGGTGAAGTTTGATCCTTGAAAGTGACTAGCTTTTATTCTTTGGTCGACTGATCAGTCTTCAGCTCCACATGGGCCATGGGGGTGTGCACTAGGCTCTACCGTGGAAATACGTTCGTCGGGGCTACCTCGGGAGCCTTCTCCCATAGACAGGCTCCCTCTGGGGCCTTTTCCCACGTATGGGCTCCCTCTGGGGCCTTCTCCCATAAATGAGCTTCCTCTGGGGCCTTTTCTCCTCACGTTATCCCCACAAAATCATATATCATAAATCATATCTTTTGTCACTGTCAATTCACATCTCTCAAAATATTTTTCTTTTTCTTTAAAAATCATGAAATAGCACAACGTTCCAAAAATAGCATTTTAAACAGTAAAAATTGCACAGATTTACCAAAAATCATAAAATAACATATTATCATCAAAATAATCATTTTAAATCATAAAATATCATTTAACATGAGTTATGATCCTTCGGGACGCTGCCAAGCGTTTTAGTATTTTTCTAAGTGTAAAAAGACCGTTTTGCCCCTGGACGTAAAAATTCTCGAATTTATTTTTTTCTCACTTTTAATGACATGAGATTATTCTAAATAATTATTTAAGCTTGAATGAATTTTCTCATATTTTTATTTGGCTGAAATCGATGATTTTTAATTTATTCATTAAATATAACATATTAATGTGTTTTAATCCCGAATTAAACCAAACCTTAATATAAAATTCCCAAATTTAAAACTTAGACTTATAATAATTATTAAAGCTTAAACATAATTTTTCATAATTTTATAAAGCTTAAAACTAGGCGTTTCAATTAATTCGTTATTTAACGTTTCGTAAGGCGATTAAATCCCGAAAATTTTCAAAACTCATTATTTTGATCCCAAATTTTAAACATAACATTTTTAGTATTTATTCTACCTTTCCAAGTCATGAGCCACACCCGTGGACCCATGGATTCAATTTTTACTTATTAAATTCGAAATATGACACCTAATCGAAACCACCGAGCCATCTCCCAGTTTACTCGAGCCACGCCCGAGCGACCTCGAGCCAAACGCTATCCAACCCACCTAGGGACCCTACTAACCAAGACCAGCCCAAAGAACAAGCCCCTAAATCGCTCAAACTCCTCTGGACAGAAGTACCAAATTCTGCATGTGTGTGGGGTGTGTTTCCTTGGGTGTTAGGACTCCTAACTAGTCTAGGACTCTCCCAATCGAGCCACCACAGAGCCCACCTGTCCCTAACCCTCCCTGGACCACGCTTAGACACGACCCAGACCAGTCATTACCCTGGAACCCACCAGCGAAGCTTCTGAACCAGAGAAACACAACCTGCGCGTTAACTAGCTTCTTGCGCTTCCTCATGTTTTCTGCTTATGGCTCGAGCCACGTCGAGCCCAGCCACTCCAGCCCCTGTCCCAACCCTTGACCATCTTCCTAGACCCTAAAGTACCAGCCTGGCCAGTCCAAGCCAGCCTCGCCGCCCCCTTCTTTCCCGAACAGCACCTGCGCGTGCCATGGGGGAGAGTACCACTTCACGTGGACTGTTCCCCAGCCCATGGCTCGAGCCCTAGCCCTCCTAGGACTCTTCCTAGGACCTAGTCACGACCCTAGCCAAGCCCCAACCAGCCCTGGCCGAGCCTAGCCCCCCATGCACAGTAACCAACCCTTATGAACTAAGCCTTGCGTGAATTGATTTTTAGAAAATTCCACGGTTCTTCCAGCCTTGTTCCCCTATTATTTTATCATGTTTTGCCCATAAATTAATCATATTTTTATCATGTATTGGCAGCTTAACCCCTTGGATTCATAACGTTTTTCGAATAAACGTAAAATCGACGTATTTTTGAAAATAAACGTTTTACCGTAAAAATTATCGAATACCTATTTTATTCTTGCATCAACAATTAAATCATGCATAATATGATTTGTATGATGTTAAAAGAGTTTAGGAAACGTGCCTTTGCGTTTATAACGCTCGATTATTCGATCTTCGGCGAGGGTGCGACGTTGGACGACCGGACGACGAAGAACACAAGCTTTTCTCTCCTCATAATTTTTGAAAAATCTGAATTGTGTGTGCATAGTGTTTCACGGCTGATGGAGGGTTTAATTGTAGTGTTTTAAAAGACTAGATGACTTATTTATAAATAATTTAACATATTAATGGGATTTGGTTTTGGGCTTGCAAGCTTAGGGGTTATTGGGCCTACTTAATTAATTAAATTGGGCCCAATAACACTTATTTAATTAAAACATAAAAGTTTATAAAATAAGTTTCCATAAAATACTATTTTTGATCTTTTAAAACTCCTTGTTTGCCCAAAATCGGCTTCCCGGGAAAAATCAAGCTCGACTCGTAAAATAATTCGAACTCCAACATTTTTAGGAAAATTAAATCATTTTTAATCATATTAGGAAGCCTTGTCATTATTTAATGAAAAATAAATATTCTTGTCTTGGTCGTCCCCGGTCTCCTTTCCCCTTCCTATTACCGAATATTCGGGTAAAATTCTTAATTTCATGAATTCATATCATATTATCACTTAATCATGTAATCATACATTTAATCATCTAATAAATATCATGCTAGCATTTAAAATAAATTAAATAAAACAATTAAGCAATTAAAATAATTTTTGCATGAATGTGGTTTACGTGGACTGATTTTTCGGACATTACAATAGGATTCTTCTTTGGGCTGATTTCTCTGGTATTGCCTCTGGAAGTTTCCTTGATTCTTCCTCATAAACCTTCCAAATTTCTTGAAAAACAATGACATTGCATCATTTCTTAGTTGATCAGCTGACTTTTCGACTGAACCAGTTGGTTCTGTTCTGACAGCAGCTAATGCAGTTGTGACTGCTGGAGTGAAAGGTTCTCCTTCTCGAGTTTGCAGCTCAAACTCATAGGCCTTTAGATCAGCGAATAGGTCATGAAGCTCAACCTTTTTTAGATCCTTGGATTCCCTTATTGCCATGGTCTTAACGTCCCACTCCTTGGGAAGACCTCTGATCACTTTTAATGCAACTTCTTTGTTGGTATACATTTTTCCAAGTGCATTTAGCTCATTGATGATACAACTGACTCTATCATCATACTCATGCATTGATTCTCCAGTTCTCATCTTGATATTGTCAAACTTCTGAACAGCGACAAAAAGTTTATTCTCTTTAGTTTGTTCATTTCCTTCACATAGCTGGATCAATTTTTTCCAAATCTCCTTAGTTGTCTTACACATCTTGATCTTGCTGAAAGTTACTTTGTCCAGCGTTTTGTACAGTATATCCTTTGCCACGTTGTCCAAATTAGCTTTTCTTTTGTCTTCTGTTGTCCATTCATCTCAGGGCTTGTCTATGCGATGAGGTGCCCCTTCAGTAATAGCGACTGCTGTATTGGCTTTCAGAATTTTTATTGGTCCGTTAGTGATGACGTACCACATATCGTCATCTTGTGCAGCTAAGTGAGCCTGCATTCTTATTTTCCAGTCATCGAAATCCTCTCTGGAAAACATTGGGATCTTATTGAAGGAAGACCTAATGAAAAATTTGAGTAGAAATATTCTGAGACGAGATACAACTGCTCTGATACCAGTTGAAAGGATCGATTAGAAAGTAATAAGTGTTTAGACGGGGGGGTTGAATAAACACTCACGGATTATATGTTCTTTTCAAAAATTGAGTTCAATTTAGTGACAAACTTACACTCGGTATCTCGTCAGTCGATAACAATCAGTTTAACTGAAAGAAACAGTTGCGGAAGTAAACTGACTGAAAGATATAATAACTTAAGTAAAATGATAACTGAAATAAAATGCACACGGTTTTTTTCTGGATGTTCGGAGAATAGAATAACTCCTACGTCACCCCTTCTATCACGAAGATAGGATTTGCAGTAAAAGACTTTGATCGAATACAATAGTTGTACTGACCCACTTCAGTTTGGACTTATCACTGTCAAAACTGAAAATCTTAGTCACAACAAAAACTTCTACAATTCGTGACTGATTTTAGCACAACGTAAAGAATCTAGCAAAGATTACAACGTGCTAATAAGCTCGAGAATGTAGCCTTGAATGCTACTGATAAAACTAATAAGTGTGAGCTTTTGATTTGCGTAATGATTTTTGCAGCGTAACAGCTTGAATCGAATAGTTGCGTTGAAATTGCTTCGTTTTTTTTCTTCGGCTGCTCTCTTCAGCTATTTATAGGCTTCTCTTCCAACAGTAACTTGATATGATATTTGAATATCATATCCGTTGATTGCCACGTCAATATTCCTCTGACATTCGTACACTGTAGATTCCGAAATGCGGCGTTCCACTACGAGTTGCAGTATGCTTTGTACTGATGTCGGTTGAATGTTCTTTTCATCTGATGACGTGTTAGCTGAACGATCAGCTGATAAGCTCATACTGAGTGAATCAACTGATCAGCCAGTTGTCTTCGAAAGTCCTGTTAGGTTCAACTAATCAGTTTCCAACTAATCAGTCAGTTTACTTTGTCAGTTCGGTTCAGCTAGATTCAGTTGCCTTTGATAATTCACGCGACACTCTTCTGTTAGGCAAGCTGTGTAGTTCGATTACTTGATCAGTTAGTCCAATAAATAAACTATCTTTCAAACAGCCGAAATTATGTTTCCAACAATTTCCCCCTTTTTGGTGTTTGACAAAACTAAGCAAATAATAACTGATCAATTGAGCTTATAGACGTCCTTCAAATTCGTTGTAGAGAAAATAATAGCTGTCGTGTACAGATTTGTACAATGAATGAAAGAATAAAATAATCTGCAAAAATGAATCTATTTAATCCTACAGGTAGGATTATACAAGCTCTCAACAAATCCTCTAATATCTGGATCACACGCTCAGACTGGCCGTCTGTCTGCGGGTGAAAAGCTGTACTGAATTGTAGCTTCGTCCCCCATGGCTGCATGTAGTCTCTTGCAGAAGGATGATGTGAATCGCGGGTCCCTGTCGGACACAATGGAAACTGGGATCCCGTGCAAACGCACTATCTCTCTGATATAAAGCTCCGTAAACTGCGTCATGGAGAAAGTCGTCTTCACTGGCAAGAAGTGCGCTGACTTAGTGAGTCGATCCATTATGACCCAAATGGCATTAAAACCTCTGAATGACTTCGGCAAACCAACAACAAAGTCCCTGGTAATATTCTCTCATTTCCACTCTGGGATCGGGAGTAGCTTAAGTATTCCTGCTGGCCTCTGGTGTTCTGCCTTCACCTGTTGACAAGTGAGGCATTCAGACACGAATATGCAGATGTCTCTCTTCATCCCTGGCCACCAATACAAGATCTGCAGGTCTTTGTACATCTTGATATCTCCTGGGTGGATTGAATACGGAGATGCATGTGCCTCTGATAAGATATATTCTCTGATTGAATCAATGTTATGCACCCACCTTCTCCCTCTGTATCTCACGATACCATCTGTCACTGTGTAGAGTACACTACCCTTGGCTTCATCCTCCAGCCTCCATTTCTGCAACTGCTCATCTGAAGGCTGTCCCCTACGGATTCGGTCTAGCAAATCGGATTTGACTGTCAAATTAGATAGTCTGGGAGATCTGCCCTTAGGATAAACTTCTAAACCAAACCTCTGAATCTCAGTCTAAAGAGGTTTCTGCGCTGACAACTGCGCTACAACTGCAACCTTTCTGCTCAAGGCATCTGCCACAACGTTAGCTTTCCCTGGATGGTAGCTAATTTCGCAGTCATATTCTTTTACCAGCTCTAACCACCGCCTCTGCCTCATATTCAGTTCTTTCTGCGTGAAGAAATACTTGAGACTCTTGTGATCAGTAAATATCTGACATTTCTCGCCATACAAGTAGTGTCTCCAAATCTTTAACGCAAAGACTACTACGGCTAATTCCAGATCATGAGTCGGGTAGTTCTTCTAATGCACCTTCAACTGCCTGGAAGCATAAGCTATAACCCGACCATGCTGCATCAACACTGCGCCCAACCCGAGCTTAGATGCATCGGTGTATAACACAAAATCTCCTTGCCCTCATAGCATTGCTAACACCGGTGCTGTGATAAGAGCTTGCTTCCAAGTCTCAAAGCTCTTCTAGCACTCGTCACTCCAATTGAATTTAGCATTCTTCTTAGTCAATGAAGTGAGTGGCACAGCTATCGAAGAAAATCCCTGAATAATTTTCCTGTAGTAGCCTGCTAGACCTAGGAAACTGTGGATCTCTGACGCATTCTTCGACTCAACCCATTCTTCAACTGCTACTACCTTAGCTGGATCCACCTCGATACCACTACTAGATATTTTATGACCCAAAAATTCTACTTTCTCCAACAAAATTCACACTTACTGAATTTTGCAAACAACTTGCGACTCTGCAAGAGCTGAAAAACCGTACCCAAGTGCTGACTCAACTCCTCATGGTTCTTCGAGTAGATGAGAATGTTGTCAATGAACACTCTGAAGAACTGATCTAAGTAGGGCTGGAGCATTCGTCAATCCAAACAGCATTACTAAGAACTCGTAGTGTCCATACCTAGTTCTGAAGGCTGTCTTAGTTTTTCTTTACTATGACCTCGAATTCTGACTTTTCTCACAATTCCCAATATTAGAAATGGAGGTTCAAACTTATCGTATCTTACTTTCCTTATACTATACCCGTAATGTTCATCGATCTAATACATTAGCATTTATGCAGTTCAACATAAGAAATCTTAGCACCAAAAGTTACTGATCAACTTCTATCCTTGATACTACACTCAAAGGTTAAATCTTATCTTAACCCCGTAATAATATTGACCTACGTTCCTTGAATCGAATCCTTACCTTATGACACAAAACTTACGTAACTTAGTTATTTACAAGTACATTTCAAATATAAAATTGTTGCTAATCTTAAATTTTGAGTAACATTAATCCATAAAACCCCAAAATATACAATATCAATCTTCTGCTTAAATAATAAAACCTTCTTAGCATCAAACACATGCTTAAACTATTTCCTTCCCAATTACAATATAGTTGAGGCCTAAGATACTTTGTACCTTCCTCATTGGAACGATTGTCACACTTTGACGTATCCTCAATACTTAATTCATTCTAACGTATAAAGCTTAATAAGTTTCCACGTTAATGATGGACTAACTCTAACAAATCAACTTCACTTAAAACCCATAGAATTCTAAAATCCTCGTATAATGATTTTAGATTTCTTTCTCGATAAAAATCTAAATATTAGTCCATTGGTAACATATGTTGAATACAACTAATTCTCTTTTGTTTTTATTTCACCCAATATCCTCGTATGAACACCTATTTCATAAACTTGAAATTAAAACTTACACAACCCAAGTAGTGTTAGATAACCTAATTCCAATACTCATATCCACTTAATCCTAAGTTTCTTAATGACTTACAAAGATTCCTCAAGATAAGGTGCCTGATAGGGCCTCTTGCCCTGCCTATCGACCTCAATGTCCCTCTAGTCCTGCTCTGCCGCCAAAACTCTCTACATGACAACTGCATAAGTCGTCGTACCAGAAACCCTCACATCACGGCACAAGATCGGCCGTAACCTAACAATAAAATGCCTCAGCTTCTCTTGAGCATCATTCGCAATCAGGGGTACAAAGTGGCACCCCCTCCCGAACTTTCTCACAAACTCAGCTACGCTGTTGTCTCCCTGATGCAACATCATAAACTCCGTAGTCAGTCTGGATCGTACTTCCTCAGTAATGTAATTGGAGTAAAAGACCTCCTTAAAGCCATCCCATGACAGAGTCTGCAGATTCACCGACACGGACGCGCTCTCCCAACATAGCTTGGCGTCCCCTATAAACAAAAAGTATGCACATCTAACTCTGTCTGCATCCTGTAGCTCCATAAACGTAAAGATTACCTCGATGGACTTAATCCATCCTTCTGCTATCATCGGGTCAGCAGTCCCCGAGAACTCCTTTCGGATCCATCCTCCTAAACCTCTCATAAACTGCCTCTGGCTTGGGCCTCGCCCCTGTATCCACTGCAGCCTGATTCCCCGCAAACTGTGCGAAGAACTGAGTCATCCCTGCAAGCATTTGATCCTGCCTATCTGGGGGTGGACGAGGAGGAGTGGCCTTCTCCCCGTCTTGAGGCTCTCTAACCTCATCGCCAGCTCCACGCACAATCATACGTCTAGGAGGCATACTGTTCCAATGTTTACTTCACACGTAAACCCAACATGCATGTACATATATCAATATCTTAAGATGCACGTAAATCGAGCTTAAACATGCACGTGCTGAAATCATAACTTGATACTTACTACATAAAAGAATTTTAAAACTTACAGACTTGAGGTATGACTTCGTGAGCTTCTCGCAACTGGCAGTAGGCATAACCCTTTACAAGAACACCACTCTGATACCAACTGTAACGTACCGTACTTTTAAATATTTTAAAATTTGCGGAAAATAAAAATTTTCTTTAAACAAGAAACAAACATTCAATTTGCGGAATCATTAAACTATTCATCCAAAATATTTGCAACATAAAGATCACAATCAAAGTTTTGCTAAAGAAAAATACGTCTTTGAATATCGTAAACCAAACTTGAAATCAGAGTATTAAAATTTGTCATGATTAAAATCTTAAAATAAAACATGGGCGGTCCTCGGGTTTAGCCTCCTGCGCAGTCCAAGCCGGCTCATTGGTCCCCACCCCTCGCCTCCTCAAACTCATCATCACCTACATCGATAAAGTCTAGTGAGTCTAAAGACTCAACACGTATAAACTAGAAGTAACGAGTGATACATAATAAAACCACATGCAACTTTAAAATAGGGCGTACATACTGAAACTGAACATACATCAAAACTTGAACGAACGTACATACATAGACGTGCCATCAACGTAGAACCTTTCATAAACATGATTGCTTCGTACATACATGAGCATACATAACATAATTTTGTGTAGAGGCATGTTTCAAAGCAAGTGACCCATAACATAATCGTCTGATCAGACTAAACCACAATACTGGGCTGACAGGGACGAATCCACTGCCACATACATGAGATCCCCGTTCATGCTTTAACGGATGGATTGGTCCCCGTTCATGCTTTAACGCTTTCCAATCCTGATCTAAACCCGTTCATGCTTTAACGGGGTGGGTTGGTCCCTGTTCATGCTTTACCGCTTTCCAACCCCATACATAATTTTGGTCACAAGACATTTAGCATACCTCAAAAACTTAAAATTTTTTTCTTTTACACGTCAGCATACTTACTTGGCGTTGTGGGATTCGTTGGATCTCGTTTGGGGCCGCTGCTGCAACGTACTAACATGGATTCAATACTTAACTTGCATAACTTAGACGTAGGTACTCGAGCTCACCACCAAAGTGATTGAATAGCTTATGAAAATCTAGTACACTCGGGACATGACCTCGCTTAATCAACGTGCTAACCAAAGACCTCAAATCCCAAAGCAAACATTAAAATATTCCTCAAATACTAAGTACATGGACCCCGTGCATGGGTCCGCGTCAAGGTCCTTGTAGGTACTGTAAAGACATACTAGAAAAGAAAGAAGGACACGGACCTCATGCCTAGGTCCGTGTAGGGGTCTGTGTACACTCTGCAATGTGACACTTCGAAGAAAACAAAGGTACGGACCCCCTGTAAGGGTCCGTGTACCTGCGGTATAAGCAAACTCACGAAAATTCAATACAAGTGCTGCCTAACCTTCTAAACTCGAATGTACGGACTATGAACCGACACCTCGAGACCCTTCTTAGGATGCTACTACATTGACTCAAGCCCCAAAACAAACACGCATCACAAGTACACAATAAACACGTAAACACGATCTTTAACAACAAAAATGGTTTTCACGACTACTCCTACTTCCAAGTGCCTAACGACGCGAAACAAAACGTCAACAACCATCCCAACGTCATTAACAATGTACCTATACGCAACAATGATCACCCGTCGATCCTCAACGAAGCCTGCAACATTAAAACTTCACGAACATATCAATAACATATTTTCAGAAAACGCAGTTTGAGCAATCCCACGTAAACAATCATAACTCACTCAATTTTATCCAAAAATTTCGAATCTTATATCAAATCGAAGGTATCCAAAAGTTCTACGTTTCATATGTTGAAAGTTTTCTCAAAATCACGACCAAAAAATCGCAGTTTTAAAAAGAACAGTAAATTTCAAAAATTTAGATCTTAAAACATTTCAAAATCGATCCAACATGTTTCTGCTAAAACTTCGTACATCACACATGGATTTTTATGCATAAAACAACGCTACACATACTATGACATGATTGACGCAGAAAGAAATAGAGTATACGTTCCTTTTGAATTAAAATTTACAGACAAAGCGATATCGAAGCGGAGATAGCGCGAGGATTGATCCGGGATGAACGTGGCGCTAAAATCCTTGAAGAAAACACACGAAAATTTGCTGGAAGATGGAGAGGGAAGGGGGCGGCTGCAAGGACTCTTAAAACCCTAGGTTTCTTTTCAAAAATATGAAATGAATGGATGTGTATGTGTGTGTTGTGTGAAAAACGTGAGTGAGTGTGTTTAAAAGCGTGTGTGTGCGTGTGTTTAGAGATAATTAGGGGCTGATTTTGCTTAATTATACCATTAACCATGCTAAACAAGATACTAATTAAAATGTTAACACAATTAACAAATTAATTAAAAATACTATCCCTACTAATCTTTAAATATAATCCCCTAATTAAAATAAAGAGCGCAAGCACTAAATCTTTAAAGGTTTTAAACTCTAAAATCACTAAATAATTAATCAAGTTTTAAAATGCTAAAACTTAATAAATTATTTAAAATGCTCCATACTTAACTTTAAAATAAAATACCCCATTTAAAAATTGTCAAAATCGTCACCGATCTCTTTTCCTCGATCCCGCCTCGAATAAACGCCTGAAACATGAAACTCAATAAAACATTTTAACGTGCATCACACAAACATTAAAATAATGCAATTTAAATAAATCATACATGGCTAAAACTCATTTTTAATTTAAATAAATTAATTAACAACTAAATAAATGCATGAGTTTTACGTTTACTGAATTTTGGGCTCTACATCTATCTTCCTTACTTATGAAAGATGTGCCTTTTGATTTTAATTCTGACTGTTTACAGGCATACGAGGATTTGAAGGAGCGCTTGGTGACGGCTCCTGTCTTAGTGGCACCAGATTGGGATCTACCCTTCGAGGTCATGTGCGATGCCAGTGATACTGCGGTGGGTTCTGTGCTTGGCCAACGGCAAAACAAGGTATTTCATACAATCTAGTATGCAAGTAAGACCTTTGATGAGGCTCAATTTAATTATGCAACAACTGAAAAGGAATTACTTGCAGTAGTATTTGCGCTTGACAAATTTCATGCATATCTTGTTTTGTCCAAAGTCATTATTTACACATATCACTCTGCACTGAAATATTTACTTGCTAAGAAAGATGCAAAGCCACGCCTACTTCGGTGGATTTTATTGTTGCAAAAATTTGATTTAGAAATAAAAGATAAGAAGGTTGTTGAGAATATGGTAGCAGACCATTTATCTAGGCTTGAGCTTATTAGTAATGACTGTGTAGATCATGTTATTAATGATTGGTTCCCTGATAAGCAACTGTTTGAGGTGAAACATTGTCCTTGGTATGCAAATTTTGCTAACTTTCTTGTTAAAGGCTCACCCCCCCTCCCCCCCAAATTTAACATTTCACCAAAGAAAGAAATTCTTTTCTGACGTGAAACATTATTTTTGGGAGGAACTATTTTTGTTTAAGATATGTGCAGATTCTATGATCAGAAGGTGTGTTGCATAGGAAGAGTTTGGTCAAATCCTTAACCATTGGCACGACCGTGAGGTAGGTGGTCATTTTGGACCAACCAAGACGGCATCCAAGGTACTTGAATATGGATTTTATTGGCCGACTCTATTTAAGGATGCTCGTTCTTATGTGCTAGCTTGTGATAAATGCCAGCGAACAGGTAACATTTCTAACCGTCACGAAATGCCATTAAATAATATTCTTGAGTGTGAGGTTTTTGATGTATGGGAGACAGACTTCATGGGACCGTTTCCTAGTTCGTTCATGAAAAAGTATATTTTGGTGACGGTTGACTATGTGTCTAAATGGGTAGAGGAAGAAGCATATGCCACTAATGATGCTCAAGTGGTCTTGAAATTTTTGAAAAAAAATATTTTTACAAGATTTGGAACACCAAGAGCAATCATTAGTGATGGTGGCACCCATTTTTGCAACAAATTATTTGAATAACTTTTGAACAAATACGGTGTCACACATAAGATCCCTACCCCATATCACCCCCAAACGAGTGGTCAAGTGGAAGTGTCTAACCGAGATATCAACCGGATTTTGGAAAAAGTGGTAGGTGTCAGTCGCAAAGATTGGTCTGTGAGGTTGGACGATGCTCTTTGGGCTAATAGAACTGCGTTCAAAACACCTATAGGCACTACACCATATAGGTTATTGTTTGATAAAGCGTGTCACCTACCTATAGAGTTAGAGCATCTGGCATATTGGGATACAAAAGCACTAAACTTCAACTTTACTGATGCAGTTGAACGACGTCTGCTTCAACTGGATCAGTTGGAGGAATTCCGGAATCAGGCATATGATCTAGCACTGTCGTACAAAGAAAAGACAAAGAAGGCTCATGATCGACGGATCATCGAAAGGAAATTCAAGGAAGGCGAAAATGTCCTACTCTACAACTCCCGGTTTCGATTGTTTCCTGGAAAATTGAAGTCACGATGGTCTGGTCCATTCGTGATTTCTAAAATTTACCCATCGGAAGCTGTGGAACTGCTAGATGGAAAGGATGGGACGTTTACGGTCAATGCCCAGCGACTGAAGCACTACATGGGTGACTTAATTGAGCCACAACTTGGTATCACCCGGTACCAAGATAATTCAAACTGAAATTGACCGACAGTCCAGCTCTCGACTATAAATTGAGAACTACCTCTCTTGCCCTTATCTTGCACTTAATTCATTTTTATTATGTTCGTTGTCTTTATTCTTTTATTTATTTTTTGCTTTTAGTCATTCTTATTAAAAAAAATGAAAGGGGCAAATTTCTAGAGAGCTCGGCGCTCAAGCGGTAATTTTGTACCGCTTGAGCGCGAACACTGATTTTGGGATAAAAATTCCAGAGAGGTTGGTGCTCGATCGGTAATTTTCTACTGCTCGAGTGCGCCTGCAATAAAAAAGCGCGACCCCCTTTCCCTTCCCTCATTCTGCACACCAAATCTAAAATCCCTAACACACAATTTCGCTGCTTTTCGTTTTTTTTTTTGCAGCAAATTCACTCCCACATCTGGATTCAAACACCGTGGGCGCATTCTTCCTTAAGAATCAAGGCTCATCTATCTCCGGTCATCCACCATCTCCATATACCACCACCTCCGCCATTCATTCCCCTCTACCAGTTTCAGTATGACTATCTTCAGCAGGGGGATGCGTCAGGAGTGCCACCACTAGAGCATGACGAGGAGGAGCCTTGATCAGGGGAGTTCACTGTTTCCCCTTCTTTACATTTTATTGTTTTTACTGCTTTATGTTTTCTTTCTCACTGTTGTTTCAGCATAGCATTTATCTTGCATTATTTTTCTGTGTCTGTATTCGTGTTTGCGTTTATGTGTTTTAGTCTTTTGTGCAATGGGGACATTGCACACCCTTAGTATGAGGGGGTCGTTAGTTTGTGTATTGCACGTGTGTCAGTGATGGTGAAACAAGTGAATTGGTAGCCAACGATGATTTTAGGCTAAATGAACTACATGTTACTTATTCTTATCACTCATTATGAATCCCCCGGTGAATTGTAAGTTCTTATATGCACATAAAGTGGGTTTTGGTAGTGGTGTGAATGACAGTAAGTTCAAAATAATCTGTGAGGGAAACTGGAAAAACATGAGATGTGAGTAGTGTTGGATCTCGGTTTTCTCGAGCCCAAAACGCAGCAGAAGTTTTAAAATTTTTATGTTATTTTGACAATCAAAATATATTTGGACACTTGTATGGTTTTAATTAAACATTCATAGGGTGTATACCTTTGGCGAAATATTTACACGGCTCCAACTATTCCAGAGTTAGCGAAGATAGCTTTTGTTGTAAATCCCTACGAACTTTCTTCGATCTCCTTCTTTAAACTTCGAATCAGGTCCACGATCGCATTACTTGTTCCTCTTCTAATTTGCACTAGAAAATTAGAAGATATTTTTGCGTACAGATAGAACACAAAAAAATATTCGACTCAATACTGTAAGCCAAATTTTTCTTGCAAAAGAAAAAGATTTTGAGAGCAAGTTTGGAATTTTTGGAAGAGCCGAAAGTTTGATGTGTCAATTTTTCTTTTTAAAACCTTCGAATGAATTATATCAAATAAGAATAAAAATTCTTATTAATTTTCTAATCTATCCTTAACTTAATTAATCATATTAATTAAGTTAATTATAGATTCTAATTTCATTCCATACTCTTCTTACTTGCCAAAACTTTCGGATGCAATATATTATATATGGGAATCAAAATTCTTATTATTATTTCTAATCTTTCATTTCCTTAATTAATTTAATTAATTAAGATAATTAAAGATTCTAAAATTGCATGCCAACTTTTTGCAAATCTCGATTTTATGCATATATCTTTTTAAGAATATCATGCATTAATTTATTTTGCTTTGTGTGCAAGTTTTAAATTATGGTATCATGAATATTTTCATGTTACATAAATCAATACCATATTTTATAAAAACTTAATGAGCTATATTTTAACTCAATTAAAATATAATTAATTATTAAAGTCCATTTGAACTTTAATAAATTTGCATGATGGGCTTATACTCTTACAAGTCCATGATCCATGCTCTCATTATATTAATCTCATCATAATCTCGATCGACAATCCAATATCATCGATGTGACAAATTCAACTTATTTGTTATTATGATGCACAATTTAATTTCGAGATCACCAATGTCTAAATAAGGCAGGTGTACTCCTTTGACTGTCTTAACAGTCATGCTCTCAAAATTTCTATAAGCTTTTATAAACTTTATTTATAAGCTTATCGATTGATAATTTCAAACTTATTTTTTATAAATTCAACTCATTGAATTTATTATCTCAACGGGAACAAGTAAACCAGTACTTGTGTGACCCTCAATTGTTCAGGGATACAACTAGCAGTGGGTTCACAACTCTTTGTGATTTAGGACAATTTCTTTTATTCGGGCTTACCCTAGTTAGCCTCATTCTTTTCATCAACACCTTGATCAAGAATGTCAGAACTCCTTTCTGATTACACCCATCGGATCATGGTAAGAGCGTCTAGTAGCATCGCCCCATGATCTCCTAGGTATCACTGATAGTACCTGCAAGAACCAGTCAATTATGATTAGCGTACAGTACGGTCCCTTCATCTCATATATCACGATCGAATCTGCAACCATTGGTTCATCGAGGGTTGCATATCAATTCGATAACTATGTGACACATATAAATAGTGGCATCACATGTACTATTGGGGAACTCTTTCTCCAACGTACATCTCATACTCTTGCTAGAGATTCCACGCACTACTATTTCATCAGATCACATAGGATATTCCACACCTGTAGGTGAGCGGTAAATCCCCGACTACAATTCACTGGCTCCTACATGTGTCGCCACTGTACCCAATCTCGCCACCTGATGACTCTCCTGGAGTCGGTAAACAAGTCAAAGCACAGCCCTAGCATATAGAGCCTCATTGTTGTCCCGGGTCATAAGGACTAATGGTGTACAATCATAACTACTGACTTATCATCTCGATTAATGATAACCACTTGGAAAGTCCGAGAGAGGGTTGTTCGGTATAATCATCATATGACTACCCATCTGCATGTTTGGACATCTCTATGCCATTACCAAGAAATGCGGTACACAACATCACAGATGCTAGTCTCGAGCTCAAGCGACCTTTATCCATGTTTTAGGCGGCTAAATCGACTAGGAACGAATTTAGATTATACAATGTTTACAAATGAGTTTCAACATCGAATTACGATTCATTTGTATTAAAGTATAATCAAGGACTTCATCTATGCTGATTGCATGGATATACAGATAAAGTAAAACAAGACCATAAAAAGTTAAATTATATTAAAATAAAGATTATTTATTATACTTGAGTCAATAAAATCCCTAGCCAACCTTTGGCTTGTAGGGCATCTAATCTAACAATCTCCCACTTGCCCTAGAGCCAACTACCCATAAACTTTATTCCCATTGCTTCGCGATGCTTCTCAAACAATGGTCCTGGCAAGGGCTTTGTAAGTGGATCAACAACATTATCTGCAGAGGGGACATATTCGACTGATATGTCTCTTCTTTCCACAATCTCCTGGATGATGTGGAACTTCCTCAATACACGTTTGGACAGCTGATGAGACCTTGGTTCTTTTGCTTGCGCAACGGCACTAGTGTTGTCACAGTACACCGAGATTAGATCAACTCCATGAGGAATAACGTCCAACTCTTGGACAAAATTCCTCATCCAAATTGCCTCTTTGGCTGCATCAGATGCAACAATGTATTCAGCTTCAGTGGTGGAATCCGCAACGGTGTCTTGGTTGTAACTTTTCCAAGAGACACCCGCACCATTTAGCATGAATACAAAACCAGAGGTCGATTTCTAATCATCTACGTCACATTGGAAACTAAAATCAGTGTAGCCTTCCAATTTCAATTCTCCAACCCCACAGACCATGAACAAGTTCTTAGTCTTTCTTAAGTAATTAAGAATATCTTTCACGGCCTTCCAATACATTGGACCAGGGTTTGCCTGATATCTGTTTGTAACACTCAGAGCGTAAGCAACATCAGGACGTGTCTATATCATACCATACATGATACTACCAATTGCTGACGCATATGGAATACGTGTCATCATCTCTATCTCTTCATCAGTTTTGGCACACATAGCTTTAGATAGAGTAACACCATGACACATTGGTAAGTATCCTCTCTTGGACGCTTCCATATAGAATCACTTCAGAATGGTATCGATATAAGTGGCTTGGGTGAGCCCCAATATCCTTTTTGATCTATCTCTATAGATTTGTATTTCTCAATAAATAGGATGCTTCACCCATGTCTTTCATGGAGAATTTACTTGCTAACCATACTTTAGTTGATTGCATTAATCCTACATCATTCCCAATGAGTAAAATGTAATCAACATAAAGTACTAGGAATGTCACTGCACTCCCACTAACTTTCTTGTACACGCATGGTTCCTCAGGATTCTTAGCAAAAACAAACTCTTTGATAGTGCTATCAAATCTGAGGTTCCAACTCCTTGACGCCTGCTTGATACCTTTTATTGATCTCTGACACAAGGCTCATCATGGCCTTGTTCATGAAGAAGCGTGTATATTGCAGGCGGTCTGATAACCCTATCAGACCTTCTAGGAACGTGTACTTCAACTACTGGTTGTTGGGGATCAGTTTCAACTTTTACAGTTGAGGGAGTATCTTGAATTTCTTCAAGTTCTATCATCTTGTCTTTTCTAACTAATAGAAATTCCTTTTCCAAAAAGGTGGCATTTCTTGAAACAAACACTTTTGTTTCATTAAGGTGATAGAAATAATATCCAACAAATTTCTTTGGATATCCTACAAAGTAGCACAAAGTGGATATACTATCCAATTTGTCTCCCACTTTCTGCTTCACGCAAGCAGGACACCCCCATATTCTCATGTAAGAATATTTGGGAGTTTTTCCCATCTATATCTCTTTATCCACTGCTTTAGTATGGACATTATTCAACAACATTGCCGCAGTTTGAAGTGAAAAGCCCCAAAACGATGTAGGCAATTCAGCGAACCCCATCATGGATCAAACCATGTCCAAAAAGGTTCGCTTACGACGTTCAGACCATTCAATTGTGGTGTTGCTGGTGGAGTCCACTGTGAGGGAATCTCATTTTCTTTTAGATAACCCAAAAATTCAGCACTCAAGTATTCTCTACCTCGATCAGATTGATGTGCTTTAATAAATTTTTCTAGCTGATTTTCTACTTCAGATCTGAATTCTTTAAACTTTTCAAATGCTTCAGATTTATCTTTGATCAAATAAACATACCAATACCTCGAATGGTCATCAGTAAACGTAATGAAGTAGGATCGCCCATATTTTGTGCTAACACTTAGCGGGCCACAAACGTCCGTGTGGATCAAATCCACTAGACCATGTGCACGTTCCACGTTTCCATTGAATTGAGTCTTGGTCATTTTTCCTTATAGACAGGATTTACAAGTAGGTAGAGAATTTATGTCTGACAAGTCAAACATGCCTTCTCCCACCAGCTTGTGCATCCTTCTTTGAGAAATATGTCCTAGTCTAGCATGCCATATTTGCGCGGGATTTGGATCATCTAACTTTCTTTTGTTTGTTGTTTGAATCATGTTTACTTGGACATTCACTTATCATTTTCAGAACATTTCTGACGTATATAATTTTTTATGTCCAGACTTCTTGCAGTGAAATAAATATGTTCTGACTTATCGAGATTTATAGGCCCTTCAAGTGTCCTTCAGAGTTTGTCTCTTTTTGGGTTTGTTTTTCTTGTGAGGGACAGAACATTTCTTTCCCTTACTCTGTGGGCCATTTTTCGTCTGACGAAAGGCCCATTAGAAAAACAACATTTTTCTCTTTTATGGTGATCTCATAAGTAATAAGCGTATTGACTAGCTCTTCAAAGCTATCATCTAATTTATTCAAATTGAAGTTCACCATAATCTCGTCAAATGAGGAAGAAAAAGACAACAAATTGATGTTATCTAGTAACTCGTTAGGAATCACATATTCCAGTCTCATCACATCCTCAATAAGCCCAGTCATACGCACACCATGCTCATGGGCCAAGGCCCCATCTTGCATACATGTAGTCATGAGCTCCTTGAAAGTAGTGTGCATCATCGAATGAGTTTCATGCACCATGCAACTCTTGCAAGTTCATTCGAATATCAGCAGCATTCAACATTTCCTCAAACTATCCCTACAGTTCATTTGACATAAAAGCGAGCATGTTACACTTAAGCTTGCATACTATGGTCCTATCATCTTGCGTGCTTTGTCAGTTCAACAGGACTGACGTTAGTGTGTATGAATTTTCTCCAAATTTAGAACAATTTCTCAACCAGTCTTGAAAGTTTGGTTCGGTTAGCTTGTTAATAAGAAAAATGTATTACGTGACGAACTCGATAATATATTTATATGAAAACAGAATAATTGTTGCTGATTATTTTAAAATAATTTTAAGATATAAAATATGGATTTTATTTTATAAATCTTTCTCCCACTATTTTGACATTTCCACCACTCTCTGATGAAAAAGGGAAATCATATTTCCTTAGTGGGCACGTAGAGTCCAATTAGCCAATTATAATCCCGAATAATAGCCAATTATGATTTCTAAAAGGTAGAATCCAATTGCATCCCTATGCAACCTCCGCGTGTTTTGCCTCACGTTTAATAAGGACCCAATAATATGACGCCGTTTATTTTCGCGTGTCCAACCGACCCATCAATATTGAATTGTAGTGGACGGTCGCCTTGAGTTCCCCCAATAATATGAGCCGAAGTCATGGGAGTTTCACTCAATTCACATTGTAACGCCCCAGATTCGATGACTGTCCTCACTGTACCAAGACGAGTCTTTTCAGCGTGCTTATGTCCTCACTCACACGCACCCTAAGAAACTTCCCAGGAGGTCACCCATCCCAGAATTGCCCCAAGTCAAGCACGCTTAACTTTGGAGTTCTTACGTGATGAGCTACCGAAAAGAAGATGCACCTTCGTGGTATGAGTAGTACATATGAAATCTTTTAAGCCCTCTTCAATTGTACAGTCCAGTACATTGAACAGTCTCGGAATCCCTCTCCTTTCGGTGTAAGATCGGTTCATTCATGTTCCCTCCAATTAGAAGCCTGCCAGGAGCCGCTCATTGTCCGTGCAACCTCATGGCACCGGCGATCACCCCCCGCCCTCTTCAGCCCCGGGCCTTATATGCCCACCAGCTTCCACTTGGTTCGTCCCCGAACCCACACCGTACTTGGATAGGTCGGCTCTGATACCAACTGTAAAGGCCCGTAAGTCGTATTTGTAAATTTGCTGAAGTATTTTAATTTTTTTTTAAATAAAAAACATGCAACATTTATAAAATAGACTGATAAAAAGATTTAATTTTTAAGTAACAGCGGAAGTAAACGTTGTGTCCAAAATCACATCTTAAAAATAATTCAACATAAAAAGAAAACTGAGTTTGAACATGAAAAGTAAATGATAAAAAGTGAGGTCCTCGGGTTCCTACTATTGCTGACTCAAGCTAGCTCACTGGTCCCCGCCCTCGGTCTCGACCTCATCAGTACCTACAACAATCAAGTCTAGTGAGTCTAAAGACTCAGCATGCATATATCGTGAATAGCAAGTAAATATATCATAAAATCGCATGCAACGTAAAAATATCGTATCGTAAAACGTAAGATAAAAATCGTGTCGTGAATAATTATAAATACGTGCATATCAAAAAAAATCGTACGTAAAAGAGTTGCTCGATAGAGCCCTGTCATAAATTATCATATCGTAATTTTTCTGTAGAGATAATGTTTCTACGCAAGTGGCCCGTAACCTAACATGAACGTAAGCGCCTAATCAGACTAAACCACAGTATACTGGGTGGTAGAGATCGTCACAGCCCTTGGACTAGATATCCGTGCCCATACATAATCATAAACCGGTCGTAAGTCACCGGGTGAAGCAATCTCATAAGCGTAAGGTGGCCACAAAACATATCGCATATATCTTAAAAATAAACATTTTATATTTTATGCACGTAATATAATTATAGCCCTGTTTTTACCAAATGAGTTGGATCGTTCCCAGGCTCGCTGCGACCTAATTCTAACATGAGGAACATGCAAATAAACTCAACTTGACCAACACTTCATAACCGAACCAAAAACGAGATAATTACGCCCAACAAACTTAGTATTCAACCATGGCTTCGTACCAACCCGAACCGACATCGAACCATCGTTTAGCCATGATTAAAATACACCTAAAATACTGAAAAACATAACCCTAGGGCTATAATACACGAAAAATGTGAATGGAGGCCAAAATCAAGAAACGCTTTTTCTAGAGTCACTTTGGCACATTGCACCGTAAATTCTCGTACGACTTCTAAACTTAACCAAATCACAAACGGCCAAAAACATGGCCTTCCTAACTCATTGAGGTACTGTCCAGTCCAATACCATAGGCTAAAAGCCAACCAAGAACTCAAACACCGCCTCTGAACCGAAGCCATGCTGCTGTCAAATGCGCGATGACAGCAGCTGCGCTTGCTGCATTTGTTTAAGAGACTAATGATCATTGGGCTTGAACCACCAACCAGAGCCTCTTCCCAACGTCCTGAGGTGTTGCTTGAACCATGGCTAAGGGCCCTAGGCCAACCGCAATCCAAGCAACCACCTAGGAACAACCGAAGTCCAAACCAAGAACTCGAAAATCTGTGTTGTGATGTATCGATTCGCTTGCTATCTTACATCGTTCCAGTGGCCATATGATCGACCATGGCTTGATCTAGACATCATGAGGTATTGTGTGAACCATGGATAAGGGCTAAAAAGCCAACCAAGATCGACCCAAACAACCAAAATTTGAAACTCACCCACACAAAATCAGAAAAGAGAAACCGAGGGACACTTGCACGTTTTGTTTTTAAAACCGATGGGACCATGACCCAAGACTTGAAAGGCCATCTTGGTCACGTCCTAGACATGCTAAGGAAAGGTTCTAACCATGGTTACCGGCCTTGGACCAACCATGATTTGAACACCTGCCTTAGACAACCAAGAATCCGAAAATCAAGACTCAACTCGCAATGATTGAAGAGGTTGTTGTCAAGTCTCTTCCTTGCGTGCATGGCCTGAAACCACTGAACTAACATGACACTAACACACTCTAGTACACGTCTAGATGCAGCCTTGAGTGCCCGGAACCGACAAACTCCCTGTAATCATCAAAAACACACAAACCCGTGAAGCACAAGGAACGGCCGAGAAATCTGTGCAGGTTTTTCGAAACAAATGTGCTGTCAAATTTGATGGTTTCGTGCTTTATGGACATAATATGATTTAGAAGTGTATATATGACTTGATTGAGGAGAAAAAAAACGTATAAACATGCCTGGAAATTTGTTTTGAATTGAACAATAACACGACGACGCGGCGCGGCGGAGACAGAGTTTCTTTCTTACTTTTCTCTCTTATTTTTCTTGTTGCTTCTCACAATTTTTCTTATTATCCCAATTGGTTACACATTTTAATTTAGGCTTTTAATTAATTATTGGACATAAAATAACTTATTTAATAACTTAACTCCAATTAATTAAATAAATCCTTAAACATTATTTTACATTAAAATAAATTATTCTTTGACTTAAATCAAATTTAGGAATATTTTCTTATTATTAAATTCTATCTCAATCCTCCAACTCCAGTCCGGCCTCACGTATTTAACTAAAAAGATGAAAACTAAAATTTTGGCGTAAAATAAATGATCATGACTTAACAAAATTTAAAAAAAATGAATTTAAACCCTCACGCATAAAAATCATTTTAATTTAAATAATAGTAATTATGCATGGCTTATACGTAGTCTGATTTATCGGGTTCTACACACATCATATGTCCGGTGGAAGTCATAGCTTTCTGGCGTGCAGGCCTCCCCAATAATATGAGCCAGACATTGTCCGCGGGTATCAATCAACATGCAACCATGGTTGATGGAAGGCAAGGAAAAATTAAACTCTTTTAATTTTTACTTTTACGGTTTGATATAAATTTTGAATCATATTCAAAATGAGGGATTTTAATTTTAAAATTGTCTCATCATTTTTTATTTTAAAAACGCGTGCCACGAGTTTTTGTGTTTGCCGGATTCATGTAACTATATTATCTAATAATATACATACTTGCATAATACTATATATCGCATATATCATAGTATGACATTCAACAATAAATAAATAAGGATGATCGATCGCCAACACTATTAGATCCGTGTGAGCTAGACATGGATCCAGGTCCAACACCTAGGTGAATGCAGGGATGCAAATGCAACTTATTACATGAGCTTCCAATATTTTACATGTCTTCATCTTGTGCTCCGGGCCCACCATCTTCCAGTCTTGATCTCCCACTATTTCTAATAATTACATTTAAATAGCCATGGCACATAAGGGATACATCTCATAGGATGAGAACGAGCCATAAACCATACCCATTTTAATAATATCAAATATTAACAAAATGAATAAAACAGTAAAACATCTTAATATACACCTAACACATTGGTCAAGGCTCTCGATCATCCTTCATGCATTTAATATCAAATATTAACATCAATTAATTAAACAAATTTAATTAACTGATAAATTATACATCAAATAATTTTATTACCAATCACCACAATTATTAAAGAATTTAATAAACACCTTTATTTAATTTACAATTAATTCAATAATAATTGATTTCTTTGTAAAACTCATTTTTACCATAAATAATTAAAATCACATTTTAATTATTTATTTTACAAGAAAATTATTAATTTTTCGAAAATTAATTTTTGAAAAATAAATTGAATTAATTTTCATAAAATATCAATTTATTTCAAAGTTTTGAAAAATCAGAAAATCGCACCCTAGGCCCAAACAATTNTCACCCCTAGGCCCAAACAATTCAAGCCCATCATCCAGCACGATTCCCGAGACACTCCCGGGCAGCCGCCCGCGCACTGCCCGAACGTTTCGGGCAGTCACGGGCACGCTGTGTGCGCGCTTCGCGCCGGCCGTGCACGCAAGCGGAACAGTTAAGGGCAGAAACGAAATTTTTTTTTTTTTGGAAAAATAAAATTTTTTTCTATGGTGTTACAATTTTCTGAAAAAATTTTCTTGCATTGTTAGAAATAAATTATTCAATATCAAAATCATATGATTTAGAGAAAACTTGGCTCTGATACCATTGCTGGATCTCGGTTTTCTCGTGCCCAAAACGCAGCGGAAGTTTTAAAATTTTTATTTTATTTTGACAATCAAAATATATTTGGACACTCGTATGGTTTTAATTAAACATTCATAGGGTGTATACCTTTTGTGAAATATTAACACGGCTCCAACTATTCCGGAGTTAGCGGAGATAGCTTTTGTTGTAAATCCCTACGAAATTTCTTCGATCTCCTTCTTTAAACTTCGAATCAGGTCCACGACCGGATTACTTGTTTCTCTTCTAATTTGCACTAGAAAATTAGAAGATATTTTTGCCTAGAGATAGAACACGAAAAAATATTCGACTCAATATTGTAAGACAAATTTTTCTTGCAAAAGAAAAAGATTTTGAGAGCAAATTTGGAATTTTTGGAAGAGCCGAAAGTTTGATGTGTCAATTTTTCTTTTTAAAACCTTCGAATGAATCATATCAAATAAGAATAAAAATTCTTATTAATTTTCTAATTTGTCCTTAACTTAATTAATCATATTAATTAAGTTAATTATAGATTCTAATTCCATTCCATACTCTTCTTACTTGCCAAAACTTTCGGATGCAATATATTATATATAAGAATCAATATTCTTATTATTATTTCTAATCTTTCATTTCCTTAATTAATTTAATTAATTAAGTTAATTAAAGATTCTAAAATTGCATGCCAACTTTTTGCCAATCTCGATTTTATGCATATATCTTTTCAAGAATATCATGCATTAATTTATTTTGCTTTGTGTGCAAGTTTTAAATTATGGTATCATGAATATTTTCATATTACATAAATCAATACCATATTTTATAAAAATTTAATGAGCTATATTTTAACTCAATTAAAAAATAATTAATTATTAAAGCCCATTTGAACTTTAATAAATTTGCATGATGGGCTTATACTCTTACAAGCCCATGATCAATGCTCCCATTATATTAATCTCATCATAATCTCGATCGACGATCCAATATCATAGAAGTGACAAATTCAACTTATTTGTTATTATGATGCACACTTTAATTTCGAGATCACCAATGTCTAAATAAGGCAGGTGTACTCATTTGACTGTCTTAACAGTCATGCTCTCAAAATTTCTGAAAGCTTTTATAAACTTTATTTATAAGCTTATCGATTGATCGTATCAAACTTATTTCTTATAGATTCAACTCATTGAATTCATTATCTCAACGGGAACAAGTAAACCAGTACTTGTGTGACCCTCAATGGTTCAAGGATACAACTAGCCGTGGGTTCACAACTATTTGTGATTCAGGACAATTTCCTTTATTCGGTCTTACACTAGTTAACCCCATTCTTTTCATCAACACCTTGATAAAAAATGTCAGAACTCATTTCTGATTGCACCCATCGGATCATGGTAAGAGCGTCTAGTAGCATCGCCCCATGATCCCCTAGGTATCACTGAAAGTGCCTGCAAGAACCAGTCGATTTAATTAGCGTACAGTACGGTCCCTTCATCTCATATATCACGATCGAATTTGCAACCATTACTTCATCGAGGGTTGCATATCAATTCGATAACTATGTGACACATATAAATAGTGGCATCGCATGTACTATTGGGGAACTCCTTCTCCAGCGTACATCTCATACTCTGGCCAGAGATTCCACGCACTATTATTTCATCAGATCACATGGGATATCCACACCCGTAGGTGAGAGGTGAATGATGAAACTTAAAATTAATAATTTATTATATGTTAAAACCTATATTTTAAAATTTAAGTTTCATTAAAATTATAAAATTATGTTATTTTAGTATTGTGTGTTTATATTTAAATGTCTTACTAAATATGTTTTATTTTTAGGTTTTTTACGTGTTGGTAAAATAATGATAACTCAAGCTTGAAAACTCAAATGGAGGTGATTCAAACATGTTTGGAATCCTTGAGAAATTATCTACAACTTTGTAGAAGACATCAGTGCCTAAAAAGTTGGTTAAGATGATCAAATTGTGAAAATATCAAAAGGAGGACAAATTTATTTCACCATGACCAGCATATGGTAAAAAAATCATAACTATTTCAATATTTAACCAAATGAGGTGAACCAAGTTGCCAAATTCATCTACAGTCAATTCCCTACATGTTTTCTGTTTTGAGCAGAGTCAAATTCGGTGATTAAAGTCGTGGAACAAAGCATTGAAAGAAGAGACAGTAAATTGAAGTTGGAGGAGACAAAGACTACTATTACAACTACATTGCATTAATAGAATTTGGACCCTTTCTCTCATTTGGCCTATAAATAGAGGCCTTGTGCTAGCTTGAGAATCATTCTATCTCATTGTAAAATATAGTGTGAGTGTGTATAAAAGTTCTAAGTTCCAATATATTTTTCATTTTCCAAATTATGAGTGATGTTTTNTGTGACGTATTAATGCGCTTTAATCCCGAATTACCCAAACCTTAATATAAAATTCTCAAATTAAAAACTTAGAATTATAATAATTATATAAGCTTAAACCTAATTTTTCATAATTTTATAAAGTTTAAAACTAGGCGTTCCAATTAACTCGTTAATTAGCGTTCCGTGCGGCGGTAAAATCCCTCCCGAATAAATCCAAAACTCGTTATTTTGATCCCAAATTTTCAACATAATCTTTTTATGATTTATTCCACCCTTCCAAGTCATGGGCCACCCTCGTGGACCCTTGGATTTAATTTTAGCTTTATTATTTTCGTTTTTGACACCTTATCGAACACACCGGGCCATTTCCTAATTTACTCGAGCCACGCCCGAGCCACCTTGAGCCAAAACCTAGCCAACCAACCTAGGGACCCTACTGACCAAGCCCAGCCCAAAAACAAGCCTTGGCTCGACCAAAAACTTGCTGGAACTTGACTACAGATCCTGCGCTCATGGAGATTCTCGCGCCTATAATTTCCTAGTGCCACTAGGACTCTTCCAGCCCCTTAACAAGCGACCACCTTGGACCCTCACTGACCCTGGACCACGTCCAGAATCGACCCAGACCAACCCAAGCCCTGAAACCAAGCAGCGAAGCCCTTGAACCAAACGACAACAGCCTCGCCCCCAAGCCTTCCTCACGTTCCTGCTGCTATAATTTCGTGGAGGTTCTTACCCAGGCTACAACCGAGCCCCGCCCTTCCTTACCTTCACTGGACCATCCTAAGGCACCATCTAGACCACCTAGCTTGCCCGCAGACCAGCCGCTAGCCCCTAACTTTCCCGACCAGTTCTTGTACGTGACTTTGGGGAGAATCCCATTTTACGTGGACTCTTCCCCAGCCCATGGCTCGAACCCTAGCCACCCTAGGACCCAACCCAGCCCTAGACCTAGACCACCTCTGCCCCTGAACCAGCCTTGGTCGAGCCACCTAGCCTCATGTTTAAAAACCTTGCACCTTGACACACCAAAGCAAACTCACGGTTTCTCTCCATACTTAGGCCTACGGCTTCCGTTTATAATTCCTTGTGTGCAGCCTTTTCATGTGTGATCTAGGACCCCTTAGGATGTGTAAATCATGCTTGATCATTACCTAAATCATGGCAGCCCCTCAACACATATTAAACATGTTTTTGGAACAACAATTCACAAGTTTGCCTCATGTACGTGCAATATTTCGAAAATATTCATAAAAATCTCATGCTTTTCATTCAAATATAATTTAAACAATAATACGATGTGATAGATGAGAAAAGGATATGTATGGCGTGCCTTTGCGTTTTAAACGCACGAAAAATCGTTGACGACGAAGAACGGAACGAGGAGACGAAGACTAAGAAGTTTCCCTTGAAGTTTTCTCGATTTTTCCTTGCTTCCTTCGTGTGGTGTGTGATGATGGGATTTTGGGGAGAGTTTATGATTTTAAAAGTGTGTGGCGTGTGGTTTGATGGTAGGTGAAGGGGTTTTTTTTTTTTGTGCTTTAATATAATATAAATAGCTAATTAATTTGTTATTTAGGCTTAGGCCTATTTAGCCATTAAATTAAGCTTATTAGTGTAATTAGGATTTAAATAAAATATTAACAAACTTTTTTGTTTAAATAAATTTGTGAATTTATTAACCGAGTTGCCAAAAAGATCGTATTTTAGTTGAAAAACCAACACCGATAAAATTTACGCCCCGGCGTATAAAATCACCTCACAAAAAATATGGAAAACCATCAACCATATTTTAAATAATTAAAAATAGCTATTTAATAAAAATCTTTTACGTTTTTCAGCCCTCGGTCTCCGTTCCTCGATCGCAACTTGAATATTCCTTAAAAATACTATTTTATGCATGATGATAATAAAAATCATATTTAAAATGTAAGCATGTATGTCACATAATCAAGTAGAAATTAAAATCAATTAATTACTCATTTCTATTATTTCCTAGATTCGCATGTAGTTGGATTACGTCGTCTTAATTTTGGACCTTACAGTTACTGCCGCTTCTGAGCGACAATCATTGAGAGTGAGAGAGCGTCCATCTCAAGTTGAGAAATGATAGACGAGTAATCTTTTGCTGTTGGACAAGTAGGAACAAAATTGTTCCTTTTCAATTGAATAAGTGCTCGGATAGCACTTTCCTTCATTTGTATTTCCAAGAAATCTTGACGAAGTAGAGCGGTTGAAATATCAGATGTTTCTGTCCATTCCAATACGAAAAGTTCAAGTTTTACAACCGCTTTGATCTTTCCGGTTTGAAGAAGTGAATCGAAGGTTGTGACCATTCGAAATTTAACCCATGTGTCAAACATTTCCATTTTCTTCTGAACGATCTCATTGACTCATTCGCTGGTCTGGACAATGGCAGTATGAATGGGATTGTTCTACGATGGATCCTCGAGCAAAATTTTCTTCCCCTTCTCTGTCGGGTGAAGGAGATTAATGCCTGAGAAAGAGGATGTGATTTCTGGTTCAGCAATCTTGATTCCTTTGAGTTTTGTTACTTTGATTGCGGGAATCGGGGGAGGAACCAATGGTGCAGAAAGATGCTTGATCATCTGGATTTTTGCAGCTTTAGGCTTTTTTGACCATTTCTTCTTAAAGACTTGGGAAACCGGTACATCATCTTTTGATTCTTCATCGGAGCTGGATTTCAGAACCAGCTTTCTCTTAGTGCCTTTGGGAGTCATATCCGTCTTCTTTTGCTTAACAAATTCAACCTCAATCTCTGTTTTGATAGAAACAATCTCCTCGTCGGTTGAACGATTTTTCTTTATGAACTTTTCAACCGTTGTTTAGTTAAATAACTTGGTCTTTCCAACTTCAACCATACCCACCGGTTGGAATCCTTTCTAAATTAGGAGATGGAAAATTTGAACCGCAAAACCTTGAGACTGATTCTCTTTCTTTATCATCTCAACGAATGTCTTGAAAAATACATCAGACCAGTTTAATTTCAGATTGGATGCGGTGGTGGACATGACAAGGAGGTTTTCCAGAGTTATCTTGTCATATTCTCCGGCCTTGGAGAGGATCCCCTTCGCCACTATATTAGCCATCATTCAGAACTCAATCTGCAGATCTCGTTTCTGGCACGTTGGAGAAGAAATCAGGGAGTCAGAGAGAGAGAAGTCATTTCTCCAAAGCTTGATGTTGCCCTCTTGAAGAGTACTAAAGTCGGTGATTCCAGCAGCTGGTAGTTTAAATAAATCAGCGTACATCTTCTGGGTGATATGAAGATTTCTTCCTTGAACAGAACATATGATTTCCCCGTTTTCCATATAGGTAGTATCAAAGAATTCCTTCAATAGGATCTCTGAGTATTGCTCACTGCATCCCAAAAAGAACAAAGGCCAGAATATTCGAGCATTCTGAACATAGCTTGCATTGGCTTATTGGTCATGGCGAGCATAGATGCAAAGTTGATAGCGATGGTGTTGTGAGCAATGGATAGAGCCATTTGCGTGGTGAAGAAGAAGATAAAATCTGTAAGATGATCTTTGACAAGTAAAATTCTCAGAAGAACCAGGTATGAAGATATTAAATTTCTGTAATATAATATAAAAAATGATAATGCAATGTTCATGTATGTCTTGTTCGGAGAGCCACAGATCAGTCCACGTGGAGGACTATCAGTGGAGGGATTTTAAAATTTGAAAAATTCCAGACGGTATAATGATTTATTTCAAATTTTAAGAAGATAACTGTCACATCTTGTAGGGCAGTCACATATTTGAGTGATTTTTATGTAATGACGTGGAGAAACGTGTTCTGCATAAAGAAATGAACTAGTTGTTTTAATGTGATTAGGGGGTAAGCAGTTGAGTCACTCAATAAACATGGGTTCATTTGTCAACATCAGCGGTTGAAAACATGTTTCCTTTAACCCATTAATTTATCTACTGAACCGATAGTTCCCCCTAAATATATGCAATAAATGGGCTTATCCTCGGAAGATGAACCATGAATGGTGTACATAAATCTCTTAAGATCTTCTTGTCAGTAATAATGATTGTGACTCTTCGTATGGTTTGAATCTATAAATACGAGAAAACTGGCTAGTCACAAAATCACTTGAAAATTTCAGTAGATAATACGCTATCAAAGCATGAGCAAATGGACAAGGTGAGTAGTTCTCAGCAACCCGATTTGGCGGAGGAGTTCACGCGGTCCATAGTAGCTGCGAGGAAGCAGAAGATTGAGGATAGCGACTTGGAGAAGACGCTATCTACCTGGACCAAAATCAAAGATCTGCAGTCCTTCCATGATGAAGGGCTGGTTGCCACGAGAAAAGGTATCAGCGGCGTCTCCATGTCGCTCATACTTCTGACATCTTCAAATATGAAGGTGTCTATCTGCTGATGCTCCTCAAGAAGCGGAAGGTTTTGAGAAGGATTGCCTTCTCAGAGGACTTCCTGAGGACCTCCACCGGAGCGTTAACTACTTGGTTGGCCTTCTGGAGGAAGGCAATTGATGAAGAAATTTCCGTTGTAAAAGCTCGAATTCATCAATAAAAAGTTTATTTTCTTTACTGTTGTTTTCTATTTAATGCTTTAATAATTCTTGCATTAATCTTGGCAATGAATTAACATATAAAAATGTTAAAATGACTAAGATAAATCGATTAAACTAAGAATATTTCAGAAATAAGAGAACTTAGCGCCTGGTAGCGGTTTTGTGAATATATCTGCTGCCTGTTGATCTGTTGAGACATATTCAAGAAGAATTTCTTTCTTCATGACATGTTCTCGAATAAAATGATGTCTAATGTCGATATGCTTTGTCCGAGAGTGCAATACATGGTTGTATGTAATGGCTATTGCACTAATGTTGTCAAAGAAGATGGGAGATTCAGCGGTTTGAATTCCATAATCTTTGAGCTGCTGTTGTATCCATAGCATTTAAGCACATCAACTTCCATCTGCAAGGTACTCCGCTTCAGTGGTTGATGTGGCAATAGACGTTTGTTTCTTACTGAACCAAGATATTAGTATATTTCCCAAGAACTGACATGATCCGCTTGTGCTTTTCTGGTCAATTTTGCAACCAACGTAATTTGCATCTGAATAACCTACAAGATTAAAACTCGAATCTTTGGGATACCAAAGACCCACATTAGTAGTACCTTTAAGATATTTAAGTATACGTTTTGCATCAGTAAAATGAGATTGCATAAGGTTAGCTTGAAACCGTGTGCATAAACAAACCGCAAACATGATGTCTGGCCGGCTGGCGGTCAAATATAGTAGTGAACCAATCAATCCTCTGTAAATTTTTGTGTCTACTGAGAATTCCCTTCATCTTTGTCCAATTTGATAGATGAGCTCATTGGGGTAGCCTCTTTGGAGCAATTATCCATTTCAAACTTCTTTAGCATGTCTTGTGTATATTTAGCTTGGTTAATGAAGATGTCATTTTCTGATTGCTTGACTTGGAGTCCTAAAAAGTAATTTAATTCTTCCATCATGCTCATTTCAAACTTTTCCTGCATTAGCTTGGAGAATATCTAACACAATTTAGTATTAGTTTATCCAAATATAATATCATCTACATAAATTTGCACAAATAATGAATGATCATCTTTTGAAAATTTGAACAGTGTTTTTTCAACCATTCCAATCAAAAAATCATGATCAAGTAAAAATTTAGTTAAAGTATCATAACATGCCCTTGGTGCTTGTTTTAGTCCCTATAATGCATTATCTAATTTGTAAACATGATCAGGATGAATGTGACTGACAAAACTAGGTGGTTGTTCTACGTATACTTCCTCATTGAGCAAACCATTTAAGAATGCAGACTTAAAATCCATTTGATATATCTTAAAATCTATGAATGCTGCAAATGCAAGAAATATTCTAATTGCTTCTAGTCTAGCAATGGGTAAAATGATTTATCAAAGTCAATACCTTCCTCTTGTCTATAACCTTGTGCCATTAATCTGGCTTTGTTTCTAATTATTGAACCATTTTCGTCCATCTGGTTTCTAAATACCTATCTAGTGCCAATTACATGCAAATTACAAGGTCGAGAAACGAAAGCAACATGCATAAATTCATCAATCATTTGTTTTCTAGTTCTAAGAGGAGCGGTTGGGTTACCGATGACCAGCTCGAGTGGATGATCCTTTTTCCACTGGATGTATGGTCCATATGAATTTGGCTCTGTTGTTTGCATGGTAGTATCCTCTTGTTCCACTGTCTCCTCCTCTATTTGAATGATATCTGGTTGATGAATATTGTTCACCGGTTCATTTATCTGATGAGTTTTGAAACCTCTACTGCTTAAAAATGCTAATAATTTTTTTGAAACTTAATTTCAAAACTCTTCAAATCGTGCATGCAAGAAACAATGCTGAAAAAAATACTTTTTGAAAAATGATCGTAATTAAATAACAAATAAAATACTGCAGCTTAAATATGCCAACTCGGCCATCAAAATGAACGTAGAAATAAATCAGTAAAAAACCTAGTAATCAACCACATGTCAAAACCAGTGTATAAAAATATTCATGCCCACTCTAAGCTCATAAAATCGTGATTTAAGGAAAATATGGTCCTAGGGTCATGTGCGCACATCCAACCCTGCCCACTCAGAATTTGGCACCTCTAGGCTCCTCAATAACATGCTCTCCTGCATTACGCATGCCTAGTGAGTCTAAAGACTCAACATACATATATCGTTAATAGCAAATACATATACCTAACAAGAAACAATGAAAATTTCTTTAATAAAATACGTTTCATGAAATTAAAAGCGTGAACGTAACCATATCGTAAAAGAATGCGAGTCAAAACAGCTCATCGTATCATCATATACTTATACATTTACTTTAAATGAATTCAGTTCATTAGTTGTGACTTTTATATCAACTTTAATCGTATCAGCTCTATTCGATGGATCCATCTACGTATAACAATGGTACCCGACGGCTGTCGGACATCAGCAACAGTATCACCCATCCACTGTGCCTAGGCCTCATCATCATCGTATACGTATATCGTCAGTCACAACCAATTCCCATCTTTCAAAACATCATCACTTATCAAAATCATGCATATACGTAAATTTTTCCTTAAAATCAAGCATGCAACGTATTTTCATAATTTCATTAAAATAATATAAGTGAAACATAACATTCAAAACATGATAAATTTGTGCTCAGGGCGCTGCCAGGACTAAAATCTCGACTCAGGTGCAAAATGACCATTTTGCCCTGGAAACCCAAAAGGACCATTTTACCCCCGGACCTCTACAATTCGGCCTGTTTCAAAACGTAAACGATTCGTTTTAAAACTTGGACCGGAGTCCCGGTTTTAACCTGAATCAACTATTACCAAAATTTTTCCCAACCTAAAATGTAAACTCATACACATCTTAACAGCCCTTAAATCATCTAGCCTAGCCCACTAAACCCTTCGAACACAAGGCCACATGCTGCTGAAATTTCTGCACCCTACACTTTTGAAAACCCCACCATAATCCGCAAAACTTGAAAATTATTGACACTAGACTCTACCGGCTCAGACCAGCCTTGGACCAACCCTTCCTAGCCCACCTTAGGACCCTACTGGGCCGACCTATCCTAAGCTCACAGCCCCATATCAGCTGCAACACGCCAACAACCGAGAATCATCCCAAAACACTCACCCGCGGCATACTTCGACTTCATGACTCTGAACGACTCTAAAGCCAAGACCAACATCGTGCGGACCACTCTAGGCCATGATTCAGACCCACCTGGTTCTGGTCCACGGCTTGGAATAGCTCCTCACACCACTGACTTCACCCAAACTCTCGGACTACACTGAGCCGACAACACCTCAACAATACACCGCACGGCCCCTCACTTATCTCGACTATACTTTGACACCAGCCTCATGACACAAACTTACCACCATTAACAGCCCTTAGAACGCACCAAAAACAGCAGCCCCTTGCACTTACACAAGAAAATGTGTGGTGGAGAAATAACAATGCAAAGTTTCATGCCAAACTTTAATCAAAAACGTATATACAAGGTAGATCAAAGGATTGTCATGCATTTACAAAGATATCAGCACAATTATGATGTGAATGAGGAGAGAACGAGAATAAAAGCATGCCTTGATGTGTAGATGCGCAAAGACTCGAA
Organism: Primulina huaijiensis; assembly: GCF_012295235.1. Classification (NCBI taxonomy): domain Eukaryota; kingdom Viridiplantae; phylum Streptophyta; class Magnoliopsida; order Lamiales; family Gesneriaceae; genus Primulina; species Primulina huaijiensis. The sequence continues at coordinate 13,363,833 of NC_133322.1, forward strand.
GAAACGTGCGTCGGGGAAGCATCAGGGGAGCGGGTAGGGAACTTGCTTGAGAAATTATGGAGGAAACTCAATGGTGGCTGGTTGCTGCTGCAAAGACGTGAGGGAGAGGCTACTGATGGGGAGAGAGGGGCGGCCACTAGGAGGAAATAGGGTTAGGGTTTGCTAGGGTAGGATTTAAATATATACAAAATGCACTAATGGGCTTAATCTAAATTTTAATTTGATTAAAAATTAATTTGATTAAAAGTTGTTTCGAGCCCATTAGGCATTAAAACAAACCCAGCAAGCCCAAAAATACTCCCGAAAAATATTTCGTTTAGGTACATTTTTGAAAATATTGCTTGAGCCCCCAAAAAATCATCTGAATCGTTAAAATTTGTGTACCGATTAAAAATATGACCCGGCGAGTAAAAATACCCACCAAGGCTCAATTTCAAAAATCACTTAAAACAACTCATAATAAATAATTATTCAATAAAAATATTTTTCTTGAATATCCCCGGTCTCCGTTCCTCGTTCGAGCGCAAAATGCAATTTAAAACCCTAATGCATGAAACTTTTAAAATAATCGTGAAATGAACTCTAACCAGGCAATAATTATGCATTAAATGAATAAAAATCATTAAACACATATTTTAAAATAAAACCCTATATTGCATGCATTCAGGTTATGTAGATCGAATTTCCTGGCCCTTACAATCCCCCCCCCCCCCCCACCCCCCCCAAAAAAAAAACAAAATTTCGTCCTCGAAATTTAAAACATACCGAATAACTCTGGGTAGCGACTCCTCATCTCGGTCTCCGTCTCCCAAGTCTCTTCCTCCTCGGAATGATTCAGCCACTTGAGTTTGACCATGTGGATCACCTTGTTCCGAAGCCTCCTCTCCTGTCTTTACAAAATCTGACTGGGTCTCTCCTCGAAAGACAGATTTGGTGTCAGCTGAAGTGGCTCATAGTTTAGCACATGCGAATGGTTCGACATGTACTTACGCAGCATGGAGACATGGAACACATGATGGAATCCAGCCAGATTCGACGGTAACGCTACTCTGTAGGCAAGTGTCCCAACCCTCTCCAGTACCTCAAACGGCCTTATGTATCTCGAACTGAGCTTGCCCTTCTTCCCAAATCTCATCACACCCTTCATCGGTGCGCCTTCACGAACACATGGTCTCCTACTGCAAACTCAAGATCTCGGCGCCGCCGATCTACGTAACTCTTCTGCCGGCTCTGCAAGGTCTTCATTCTGTCTCGGATCTTGACCACTAACGCTACAGTCTGACTGATAATATCCGGCCCTATCTCTGCCCTCTCTTCTACCTCGTCCCAATACACTAGATACCTACACTTCCTCCCGAACAATGCCTCATATGATGAAGCCATACCGATAGATTCCTGATAACTGTTGTACGTGAACTCCACAAGAGGTAACTTCACCTCCCAACTACCTTGGAAATCAATCATACGAGCTCTGAGTAGGTCCTCAAAAATCCGAATAACTCTCTCTGACTGTCCATCAGTCTGAAGATGGAAGGAAGTACTGAATAACAGCTTAGTACCCAATTCCTGGTGTAGACTCTTTGAGAAAACATACGTGAATCTCGGAACCCTGTCTAACACGATGGACACTAGAATGCCAAGCAGTCTGACTATCTCTCTGATGTACAGCTCTGCGTATTGAGTCATGGTGAAATTCTTTCTGATCAGTAAGAAGTGTGTTGATTTAGTGAGCCGATCAACGATCACCCAAATGGAATTATATCTTTCATTCGTCCTCGGAAGCCCAATCACGAAATCCATAGTGATGTTCTCCCATTTCCACTAGGGAATAGGGAGTGGTCTCAGCTTCCCTGCATGTCTCTGATGCTCTACCTTGAACTGCTAACATGTCACACACTCAGAGACGAATCGCAGAATATCTCGCTTAATGTCCGGCCACCAATATAGAGGCCAAAGATCCTTATACATCTTCGTACTCCCTGGATGGATGGAGTACGGGGTGCTATGGGCCTCGCTCAAGATATCTGCTCTCAGGGAATCACTGTCAGGAACCCAAAATCGGTCCCTATATCTGACTATGCCGTCACAACCGTATACAGTCTCCGGCCCTTAGCCTCGTCCCTCTGTCTCCACTTCTGCAATTGCTTGTAAGAATTCTGCCCTACCCAGATTCTGTTTCTCAAATTCGGCTGCACTGTCAGAGTAGCTAGATTTGGGGCATTGCCCCTAGCATAAACTGCGAGCTCCAACCTCCGAATCTCCGCCTGCAACGGTCTCTGTACCGGCAAATGAGCAATCACCGTGTGCTTCCTGCTCAGAGCATCTACAACCACATTAGCCTTACCCGGATGGTAGCTAATGTCACAATCGTAATCCTTCACTAGCTCTAGCCATATCCTCTGACTCATGTTCAGCTCTTTCTATTTGAATAAGTACTTCAGGCTTTTGTGGTCAGTGAAAATCCTGCACTTCTCCCCATACAGATAATGCCTCATAATCTTCAAGAAAAATACCACTGCTGCTAGCTCGAAGTCATGTGTCGGATAATTCTTCTCATAGACATTCAGTTGTCGGGACGCGTAAGCTATAATTCTGTCATGCTGCTTCAACGTTGTGCCCAAACCGAGCCTCAAAGCATCTGTGTAAGCCATGTACTGACCTTGACCCGATGACATAGGTAGAACTGATGTTGTGGTCAGTGCTTGCTTCAGCCTGTCAAAGCTCTCCTGGCACTCGGGTCCCCAGATAAACTTGTTATTCTTCTTCGTCAAGGCGGTCATAGGCACCGCAATAGAAGAGAAGCCCTGAATAAACTTTTTGTAATAACCAGACAATCCCAAGAAGCTACGAATCTCTGTCACGCTCTTAGGCACTGACCAATCTCTGACTGCCTCTACTTTACTGAGATACAATGTGGCCCAAGAATGCCACTCTGTCAAGCCAGAACTCGCACTTATTGAACTTGGCATACAGCCGTCTGTCCTGTAGGGTCTGCAGTAAGGTCATCAGATGCTGACTATGCTCCTCGCTGCTCCTCGAATAAATCAGTATGTCTTCTATAAAAACTATGACAAACTTATCTAAATATGGCTGAAACACGCGATTCATGAGATCCATGAAGATCACTGGCGCGTTCGTCAGAACAAAGGGCATCACCATAATCTCATAGTGTTTTCATAACGCGTCCGGAATGCCGTCTTATGCAAGTCAGACTCTCTCACCTTCAGTTGATGGTATCCAGATCGGAGATCTATCTTCGAGAATACTGATGCTCTCTGAAGCTGATCAAATAAATCCTCGATCTTGGGCAATGGATACTTGTTCTTGACTGTGACACGGTTCAGCTCTCTGTAGTCAATGCAAAGCCGCATGCTGCCACCCTTCTTCTTCACAAAAAGTACTAGTGTGTCCCAAGGAGAAAAGATAGGGCGGATGAAACCCTTATCTAGCAAATCATGAATCTGATCTTTCAGTTCCTCCATCTCAGCAGGTGCTAGACGATAGGGCGCCTTAGAAATAGGCACGGTACCTGGCATCAGATCAATAGAAAAATCCACTTCTCTGTCTGGTGGAATACCTGAAACATCGTCAGGGAAAACACTAGAGAAATCTCTGGCCACATCAACGTCCTCTAGCCTCTGGCTGGCTGGCACTGACCCTGACACTGACACAATGATAGCAAAAAACTCTTGGCAGACTCTCTTCATGATCTTCCTCGTACAAATGCAGGAAATGATGTGAGGTATCTTCTGGTGTCTAGCTGACTCAAAATCAAACGGCTTACAGCTAGGCGGTCGGACAAATACGGATCTCTGTCGGAAGTCTATGATAGCTCCGTTAAAGGAAAGCCAGTCCATGCCAAAAATAATATCAAACTCCGGCAATGGTAGCACAATCAAGTCTTCCTGCACCGCATATTTCTGTAGCCGAAGCTCCAATTTTCTCACTATCAGAGAAGTGAACATCTGATCCCCGGATGAATCTATCGCCAATGGTATGATTCCTAGTCGTTGGACGAATGTCTCGGATATAAACAAGTGTGTGAGCTCCTGAATTTAGCAATGCATGCGTGGCTACACCTGCAATATATATCCTTCCTGCGACAAAACATACCATCAAATCTGAACGCATTGAAACTTAAAGAATTCTCTACCAGCAAAATCCCAAATTCCTCGAAAATTAATAATTTAACTCAAGTATTCTTCAAAAGTTTCAAATTTGGCCGCTTATAACCGTAAAATCCTCTAAAAATTTAAGAATTAAATCTCAAAAATTCAAAAAATTCGAAAATAGCCCCTTAAAATTTCGATTTTTGCAAGGAGTCTTCAAAATTCTCCAATCAAGCAATTCGATCCTTAAATCCGACTAGGTAGAGCATGCATCCTAATTTACTCTATGTTATCAATCCCATAAATTAATTCTCATAACAAGCATATAACCCATGCAATCAAGCAATAAATTAAAATCTTAAACGTAAGAGTTATCGGTAATCAACGTAGAGTCTGGCTCCGCCTCAGCCTCCTCGACATGCATCACATAAGCTCTGCTAGTAGTGGGGCCCTTGTTCCTAGGGCAGTCTGCAGCCTTATAACCCTCTTGCCCACAAATGAAGCATTTGTAGGTCCCTAATAAACACTTGCCAAGGTGAAACCTATTGCACTGCGTGCATGGCTGTCCCTCTGCCGGCTTCGGAGCCCCTGGTACCTGTGGTGCCCTATGCTGACCAGGCCTCCTAAACCGTCCCTAGGGCTTCTGCTGCCCCTGCTGCCTCGGTGGCCCTGTAAACTGCCTCTTCTGTGGCCGAGAGCTGTACTGGGCTTGAGATCTCTTCCTCTGCATCTCAAAATCAATGTATCTCAGGGCCTGCTCCGCCTCAAAGGCACAACAAGTCGCATTCTCGTAACTAGCTGGTCTCATAAGCATCACATCCCGATGCAACTTCGGCCTCAGACCGTCCATAAAATGCCTCAGCTTCGAGGCGGCATCTCTAGCAATGAGAGGCACAAAATGACAGCCCCTGTCAAACTTCCGGATGAACTCCAACACAGTTGAGTCCCCCTGGCAGAGGCTCATGAACTACGTCATCAGGCGACCACTGACATCAGCTGAGAAATGCTTACCATAGAACGCCTCCTTGAACTGATCCCACGTGATGGTAGCCAGGTTCAGCCCTTGCGCTACTCCTGCCAACCAGAGGGATGCATCATCTCTCAACATATATGCGGCGCACCAGACCCGGTCTCCATCCCTCATATCCAGGTACTAAAAATGTAGCTCCAAGGATCGTATCCAACCCTTTGCCAGGAATGGATCAGTGGTGCACCCGAACTCCTTCTGGTTCAGCCATCTAAACTGCTCATAAATATCGGTCTGAGGTCGGGGAGCCTGTCGAACCTGCTTCAAAAGTCAAGCCATACCCTCCATTACACGGGTAGCTGCATCCAATGGTGGTGGTGGTGGGAGAGGGTCTCTGCCGCCTCCAGGAATATCATCTTGTCAATCTGCACTGGGGCGCGTCTGGGAGGCATGATATCTCAATACAATCCAAATTCTAAACGTAACTCATCATGCAATTTAATCTAGTTTTTTTAATAGTAAACCCTTAACTCGTGAAAGCATCTAAACATGTACTGAAAATCATAAATCATTTAATTATGCAGGTGATTGTAGTAAAAGCATTTAAACATTTGAAACATAAAAGCTTACATACTTGAGGTTTGAAGACTGAGCTGCAGAAGCTGGAGGTGGCACAACCCTATACAGGACCCTTGCTCTGATACTAACTAAAACATCTACTACTTAAAAATGCTACTAATTTTTTAAAAAATTAATTTTGAAAATCTTCAAATTGTGCATGCAAGCGACAATGCTAAAAAATATGCCTTTTGAAAAATGATAATAATTAAATAACAAATAAAATACTGCAGTTTAAATTTGCCAACTCGGCCATCAAAATGAACATAGAAATAAATCAGTAAAAATTCTAGTAATCAACAACATGTCAAAACCAGTGTATAAAAATATTCATGTCCACTCTAAACTCATAAAATCGTGATATACGGAAAATATGTTCCTCGGGTCATGTGCGCACATCCAGCCCTCCCTACTCAGAATTCGACACCTCCAGTCTCCTCAATAACATTCTCACATGCATTATGCATGCCTAGTGAGTCTAAAGATACAACACACCTATATCGTTAATAGCAAATACATATACCTAACAAGCAACAGTGAAAAGTGCTTTAATAAAATACGTTTCATGAACTTAAAAGCATGAACGTAACCATATCGTAAAAGCATGCGAGCCAAAATAGCTCATCGTATCATGATATACTTATACATTTACTTTAATTGAATTCAATTCATTAGTTGTGACTTCCGTTTCTACTCTATCATATCAACTCTATTCGATGGATCCATCTACGTATAACCGTGGTACCCGGTGGCTGTAGGACATCAGCGACAGTATTACCCATCCACTGTGCCTAGGCCTCATCGTCATCGCATACATATATCATCAGTCACAACCAATTCACATCCTTCAAAACATCATCATTTATCAAAATCATGCATATACATAAATTTTCCCTTAAAATCAAGAATGCAAAGTAATCTCATAATTTCATAAAATTCATATACGTGAAACATAACATTGAAAACATGATAAACTTGTGCTCAGGGAGCTGCCAGGACTATAATATCGACCCAGGTGTAAAATGACTGTTTTGCCCCTGGAAACCAAAAATGACCGTTTTACCCTCGGGCCTCTACAATTCGGCCCGAAGCTTACCAAACTCCTTAAAAACACCCCAAACATAATTAAAAGCATTTATTAGACGTGAAATCGAGCCCGTTTCAAAACTTAAATGATTCGTTTTAAAACTTGAACTGGAGTCCCGGTTTTAACCCGAATCAACCCGAAGCATTACCAAATTTTTCCCAACCAAAACGTAACCTCATTGTGAAGGCCTATGTTTCCTTGCTTGAAAATTTGCGAAAAATTAAAAATTTTCTTTTTTTTTTTTTTTTATAATCAAAATGCCTCATTCATAAATAAACCGATAAACAAAGTTTGATATTCAAAATGGCAGCGGAAGAAAAGATTTATTTGCGAAATAACAATTTAAGAGTATCCCACAACTGATAAAAATTGTTTGAGAAATAAAATAATAAATGCTGAACTGAGGTCCTCGGGTGCCACTACTGCTGACCCAAGCTGGCTCACTGGTCCCCGCCCTCGGCCCTGACCTCATCAGTACCTACAACAATCAAGTCTAGTGAGCCTAAAGACTCAGCATGCATATATCGTAGGTAACGAGTAAATACTAGTAAAATTTTGCATGGGATAAAATATCATGTCATGGGGCATACTGAAAATAACCTGTACTGAGCAATTATAATACGTGCATGACTGAATTAAAATCATAGTAAAAATGTTGCTCCTTGGAGCCCGGTACTGAAATAACTGGTAATAATTTTCTGTTGAGATTATGTTCTACGCATGTGGCCCCTGCACTGAGCTGAACTGATCGGTAACTGGCTACCGGGGGAGTATCAAACTGAACTGAACTGACCGGTCACTGGCGACCGGGTGGTACCAAACTGAACTGATCGGTCACTGGCGACCGAGTAAATAGTGCTCCCAAAATAGTGAATTGACCACAAGCAATATCGCATAAATCTCAAAAATAAGTATTTTCTATTTTCATGCACGTAATATAATTAAATTGTATAATGAAATATCCTGTATTATTTTTACCAACTGGATTGGATCGTTCCCAGGCTCGCTGCAACCTAAATATGCCATGAAAAATATGCAATAGCTTCTACTTGACCAACTATGCAATTTAAGTTAAAAAAATGCGACAATGACGCTCGACGACTTCGTATTTAATCATGACTCCGAGCCAACCCGAACCAACACTGAACCAACGTATAGTCATGATTAAAATACACTTAAAATTATGAATTTATGCTCCTAAAATGATGAGGGCCGAAATCTAGGTGAATGGAGGTCAAAACATGGAACGCTCTTTCGAGAGTCAATTTGGCACATCGCACCGTAAATTCTCGTGCGACCTCAAAAATGATCCGAATCACAAACGGCCAAAAACGTGGCCTTCCTAACTTGATAAGGCACTGTCCAGTCCAAGGCCATAGTCTAAAAGCCAACCAAGTACTCAAACGAGCCTCCGAACCGTCACAGCAAGTTGCTGTCCTGAAATTCCAGCAACCGCACTTGTACTTACATCGCTTCGGTTGCGAGCCTATTGGCCATTGGGGCTTGAACCACCGACCCGAGCCCCTTCCCAACATCCTAAGATGTGGCTTGAATCATGGCTAAGGGCCCTAGGCCAACCACAATCCAATCCAACACCTAGGACAACACAAAGCCTCAACCGAGAACAAAAAAAAATCTGTACCGACATGTTTCTGAAATTTTATTTTGTTTCTGTCATGGACCTTTCCAATGGCCATCGATTGACCATGGCTCGATCTAGACATCAAGGGGTATTGAGTGAACCAGGGCTAAGGGCCATAGGCCAACCGAGCTTCACCCCAACCATCAAAAGCCGAAGCTACACATGCAGTAGGGGAAAGGGGACCGTGGGCTGTTCTTGTTCTTTTGATTTGAAAACCGATTCACCATGGACCAAGCCTCAAAAGGACGACTTGGTCACGTCTTAGACATGATAGGGAAGTGTTCTAACCATGGCTATAGGCCCCTAGGGCAGCCAAGATCAGAAACTTCCTCCCTTGACAGCAAGCAAAAGAAATCGAGACTCAAATGGCATGGAGGAAGAGCTGCTGTCACATGCGAGTTTCCAGCGTGTATGGGATTGAACGAATGGACCAACATGGTCTTGACACACCCTAGTATGTGTCTATATGCAGCCCCGAGCCCCTGGAGTCGAGCCAACCACCTGAATCCTCAAAACAAGCCAAACCGTGAAGGCGCATATGAACCATAAAAATTCTGTACATATTTTTTCGAGAATGTTGTTGCTTTATTTCGGTTTTGCTTCATAAAAATCATGAGTATGGTGGTTTAAAAATATTAATATGACTTGATTGAAGTGTGTAAGAAGGTATAAACATGCCTGGAAATTTTGATGAATAAGAAAACAAGCTAGTGCGACGACACGGCGCGGCGGAGACGGAGTGCTCTTCTTTCGTTTCAACTTTTCTCTCTTATTTTCTCTAGGTGGAAATCACATTTTTTGAGAGGTTTTTCTTCTGAAGTTTCGAGTATGGTGATGGGGAGATGACTAGGGAGAAATAATATGGGAGGTTGCAAGATTGTTGGAGTTTAAATGGCAAGATAATATTTTTTTTTAATATCTTAGAGTTTGATAAATGATTTGATAACAAAGATTTGAAGGATATTTTGAGTGTATTTGGTCGATGGTTAGGTCTAGGATCAATGGAGGAATATTGCTTAATTAATTTATTTGTTAGAGATAAAAAAATGGAGAGAATATTTACCTAGAAAAAAAGATTAAGGGAAGGGAAATAAAGGATGAGTTGAAAAAATCAAATCTTTGAAAATAAGGCATGACCGATTTTTGCTAGCAAGGTGGGGTGGAAAAATGTTTAAATTAATAATTATTGGAGAATTAAAAGGTGAGGGATTTATCTACTAAAAATGGATAAGGAAAGAAGTCAATTAAATTGTGAGTTGTCAATTTTTTTTTTTTTTTTTATTTCCCCAAGGTAGTGGCCGATTCTTTTTTAAAAAAAAATGGGGGAAAAATTGCTAGATAACATAGTAGACATATTGCTTAAATAATGATTGAATGAGGATTGAATGGGATGGAATTATCTGCCAAGGGAAAATAAGGAAATAAATTAAAGATGGAGAGTTGAAAATATTTAAATCATTTGAAGTGCTAAGGCCGAAAATTATAGTAGAAATAGAGGGGAAATATTTATTAATTATTGAATTTTCAATCTCTAGTGTTTTATCTACCCAATAAATATTTTAGTGAATTAAGAAATCAATTATTGGACTTTATTTACTACTTATCTCAAATTAATTAAAAAAATTCTTAAACTTTCTTTTACAATAAATTAACTTATTATTTATCTTAAATAAATTTTTTGGAAATGTTTTCTTAATATTAAATTTTATCTCTTTACTCCAACTCCGGTCCGGCCTCACTTATTTAACTGAAAAGCTAATAATTAACTACTGCATAAAATAATTAAATTTAAATACTCATGAAAAAAATCATTTTAATTTAAATACTAGGAATTATGCATGGCTTATACGTAGTCTAATTTACGGGTTCCACACTCATACACGTCTTAACAGCCCTTAAATCATCTAGCCCAGCCCACTAAACCCTTCGAACACAAGGCCACATGCTGCTGAAATTTCTGCACCCTACACTTTCGAGAACCCTAATACGCCAAACTTGAAAATTATCGACCCTAGGCTCTACCGTCTCGGACCAGCCTTGGAGCAACCCTTCTTAGCCCACCTTAGGACCCTACTGGACCGACCTATCCTAAGCTCATAGCCCCATATCAGCTGCAACACACCAACAGCCGAGAATCATCCTAAAACCCACCCTTCACCCGCGGCATACTTCGACTTCATGACTCCAAACGACTCTAAAGCCAAGACCAGCAGCGTGCGGACCACTCTAGGCCATGACTCAGACCCACCAGGGTCTGGTACACAGCTTGGAATATTCACGCCACCCACTTCATCCAAACTCTCGAACTACACCAAGCCGACAGCACCTCAACAATACACCGCACAGGCCCTCACTTATCTCGACTATACTTCGACACCAGCCTCATGACACAAACTTAACAACGTGAACAGCCCTTAGAATGCACTAAAAACATCATCCCCTTGCACTTACACAAGAAAACGTGAGGAGGAGACATAACAATGCAAAGTTTCATGTCAAACAATAATAAAAAAAAATGTATACACAAGGTAGATCAAATGATTGTCATGCATTTACATATATATCAGCATACTTATGACGTGAATGAGGAGAAAACGAGAATACAAGTGTGCCTTGATGTGTAGATGCTCAAAGACTCGAAGAAACGTGCGTCGGGGAAGCACCGGGGGAGCGAGGAGGGAACTTGCTGGAGAAATAATGGAGGAAACTCGATGGTGGCTGGTTGCTACTGCAAAGACGTGAGGGAGAGGCTGCTGATGGGGAGCGAGGTGCGGCCACTAGGAGGAAATAGGGTTAGGGTGTAAGGTCCAAAATTAAGACGACGTAATACAACTGCATGCAAACCTAGGAGAAAATGAAAAAAATCTAATTAATTGATTTTAATTGCTAAATTGATTATGTTGATATGTTTATATGATTTTACAGTAGTTGTCTATTTGAATGCATTAAAAATATATTTTTAAAGGTTATTCGAGTTGCAATCGAAAAACGGAGACATAGGACTGAAAAATGAAAAAAGTTTTTATTAAATAATTGTTTTTAATTATTTAAAATAAGGTTGATGCTTTTTCTTATTTTTTTAAATAAGGAGTTTTGAGTTGATTTTATACGCCGGGACGTAATTTTTATCGATATACGATTTTCAACAAAAATACGAACGTTTTGACAACCCGGCTAATAATTTGACAAACTTTACTAAATAAAATAATTTTTAAAAGCACTAATGGGATTATTGGGCCTAACTAACCTTGTTATTGGGCCTAAACTATTATCAAGTTTTATTAAGCAATTATTGAGCCTAAAACACCACCCCATCTATTTAAAACTCACGCCTCACCTCCCTCAACACACACAACTCTTTTCTCTCCTCACAATACACGGCACACATGATTTCTCTTAAAGGGAAGCTTCGGTTTTGTAAAGTTTTTTCAAGCCAAGGTCGTTCTTCGAATCATCAACGAAAATTTGTGCGTTAAATACGCAAAGGCACGCAATATTTTTTCCTTCACTCATCCATCACACCATAATATGTATTTAAATATGTTTTGTATGAAAAAAAAGTGACACTTTTATTTATTTTCGTTTTATGCACAAGCATGAATTTAAAAGCTTGATTTTGATCCCAAAAATTGTTGTTTTCATACATAAAGGGGCTGCCATGATTAGGGATTTTTTAAGGGTTGTTTTTACATTGTTCAAGAGTCCTAAGTCACATGAGAACAGGCTGCACACAAGAAACGAATAAGCTGGAACCGAATTTGCATGTTTTTGCACAAAGGTTCGGGTTTAAGTGGATAGGCCTTGCATGACTCGGCTTGGGTCATGGCTGGGTCATGGATTGAGTCAGGGAAGGAGTCCTAGACACTCTAGGACTCGAGAGAAACGGCTGGGGAGGAGTCCTAGCAAGCAAGGACTCCACCCGAGAGGAGGCGTGCAAGTGCAGCAACGTGCACAAGGTTTGTGGCTCAGACAGAGGGCTTCGGGCTGGGCTAGGCTAGGCTAGGTCCCTAGGGTCCTAATAGGGTGCAAAAAGGTCTGAGTCAGGGGCTGGCTCGGTTGGTTAGAGTCCTAGCAAGTTTGAAAAGTCAAAGTGGTCCTAGGAGTTCTCGACCGCTGCTCTTCTGATATTTGTGGCTACGGTTGGAGCTATGGTTCAAGTCCTAGGGGTTATAAGGGTCCAAGAGGGTTCCTAGAGGGGCTGGTCAGGGGTTGGCTCAGGGTGGTTCGAGCATGGCTCATGGAAATCGCAAGTTAGTTCGTGGGGTCTTAGTGTGGTTCGAAACTTAGGGTTTGATGTCTAAAGTTTGAAACACGGCTCAAAGGGGGTCGAGTCATGGTTCACGAGGGCTAATTAAATATAAAAAGTCTAAATTTTAAATTTGGGAATTTTATATTAAAGATTGATTTAATTGAGGATTAAAACGCATTAATATGTTATAATTAAAGAAGAAATAAAAAGCCATCGATTTAAGCTAAATAAAAATACGAAAAAAATTAAGCTAAGCTTAAATAATTATTTGGGATGGTCTAGAGTCAACGAAAATAAGAAAAAGTCAAAATCGTGAAATTTTACGCCTAGGGGTAAAACGGTAATTTTACGTCTAGAAATTAGTAAATGTCATGGAAGTGTCTTGAATGCTGTTTTAGATACTAATATGAATATTTTACATGTTTATGGAATTTTATGATGAAACGTTAACGCTAAAAGATATGTTGCATGCTTGGTTTAAAAGAAAAACGATTTATGCATGTTTAATTTTTATTAAGTGATGGGAATGTGAATTGTTAAAGGAAGTGAAGTAATTATGATTAATACGATGATACGATAATACGTAAGGCCAAGGATCAGTTGACGGGTGAGAGTGTCGCTGATGTTCTCGCCGCCCAGTACTGTAGTTACATGTAGATGGATCCATCGATCCCCTAATACGAAAGTCACAATTAACGATCTGAATTAAACGAAAAATGAATACGTATATGTATATGATGATATGAATATGTTTACGATGATATGAATATGAATATGTTTATGTTGATATGGAAAAATGTTTAAGTTTATGCATGTTCATGAAATGTATATGTTTAGTAAAAGTATTTTCACTGTTGCATGTGATTGTATACGTATTACTTGTTATCAAGATTATGGTGTGTTGAGTCTTTAGACTAACTAAGTGTGAATGATGCAGGTGAATATGATAATGGAGGTCTTGATGGTTGACTTTTCTGGACTGAAGGTGCACATAACCCGATGTCCAGCGCTAGTTTTTCCGCACTAGACTTATGTTTATGATTCATGGTTTTTAAGTTTATGTTAAAGATATTTTTACGACTTTGATTATGCTTTTGAGTGATTTTTGAGAGGTTGTTAGATTTAGCAATTTTGCTAATTAGGATTTGCAAACGTTGACGATTTTACGATCTAAACTATTTCTTTGGAGTTTTAAAATATAGTTGATTGTTTTATTTTGAAAATGTTGTCAAAAATATTTTATGCATGGGTATATGTAGTCAGCCGATTATGTGAGGTTTTAAAAAATTCTAGTATTTTTAAGAAAACGAGTAGTGGACGTTTCAGTTGGTATCAGAGCAATGTTCCTGTAAAGGGTTGTGCCACCATCGGTGCTGGGAAGCTCAGTCGTCAAGCCTCAAATTTTTAAGTTTATATGATTTATATGATTTTTATGATGATACCTGCATGATTACATGAATTATATGATTACGTCACATGTTTAATAGCCTTATGAGAATATATGTTTTATATGCTTAAAAATTGCTAAAATGAATTAGAATATGTTACATGATTAGATAACTTAGATTTAAATACATGTTGGTTATGTTAGAATTTGGAAAACTTTCAAATATAATGCCTCCTAGACGTGCACCTATTGCTGATAGATAGGCAGAGGATGTTGAGGATCGTAATGTGGATGCACCCTCACCTTCTAATAGGGATGCTGCTACACGTGCATTGGAGGGTATGGCTTGTTTCTTTGAGAAACAGTTTCAGCAGGCACCTAGGCCACAACACGATATCTATGATCAGTTTCGGAGGTTCGGTCTGAAGGAATTTTCTGGCACCATGGACCCATTTGCTGCTGAGACATGGATTCGAGCACTTGAGGTGCATTTTCGCTACTTGGATATGGAAAACGCTGATCGTGTGAGGTGTGCTACTTATATGTTTATCAATGATGCTTCTTTATGGTGTGAAGGAGTTGAGCATGGTATTAATATCGCTACTCTTGCATGGGCTCGATTTAAGGAGATTTTCTATGGCAAGTACTTAACTGCCGACGTACGAGGGCGATTGAAAAGGGAATTTATGACTCTCCGTCCAGGAGACACTTCTGTGGCTGAGTTTGTGAAGAAGTTCGATAGGGGCTGTCACTTTGTGCCTTTCATAAGGCCCCAGAGGGAGCCCATTTATGGGAAAAGGCCCAGAGAGAGCCCCGACGATCGTATTTCTATTCGATGAGGATAAGCTAGGGCCCAGTTGACCGGTGAGAGTGTTACTGGTGTCCCCCGCCGCCCAGTACTGCGGTTTCATGTAGATGAATCCATCTACTTTTGAGTTCGATCTAATTCAACAAAGGAAAAATGTTTATGATCATGAAAAATGTTTTATGTTATGTCATGTGGAGGAAAAAGGAAAAAGAGTTAAGGTTTATTTATGCATATCATGAAAATTATTATTTTTACGTAAAAGTATTTTCACTGTTACATGCGATTTTATACGTATTATTTGTTATAAAGATTATAGTGTAATATCCAAGCCTGGTGAACGGTACAGTTTAAGATTTCGTATGTTTATGGATTATTTGGTTAAGATTAACTTTGATTTAGATGTTAAGAGTTGTGATTATGGATCATAGTATTGTTGGTTATTATTGTTTTGTGGTATTGTTGATATTAGTTGATGGGTAGTTGTGTTGTATCAGCGTTGCAATTCGATTTTTGTTGCATAGAGTTGTTTTGGCCGAGAGCAGACCGCACCCACGGTGATTTGTGCAGCGCACCCGCGGTCATTATTGCAGAATTTGTGGAATTGCCGAAGAGACACCGCACCCGCGGTGGGATAGGTACCGCACCCGCGGTCGTCGATTTCAGAAATTTGGTTGAGGTGCCGAAGGCACACCGCACCCGCGGTGAGGTATGTAGCGCACCCGCGGTGCATTAACAGTAGAAGCGTGTTTTCGAGATTTAAGTGATATAATGCAAGAGTTGGTTCATTTTTCTCATTTCTTCTCCCATTTTCTCGATTCTTTCTCTCAAGGGGAGGTTAGGGTTTCATTTCCTTTCTTTGATTCAAGCTACTTGTTGGATTATTGAAGTGTGATCAAGGTTCTTGTGGGTTCAAGGAGCTAAGGTAAGCTTGTGGTATAGTTTATTCTTGGTTTTGGTGTTGGGAGAAATCATGGGTTTGTTGATGGTGTTTGTTTTTTGAATTTAATGGTATGAGTTTGTGATTATTGGGTTATTGATGGTGCAAATTATGGTTTATTGTTGTAGGTTGTGTACCAAGGGTATAGATTCAAGGTTCCAAGTGTTGTAAGTGGAATTCATTTCCTTGTGCTCACATGATAATATATGTATTGTGTTTCAATGGTTTTAAAGTGTTATTCCCTTCCATTTGATTCATGCTATGTATTAATACACCTTGTTGTATATTAGAGACATTCTTATGTCTCAATTATGTTAAAGGGAATACAAAAGAAAATAGAGTCTTCAAAGTGTTTGTTTTAATGCCAAAGAGAGAATTCAAATGTTTTATTGGATTGATAGGTACATACTCAGAGATTGCATGCAATTAGTTGATCAACGACCATAGGCTTATATCCCTCAGAGTTATCGATGTATATCGATGGGATATAGGTACAGAGACAGAGTTACTATATAGATATCAATCCAACAGAGAAAAGAGAAATACCATCGTTATTGTTATTCATTCTATGATATTCATGTTTCAGAGTTGATGGTATTTAATGTTTTCAAAGCCATGTTTTCAGAGTGTGATATGTACATTGCTATGTAAGAGTTCCACTTGCTGAGTTTTATACTCATTTCAGTTATTTCATGTGATGCAGATAAGAGCGACGAGCCGGGACGTTGATTGAGGCCGGAGTCATATGCATATAGAGATGGAGGAAGGAAAGATTATTTTGATAGCATTTTGGACATGATCATAAAAATGATATTTTGTTTTTTTGTTGTATCATTTGATTGATCATGTGTATACTTTTGACTATATGGAAATGTATTTTAAACCTTCTTTCCTTCAAGAAAAATTTTAAATTCCGCTGTTATTTTATGAAATCGGGTCAGAGGGTTACATTTAGTGGTATCAGAGCACCGTTCTTCGGACCAATGCATATGACTTCGTCTACTTTCAACAGTCCGGGTATGTCTTCTTCTACATCTAATTATTGTTATTGGTTGATATGTATTATGTGAGCACATTGTAGGAGTATGCCTCCTAAGAGAAAGGCTTCAGAGGGTGAGGATAGTTCTTCCTCTAGAGTTGTCGATGAGTTCGGCAAGCTACTGAAAGAGCAAGCTAAGGTCCATAGTGAGCAGATCCAACAGTTGTTACGTTTGCAAGGAACAGGCCAAGGTAGAGGTCAAGGGAGAGGCCAAGTGGCTCAGGCAGTTGGGACCGATGGGATCTTTACTGCTTTCAAGAGAATGGATCCGCCGGAATTTGCAGGAAGCACTGATCCATTGGTGGCTGTAGAGTGGGTCAAAGCTCTTGAGGCGATTTTCGATCATCTCAACTATGAAGATAAGGACAGAATCAGTTGTGCAGTGTTCATGTTAGTCAAAGCTGCACGCATTTGGTGGAATGCTACCAAGGTAAGTGTTGATGTTCCAGCATTGAAGTGGCAAGAGTTCACTGATCTTTTCTATGACAAGTATTTCCCAGATGCACTTCGAGCTCGGAAGGTGACTGAGTTTTTAGAGCTTCGTCAAGGAGGTATGAATGTTGATGAGTATATTCTGAAGTTTGAAGAGGGCTGTCTGTTTGCTCCGTATATTGCCTCCAATGACAAAGACAAGGGTGCTCATTTCATTAGAGGCCTTCGAGCAGAAATCAGAAGGGACATCAATATGTCGAAGGCGGTGACATTCAAAGAGATTGTGTCTAAGGCTTTGTTGGCCGAGCAAGATGAGAAAGACATTGCCAGAGAGAGACAGGCGAGGCAGCAGTTTGTTGCTCAAAGAGGTCAAGGTTCGAGCCAAAGAGGAAATGACCATTTTAAAAGGAAAGGAAAGTTGGAGCCGAGTCCTAAACCACCGACAGTTCCATCTGATCCTGAGAAGCCATTGTGTCCCAAGTGCAGTAGACATCATCGGGGAGAGTGCAGATTTGGTACTCATACTTGTTACCGTTGTGGCACTGCATGCCATATAGCCAAAGATTGTCCAAGAGGCTAGAGTAAAGAGAAGGTGCAGGGTCGCATCTTTACCATGACAAAGGAAGGTATAAACCATGATTCTTCTGTGATCTCTAGCACTATTTTAATTTCAGGCAGAGTAGCTACGACATTGATTGATACAGGTGCTACTCATTCTTTTATGTCTGAACTATTTTTGAGATCTTTGGGTATAGTTCCTTCTGTTATTCCCCTCCAGTTTAATGTTGTTTTGCCTTCGGGAGATGTGTTGTGCCCAACATCTATTGTGTATGCGTGCTCTGTTCAAATTGATTGGAGAGGTTTATGCCGACTTGATTGTTATTCCGATGGTTGCGTTTGATATTATACTTGGCATGGATTGGCTATCAACTTACCGTGCAGTGATTGATTGCATTGCTAAGACGGTGAAATTTGCAGATGATGGCAATAGGGAAGGTTTGTTCGCCAGTGCAGGTACTTCGCTGATCCTTCCCTTTATTTCGTGTCTTGAGGCTAAGAAGTTGTCGTTTAGAGGTTGTGATGGGTTTTTGGTTTCGATTGTGGATATGGATAGAATTGTGAAGTTGAATATTGATGAAATTGATATTGTGAGAGAGTTCTCTGATGTATTTGAGGATGATGTGCCGGGTTTACCGCCGGACAAAGATGTAGAGTTTGTGATTGATCTAGTTCCAGGTACGGTTCCTATTTATAAGGCTCCGTACAGAATGACCCTTCAGAAATGAAAGAGTTGAAGACGCAATTGCAGGATTTATTGGATAAAGGTTTTATTCGGCCGAGTTCTTCGCCTTGGGGAGCTCCGGTTCTTTTTGTCAAGAAGAAAGATGGGTCGTTGCGGCTGTGTATTGATTATAGAGAGATCAACAAAGTGACGATTAAGAAGAAGTATCCGTTGCCACGGATAGATGACCTTTTTGACCAACTGCAAGGGGCTACAGTGTTCTCGAAGATTGATTTGCGATCTGGTTATTATCAGTTGAAGTTAGGGAGTCTGATATCCCTAAGACGGCGTTCCGGACCAGGTACGGTCATATGAATTTCTTGTGATGTCTTTTGGTCTGACCAATGCTCATTCAGTCTTCATGGATCTTATGAACCGAGTGTTCAAGCCGTATTTGGATAGTTTTGCCATGGTTTTTATCGATGACATTTTGATTTACTCCAAGACCAGAGAGCTTCATTCAGAGCACCTCAGAGTTGTTCTACAGTTGCTGAGAGAGAAGAGGTTGTATGCTAAGTTGAAGAAGTGTGAGTTCTGGTTGGATCAGATTTCTTTCTTAGGCCATGTTGTCTCGAAGGATGGTATAGCTGTTGATCCAGTGAAAATAGAGGTGATTCAGAAGTGGCCTATTCCTACCACTGTACCAGAAGTACGCAGTTTTCTTGGTTTGGTGGGTTATTATCGTCGTTTTATTTCAGACTTTTCCAAGATTGCCCTGCCGTTAACTAATCTGACGAGGAAGACTGTGAAGTTTGAGTGGTCCAATGAATGCCAAAGAGGATTCCAGGAGTTGAAAGATAAGTTGACAACAGCTCCAGTACTTGCGTTGCCCAGTGGTTCAGAGGACTTTGTTGTTTTTACCGATGCGTCGAAGAAGGGCCTCGGTGCAGTGTTGATGCAACGAGGTAAAGTTATAGCCTATGCTTCTCGACAGTTGAAGGATTACGAGAAGAATTATCCTACGCATGATTTGGAGCTAGCAGCTGTGGTTTTCGCCCTGAAAATCTGGAGACATTATTTGTATGGCGAAAAGTGTGAAATTTTCACAGACCACAAGAGTTTAAAGTATTTGTTTTCACAGAAAGAACTTAATATGCGACAGAGACGGTGGTTAGAGCTTGTCAAAGACTATGATGTGACTATTAGTTACCACCCAGGGAAGGCGAATGTTGTAGCGGATGCATTGAGCCGTAAGTCGAGTTCTTCTTTAAGTTCTATGATTCAGCAGCCGTTGTTGTTAGATTTGCAGCGAGAAGAGATAGCTTTGGTGGTTCCTGGAACCATTGCTCGTTTTTCAGCGTTGGTTATTCGGGCTACATTGACGGACATGATCCGTAGAGAGCAGGCTATTGATGTTCAGTTGTTAGAGTTGAGAGCTAGAGCAGAGGAGAGAGGTAATTCAGAGTTCGCGACGAATAGAGATGGTTTGGTGACGTTTAGAGGCCGTATTTGCATTCCTGCTGGTGATGATATTCGGCGAGACGTCTTGACAGAGGCACATACAGCGCCATACTCGATACATCCAGGCAGCACTAAGATGTATCAGGATCTTCGTAGACTCTATTGGTGGCCAGGTATGAAGAAAGATATTGCCATGTTTATTTCTCAGTGCCTAACTTGTCAGCAGGTGAAGATCGAGCACCAGAGACCTGCTGGGACATTGTTATCATTGCCGATTCCTCAATGGAAATGGGAGCACATTACGATGGATTTCGTGACTGGTCTTCCCAGAACGCAGAAAGGTTTTAACTCTATTTGGGTTATTGTTGATCGATTGACCAAGTCAGCGCATTTTCTTCCAGTCAAGACGACATATTCCATGAACCAGTATGCCGAAGAGTACATAGCAGAGATTGTTAGACTTCATGGTGTTCCTGTGTCGATCGTGTCTGATCGTGATCCTAGATTTACTTCAGAGTTTTGGAAGAGTTTGCACAGAGCTATGGGTACACGGTTAGCATTTAGTACAGCATATCACCCCCAGAGCGATGGTCAATCAGAGAGAGTTATTCAGATTTTAGAGGATATGCTCAGAGCTTGTACTATCGATTATCCTGGTAGCTGGAATTCTAAATTGCCTCTTGTTGAGTTCACGTATAATAATAGCTACCAAGCGACAATTGGCATGGCACCGTATGAAGCACTTTATGGTAGGAAGTGTAGATCTCCCTTGTATTGGGATGAGATTGGTGAGAGGAAGATGCTGGGTCCAGAGTTAGTCCAACAGACTGCTGATGTTGTTGCTGTTATCCGAGAGAGAATGAAGACAGCGCAGTCGAGACAGAAGAGTTATGCCGATGTGCGTCGTAGGCCATTGCAGTTTGAGGTTGGCGATCATGTGTTCTTGAAGATAGCACCTCTTAAGGGTGTGATGCGGTTTGGCAAGAAGGGAAAGTTGAGTCCGAGATTTATTGGCCCATTTGAGATCTTGGATAGAATTGGTGATCGAGCTTACAGGTTAGCCCTACCGCCAGATCTTGACAGAGTTCATAATGTTTTTCACGTCTCTATGCTCAGGAAATATATTGCGAATCCTTCCCATGTTCTTCGCCACGAGCCATTGGATTTGACGCCGAATTTGACGTACCAAGAGATTCCGGTCCAGATTCTGGATCGCAAAGTTAAAGTGTTGAGGAACAAAGAGATCGGCATTGTTAAAGTCCTTTGGAGGAATCATCTGATTGAAGAAGCCACGTGGGAACCAGAGGATGAGATGAAAGAGAAGTATCCTGAGTTGTTTGTGCAGTGACGTCAATTTCGAGGACGAAATTTCCTCTAAGGAGGGGAGATTGTAATATCCAAGCCTGGTGAACGGTACAGTTTAAGATTTCGTATGTTTATGGATTATTTGGTTAAGATTAAGTTTGATTTAGATGTTAAGAGTTGTGATTATGGGTCATAGTATTGTTGGTTATTATTGTTTTGTGGTATTGTTGATATTAGTTGATGGGTAGTTGTGTTGTATCAGCGTTGCGATTCGATTTTTGTTGCATAGAGTTGTTTTGGCCGAGAGCAGACCGCACCCGCGGTGATTTGTGCAGCGCACCCGCGGTCTTTATTGCAGAATTTGTGGAATTGCCGAAGAGACACCGCACCCGCGGTGGGATAGGTACCGCACCCGCGGTCGTCGATTTCAGAAATTTGGTTGAGGTGCCGAAGGCACACCGCACCCGCGGTGAGGTATGTAGCGCACCCGCGGTGCATGAACAGTAGAAGCGTGTTTTCGAGATTTAAGTGATATAATGCAAGAGTTGGTTCATTTTTCTCATTTCTTCTCCCATTTTCTCGGTTCTTTCTCTCAAGGGGAGGTTAGGGTTTCATTTCCTTTCTTTGATTCAAGCTACTTGTTGGATTATTGAAGTGTGATCAAGGTTCTTGTGGGTTCAAGGAGCTAAGGTAAGCTTGTGGTATAGTTTATTCTTGGTTTTGGTGTTGGGAGAAATCATGGGTTTGTTGATGGTGTTGGTTTTATGGATTTAATGGTATGAGTTTGTGATTATTGGGTTATTGATGGTGCAAATTATGGTTTATTGTTGTAGGTTGTGTACCAAGGGTATAGATTCAAGGTTCCAAGTGTTGTAAGTGGAATTCATTTCCTTGTGCTCACATGATAATATATGTATTGTGTTTCAATGGTTTTAAAGTGTTATTCCCTTCCATTTGATTCATGCTATGTATTAATACACCTTGTTGTATATTAGAGACATTCTTATGTCTCAATTATGTTAAAGGGAATACAAAAGAAAATAGAGTCTTCAAAGTGTTTGTTTTAATGCCAAAGAGAGAATTCAAATGTTTTATTGGATTGATAGATACATAGTCAGAGATTGCATGCAATTAGTTGATCAACGACCATAGGCTTATATCCCTCAGAGTTATCGATGTATATCGATGGGATATAGGTACAGAGACAGAGTTACTATATAGATATCAATCCAACAGAGAAAAGAGAAATACCATCGTTATTGTTATTCATTCTATGATATTCATGTTTCAGAGTTGATGGTATTTAATGTTTTCAAAGCCATGTTTTCAGAGTGTGATATGTACATTGCTATGTAAGAGTTCCACTTGCTGAGTTTTATACTCATTTCAGTTATTTCATGTGATGCAGATAAGAGCGACGAGCCGGGACGTTGATTGAGGCCGGAGTCATATGCATATAGAGATGGAGGAAGGAAAGATTATTTTGATAGCATTTTGGACATGATCATAAAAAATGATATTTTGTTTTTTTGTTGTATCATTTGATTGATCATGTGTATACTTTTGACTATATGAAAATGTATTTTAAACCTTCTTTCCTTCAAGAAAAAAAAATTTTAAATTCCGCTGTTATTTTATGAATTCGGGTCAGAGGGTTACATATAGGCCCAGTTTGGTAAGTGTTATTAAGTTTGGATTGTTAAGTAATCTTATGTTTGGTTCCATTTGTAAATTTGACATTGAATAATTGTAGGACTACTTCTACTGTTTGCCTTGGAGAATGAATCCATGCATTCAAGATGGATTATTTTTATCTGCATAGACTGAAAAGAAAAATGACCATAATAGCCCTTACTGTGAATTAAAAAATTGCAAGTAGGTGAGTAGACGCCGTTGTCTTTAATTCTTCTGAAGAATAAATCGCTGCACATGAGCTTCGCAATTGAATGTGGACAACCCTAGATCGTCATTTCTGTGAAATATCCGACTAAATTCGAAGCTTAGTGAAAGGTGAAATTTTATAAATTACAGGTTTTTAAGGTATTTGTGATTTTTTATGTTGCGAATAAATTTCTATGAAATATCGGAATAAATTTGTGTTCTTTTTGTGGGATTTTGGGTAGACGGACGAAGCAACTCGAGAGGGTTCCCAAATCGCACAAGGAGAGCATTTGATTTTTTTGGCAAACAGGGAGTAGGTTGGGGAAAAAGTAAACAGTGATGGGAAATACTTTAAAAATAAAAGCGTAAGGGTAGTTTAGTCAAAAATAGGTTTGTCATGATTTTATCACTCTTCTTAATTTCACACCACACATGATATTATATATCTCTCTTTTTACATATATTATCCTATCAAACATTTATCAATCAAATTATCAATCATTCAATTATCACATCCTAAAAACCAAGCGAGCCCATAGTGTATTGAGTCTTTAGACTCACTAGGTGTGATGGATGCAGGTGAGGTTGAGGGAGGTCTTGACGGATGATTTGACTGGACTGAAGGTGCATACAACCCGAGTACCAGCGCTTCTACTTTTCCGCATTTATGATTCATGATTTACGTTAAATATTTTAAGACAATTTATTTATGCTTTTGAGAGATTTTTGGGAGGTTTAGTATGGGCTATACTTTTCAAATTTATTGTTTTTAGGTTGGTAAAACAGTTGACGATTTCATTTTATGACTATTGCACTTGATTTTTAAAATACTAGTTGGTTGATGTTTTATTGGGTAAAATATTTTATAAAAAAATATTTTTGCATAGGACATGTATATGGCCGAAATTATGAAGTGCTTTTTAAAAAAATATTTTAGTACCTTTTAAGCAAATAAAAAGGGCAGACGTTTAAATACCGGTTGATAGGAGACGGTCCAAAGATGACGAAAAGTTCACCAAAAAGAAAAATTAACGAGTTTTGATTGGAGAAGAAGATAAAAGCAAGTGGGCCAACTCAGATTCAGAAGAGTCCATCTCTAAGGCATCTACGAATGAAATCAACGATGAGACAGTAAAATGTCTCATGGTTAATGATGACTCTGAATCCACGGATGATATGGTATTTGACTTTGACTATATTGAATTTACATGAGAAGACCTTGTCACAACACTGCACAACATGGTGAATGAGTTTAAAGGAATATCGTAGCAATTCAATGAAGCTAAAGCAGAAAAACATGACTTAAAAAACAATTTAACTCTCTCAAGCTGCTCGCAGCAAAAAGAGGTTGACGGCTTGAAAGTTAAGATAAGTCTGCTAGCGGCTGAGAATTATGAAATGCGTAGATTGTTCCATGCCACGTTAAAAGAAAATAAATGGTTGATGAACACAATCAACACATGGAACAAGTCATCTGCTTCTCTTGAAAGGATGCATGAGATGAAAAAACCAGCCGGAGACAGAACCGGGCTAGGTTACAGCATCAATGAGTGCAACACCTCTGAAGCACAAAATCAACCGCTGCTCTCTAAAGAGAGTTTAAAATCAATTAAATTAGCCCTTATGAACCACGACTCGGCCCCTGTGAACTGTTTTTCAATTATTTTCTCAATTGGAAAGCCCTAACCTACGGTTCTAGCCATCACCGAGCCAACACGATTTTCCTTCAAGCCACGCTCGGACCACACCAAGCCAGCCTCTTCCTAACCCTTCTATGTACCCTACTAGACCCTAGGAACCAATGGAAACTGTCCCTAAGTGAAGAATCGAAGCTCACCATCCTGCACCAACATGCCCGAGACTCCACAAGTGCAAGGTCTCTACGTTTAGGTGCATAGAACCCTAACCAAAGACCCAGCCCATGAACCAAACTCACGTGTGCCCACTTAGGACCCTAAGGACTCCCTCAAGCCCAGCTCAAAGCCCCCTGGAGGAGCTTACTTCCCTTTGCGCGGCTGTTGTCAATAGCGCTCCCCTTTGCGCTGCTCGGTTAGGAGTCCTAATTGGTTAGGACTCCTCCCAGCCCCATGATGCACTAGTCCTAGCATGGCTAGGGCTCTTCTCACTACCAAACCCAACCCTGGCTAGGACCTGGTTCAACTGTGACCCCACCAAGCACCCATGATCCCAAAACCGAAACACCCCATGTGCATGACATATTTTTATTTTTTCCTCTTTCCTGAACCTGCTTGCTTCGTTTGTGCTTACAGCGTGTACGGTGGTGTTCTAGGACCCTAAAGTGTGTAAAAACCTTACTTGATCTTTCCCTAATCATGGCAGCCCCTTCATCATATATTTAAACATGAATTTGGGATATAAAACCATAAGTTTAACACATGTATGAGAAATATTTCGAAAATATTCATAAGTTCATCATGCTTTTCATACAAACGTGATTCAAAACAATATTACGATGTGATAGACGAGAAAAAGAGATGTATGGCGTGCCTTTGCGTTTTAAACGCACGAAAAAAAACCGTTGACGACGAAGAACGAAGCAAAACCTTGGCTAGCTTCTACCTTGACCCTTCGAAAATCCCTTCAAATATTGGATGTGTGTGTGCCGTGTGGTTGATTGGATATTGGGGAGAGTTTCTGAATTTTTAAAAGTGGGAGGCTTGTAGTTGTGTGATGGGGAAAAGGGTTTTAACATATTATATACTTTTTTATTTACTAAACAAGACTTAGGCCTAATAAGCCTTCAAATTAGGCCCAATTAGTCCTAATTCGTTATTTAATAAAATATTATCAAGATTTTTGTTTAAATAAATCTGTGAATTTATCAGCCAGATTGTCAAAAAGCTCGCATTTTTATTGAAAAACCCATACCGATAAAATTTACGTCTCGGCGTATAAAATCACTTCGAAACCCCTTATTTTTAGAAATATGAAAAACCATCAGCCTTATTTTAAACAATTAAAAATAATTATTTAATAAAAATATTTTACGTTTTCAGCCCTCGGTCTCCGTTCCTCGATCGCAACTTGGATAATCCTTAAAAATATAATTTTATGCATGATGATAATAAAATCCTATTTAACATATAAGCATGTATGTTACATAATCAATTTGCAATTAAAATCAATTAATTAGTCATTTTTCATATTTCCTAGATTCCCATGCAGTTGGATTACGTCTTCTTAATTTTGGACCTTACTGGTATCTTTTCATCTTTCTTCGGTCTGTTGCACTCTGCAATAAAATGTCGCTTCTTTCCACATTTAAAGCAAGTTTTACCATCACCTTTATGATCTTTTTTGAAATATGGTTTAGTCATCTGAGATTGATTTTTTTGCATAAATTTACTAAACTTCCTGACAAATAGGGACATGACTTCATTTTCTCAGTTGCTCAGCCGATTTCTTACTTGTGTACTCTTCGACCGGAAGAGTCACTGTGGTAGCTGCCATGGCCTTTGTTTGAGAAGTGGATAGTTCTTCTTCAGTTCGTATTCCAACCTCGAACTCGTACATTTTAAGATCGGCAAAGAGATCGTGGAGCTCTAGCTTGTTCAAATCCTTATATTCTCGTATCGCTATTGTCTTAACGTCCCATTCTCTGGGAAGAGCTCTCATTACCTTCAAGGCAATTTTAAGGTTAGAATATTCTTTTCCTAGTGAAATAAGTTCAATAATAATAGCACTAAACTGTTCATCAAATTCTGCGAGGGTTTCTCCTGACTTCATCTTTGCATTGTCCAATTTCTAGATAGCAACTGTTAGTTTGTTTTCTTAGGTCTGGTGGTTGCCCTCACACAGTTGTGTGAGTTTTTCCCATATTTCCTTTGCTGTGGAGCAAGTTTTAATATTGACAAACATGTGGTTTTATAGAAAATGTATTTTGCGACGTTGTCAAGATTCACCTTCTTCTTATCCTCAGCTATCCATTCGGATCGATGCTTTTCCACCATTTTGGGGAGCACCTTCAGTTGTAACCACAACTGTACTAACTTTCAAGATCTTCATAGTCCCGTCAGTGATAACATACCACATGTCATCGTCATGGGCTGCTAAATGTGCCTGCATACGAATCTTCCAGTCGTCATAATCTTCTTTAGAAAACATAGAAATTTTTTTTAAAGATGCCATGTATAAATTTTAGATATCGATGTTTGAGAGAACCCCGCTCTAATACCACTTTTTGGGATCGGGAAAGAGTTTAGAGGGAGGGTGAATAAACTCTTTGAAAATATTTGCTTTTAAAATTTGTTTCCGATCGTTTTAGGCAGTTGAAAGTTTTTCTCAAACTGTTAGAAATATAAACCACTTGAAAAGTGCGGAAAACGGTTCAATATTTCTAATAATAGATTCAACCGTTTGGCAGTCTAATCAACAAGATATGGTTTGAAATGTAAAAGCTTGCGAAAAGTAAAGACACGGGATTTTTATGGATGTTCGGAGAAAACACTCATACGTTACCCTTGCTTCCTCTGTAGGAAGGATTCCACTAAAAGATTTTGGCTTTACAGAACTCTTTGCAACAGCCCACTCCAATTAGGACTTATCATAATGCCTGTTTTTGAACTCTTAGTTATCACTTTACACTTCTATATTTTAAGAACCATCGGTTCACTAGACACCACTATTAATCAAATAACCAAAAGGTTACTGATGTAAGTAAAACAATCTATTTTAGTAGCACGAATATGATCTTGAATGATCATATATCTTTCTGTTGAGTGCGTGCTTGATGAACGATGAGGTATACGATATTTGATTGCGCTCAAATTCTTTAAGTATGTAGGCTTGAAAATAATCACATTGTTGAAAGCTTGATGATTATGTATCTCGTTGTTATTGTACTCTTGCATACTTCCAGCTCTTCTTATATAAGCTGTCATTCCAACGGTCGGAAAGAGGTGAGTAACGTTAACCTGTAACCTTGGAATGATGTGTCATTATCAGCTGCAAATACATTAAATGTTCTTCAGCAAAACATTTAATGTTATCTTTTCTAGCATAGCTTTGAATCTCCGTTCCTTGAAGAGTTAATGCTGAGTATCCTTTTATGGTAACTGTTTTTACAATCAGAACTTGTAGGATATAAGTAATCTTTTGTTTATGGGATAGTGACATAAATGCATATTAATATCGGGACAGGTGCAGAACATGGTTGACTTGTAACGGTGCAAAACCATTGAATGTCCTGAACCGGTCATAGAATGTATTTCATTGAGTGAGCAATAAATAGCTCTTTAATGACTCGATATAAAGTCTTCGAGCAGTCGGTTTGGAAGTTTGAACTTCTTCGGCTTCAAACGGTTGAATGGTAGGCGGTCTGAAATTCAAGCTGTTGAAGACCAGGCGGTTGTAAGTTTAGATGGTTGAACTGGTTCCTGTTATATACAGAAGATTGCAGCTGTTTCTTGAAACAGTTAAGTGTTGTTTTGATTTTGTCGATCACCAAAATTCTTAGATAATTTCCTTAATAATATATATACGCTTAAATTTTAAGAATAATAAAATTAATATAAATTGATAACTATTATCTTAGTAAAATAAAAATAATTATAATAATACATACTATAATAAATAAATATTATATTAAATTATTGATAAAATTATAAATTATAATAGTATTATTTACATAAATGATAAATACAACAATAATATTAACCATGAAATATTATAAATAATATCTTCATTAATTTAACATGTTAATTTATAACAAATAAATTACAACACATATAAATTAAATATAAANATAAAAACTGAGAGAATAATTGTTATTCGAAATCAGTATTCCAAAATGATAAAAATAAATAAGAAATCGTACAATCATAATTATAACAAAATTTAAAAATATTTTTTTATCTTGAAATAAAAGTGGACAGAACTTGGAAGATTGTGACAAAAATTTTCTTAGAATTAATTAAAGTCAAGAACGAAAATAGATGAGGATGGAAAATATTATAGAGTAGGTCTCTTGTGAGATGGTCTCACGAATCTTTATCTGTGAGACAGGTCAACCCTACTGATATTCACAATAAAAAGTAATATTCTTAGCCAGGGTCGTGCTTATTCAGAGTCCAATGACTCAGGCCCATCTCTTTTTTGGGGCCCAAAAATATAAAAATTTTTTTATTATATATAAAAAGAAAAAACAGTTTTTTTAATTTATAAATATTAAAATTTAAAGAATCAATAAAATATCAAATAAAAGCCTGTAAAATTACTTTTCACCGCTTTACTCTTCTATCATTCATCTTCGATCTTCTCCATCTTCGACTCTAGCATCAGTTGCTCACCAGCCTCACCCTTGTAAGTGTATTAATATTATGTACGGTAATAATTTGTATTTTAATGCTTTTCCCCCTAATCTTGTTACTTGAATAATTTGATTTCTATTGATATATTGAATTTAGGTTTGTAGTTTTATGATTTAAATGGAACTTCTTTACAAGTTGAGTTTTCTTTCGTATGATTTCTGAGTTTTGTTTGACGCGTGTAGATGATAGCCTTGCTGCCCTTGCATCCAAAATTTACCATGTAATGAATTGGATGAGAATGAGATTGAAACTAAAAAAGTCCTTGAGTATGTCGATGTGGATGTATTCAATGATCATGAGAAAGATGAAGAGTTTGTTCAAAATGAGAACTTGTATCAGGAAACTTGGTTTGATGATCCGGCAAAGTGGGACAACATTGATCAAAAAGTTAGAAACTTTTTAGTAGAAAGAGGTCCGAATAGAGATGTCATAAATGTGTTTCCTAAAGATAACGCTAACAGGAATTTTAATGTGTCACATTATAAGAGAATTTTGCCAAACAGGGAGGAAAGTGATAGAAGATGACTATTATATTCAGTTTCTTGTAACAAGATTTTTTGTTTTTGCTGTAAGTTATTCAAGAAGCAAGTAACCAAGAGTGGATATGGTCAGTTAGCTAAGGAAGGATACAATTATCGGCATAATTTGAGTAGATGTCTTGCGAATCATGAAGCGAGTAAGGAGCATATGGAGTGTATGACGAATTGGCTTGAATTGGAAAGAAGATTGAAGACAAATAAAGTGATTGATGCAGGAGTACAAGTACAAATTAATAAAGAAAGAGAGCATTGGAAACAAGTGTTACAGAGGATAATCGCAGATGTTCATTGATTAGCGAAAAATAACTTAGCATTTCGAGGAAGTTCTGAAAAACTTTATGTTGAAAACAATGGTTTGTTTCTACAAATGATTGAAATGATTGCAGAGTTTGATCCAGTAATGAAAGAGCACCTCCGACGGATTAAAGACCATGAGACTTATTGTAAGGCCCGAGATTTTACCATTTTAATCCAAGATTATTTAATTTATGAATTTTGGAATGTTGAATTAGATTCCATAGTTTTTGTAATTAATTAAGATTGAAATGGAATTAAAAAGAGTTATTGAGGACCAAATTGCAAATAGTTAAGACTTCAGGGGCCAAAGTGCAATTATGGAAATTGAATATGACACTTGTCTTTGCCATGTTTGCTGGAGATATATAAGATTCATTTCCTTCATTGTATCTCAGCAAGAACCGAGGAAAAGCTACAGAGATTTGTCAAAATCTTTCGTACAATAGATTGGTGATTTTACGAGATTCGGTTATTCGATTTTCAATCCGAATACATTTATGTACTCCTCTTGTCAACAGCTACAACTGGAAGTAAGTTTTATTGAGTTCTGTTATCATTTGAAATTATGATATTGGGGGAATTATTATTTGATCATTATATGGTGTTCTGGATATGTTAGATATCGTAGAATCGAAGTCCGATCGAAGAACAAGTTGAATTTGGAATTGTTATGATTTTTCAGATTATATTGAGTGAAATTGAATAGATTTGGATTATGGATTGATTACAGATGGTATTGGATATGGGTTATGAATTGTAATTGATATCTGTTGATATTGTATTGACGGGTATACGAGATAGTGCCGTTATACCGTTGATTTGAATTAAATTTAGATTGATCAGAATCAGTATTGAATTGGGACTGGAATGTTGATATTATTATTCTCAATATGTCCTTTCAGATTTACAGAGACATTCTTGAATTCAGAATTGATATTTCTTCAGACCGAGACTACGAACGAAAGGTATAAGTCAATGTCGAACCCGGGAGAATGACTCGAGTTAGATATAACTTGAGTTTCCCTAAACCACATACTTATTGTTATTATATGCATTGATTTGAATTGATATGCTTGTTCTATTGATTTATAGAAAGCGTGATTAGACGATTGGTCTTGTGACAGAGGTGCCAGACTGTGATAGAGTAGTCACTGGCCCATTGCACATTGTCACAGAGGAGTTATTGGCGGAGGTGCCAAAGTCTTTGACGGATAGGTCAAGACACTAGATGTTTGGTTTATATCGATGTTTGATTAGGAGTGGATTTACTTCTATTACTGAGATTCGATATAGTATGCCAACGTCTGGAAACCGGGATCCCTAGACTAGGAATGAGTCTAGTCTGAGCTGTAGAGTCACGAGTTATTTACAGTTTTATATCGATTTATGTTTTCAGATTTAATACATGTGATTGATATTTGTTTCATGCTTTTATATCGATTATATGATTGCATGTTTTGTTGATTTATACTGGGATGTATTTCTCACCGGAATTATCCGGCTGTTGTCGTGTTTGTATGTGTGCATGGCAACAGGTGGGACAGGATCGGGGTCAGGAAGAAGATGAGAGAGATCGTGATTAGAGTGGAGACTTCGGACTTTGATGTATATAGGGTTTGGAACACTTGACATTTAGTTGTTACACCTTAGTTTGAGTTTGATGTTTGTTGTACAAGACTTGTACTATTATACTGATATGTATAATTAGATTTATTCCATTACGTTCCGCACTATAAAAAAAAAATTGTAGACCCATATTAATTACATTGATCCAATTATCCCAATGACGATTAAGAAGATGATTAGCGTCCGGGTCCCCACAACAGTTGGTATCAGAGCAGTAGGTTCCTTAAATAGAAGCTAGTGAGCGGGGTAGATTGAGTTTTCTTTCCTGCTTTTGATTGCTATCATGATTACTGCTTTTATTATTACATATTTACCTGATTATCTGATTTGATTGGTAAACTGTATTAATTGAGAATGAATCAGAACCGATTCTTGATCAGCAGTAAGATGATCGGAGGTGAGACTGAATTAAAACAGATTTGTTGTATTGGGTTACTAATCCTTTTTATAATCAGGTATGCCTACTCGAAGAATCCCAGAACAGGGCAGTACCTCTGCAAATCCGATGGATGTGACAGCAACACCAATGGAAACCTTGCTGAAGAGATTTCAGTCGTTCCATCCACCGACTCTGAAGGGTACTGAGACTTCAGTTGATTGCGAGAGTTGGTTAGATGACATTGAGATGCTGTTTGACTCTTTCGACTACACTGATGAGCGGAGAGTGAAACTGATAGGACACCAGTTGCGTGATGTTGCCAAGAACTGGTGGATTACGACCAAGAGGGCCTTGGAGCAACGAGGTACGCCTATTACCTGGAATGTCTTCAAAACCGAATATTATCAGAGATTCTTCCCTGTGTCATACAGAAAGGATAAAGGTGCTGAGTTTGCGAATCTGAGAGAAGGACAGTTGAACATTGAGGAATGTGTGTCTAAATTCTCTACACTACTGAGATTTGCTCCACATGTGGCCGAGAATGAAGCAGCGGTGGCTGATCAGTTCATCAATGGCTTGAATCCGGAGATATTTACATTGGTGAACACTGGGCGACCAAACAACTTTGCTGACTCCCTGAACAGAGCAAAGGGAGCAGAAGCTGGTCTGATGAGACAGAGAGTAGCTTCATATGTTGCCCCAGTACCGAGACCTCAGCAACCCCCTCCCAGATTTGAGAGTGGTAGCAGCAGTGGTGGAAAGAATGACTATTTGAAAGCCAGAGGAAGACATTTTAAGAAGTCTGGCAGCAGTTCTTCCAGTTCCAGTGGCTCGAGACAGACTGGTCAGAGCCAAAGTTATACAGGACCTTATTGCAGCACGTGTGGAGGGAGACATTCAACAAAGCAGTGCCGAGGAGTGTTTGGCAGTTGTCGTATTTGCGGACAGCAGGGACTTTTTGCTAGAGTATGTCCCCAGAGAGGTTCTCAGGGATCCCAGGGAGCAGAGTCATCTGGCTCAGTGGCTCAGACAGGGAGACGACCCTCAGCTGTTCATTTTTTCCAGCCAGCACCATCTACCCAGTCACAGCAGAGGTCAGGAGGAAGCCAGACAGTGAGCCAGCCTCCTAGACAGCAGGCCAGGGTGTTCGCTTTTACTGAGGAGCAGGCACAGGACGCACCTGATGACGTTGTTGCAGGTAACTATTTTATTTCTGGTCATCCTGCATATGTATTGATTGATACTGGTGCATCGCATACATTTATTTCTGAGAGATTTGCATTGATGCATGCATTGCCTGTTGAGTCCCTATCTACTGTGGCATCTGTTTCTCCTCCTTTGGGGAAAGGTTTGATATCCGTGACTTCGGTTAGATCTTGTGTGCTACAGTATGACGGACATGAGATTGAGCTAGACTGTATTGTACTTGGGTTGTCTGATTTTGGCTGTATTATCGGTATTGATATGCTGACCAAGTACAGCGCTACAGTTGATTGTTTCCACAAGATTGTACGATTCAGCCCTGAGATGGCTGAGGAATGGAAATTTTACGATAAGGGTTCTCGAGCCCGAATTCCTTTGATATCTGCTATGAATATGACTCGATTATTGCAGAAAAGAGCGGATGGATTCCTTGTCTATTCAGTTGATTAACTGAAATCGAGTCCATCATTGGCGGATTTGCCAGTGGTTTGCGAGTTTGCTGATGTCTTCCCAGATGAGATTCCTGGTTTGCCTCCGATTCGAGAGATAGACTTCAGCATTGAGTTGATGCCAGGTACAGTTCCGATTTCCAGAGCTCCGTACAGAATGGCACCGATTGAGTTGAAAGAGTTGAAAGAACAGTTGGAGGACTTACTGGCCAAGGGTTACATCAGACCGAGTGTATCTCCTTGGGGTGCTCCAGTATTATTTGTGAGGAAGAAAGACGGTTCTATGAGACTTTGCATTGACTATCGACAACTGAACAAGGCTACGGTAAAGAATAAATATCCTTTGCCTCGTATTGATGATTTATTTGATCAGTTGCAGGGTTCTTCTGTATATTCCAAGATTGATTTGAGATCTGGATACCATCAGCTGAGAGTCAGGGATTTCGATATCTCAAAAACAGCATTCAGAACCAGGTATGGACACTACGAGTTTATTGTCATGCCTTTCGGTCTTACGAATGCCCCAGCTGTTTTTATGGGATTAATGTACCGTGTGTTTCAAAGGTATTTGGATGATTTTGTTATCATATTCATTGATGATATTTTGATTTATTCAAAGAATATGATTGAGCATGCAGAACATTTGAGAACTATGTTGAAAATTCTAAGAGCTGAGAAATTATATGCTAAACTGTCGAAATGTGAGTTTTGGTTGAGACGGTAGTATTTCTGGGTCACATTATATCTGGAGTTGGGATTTCTGTGGATCCTAGCAAGGTTGAGGCCGTGATCAGTTGGCCTAGACCGACATCTGTGCCAGAGATACGCAGTTTTATGGGTTTGGCAGGGTATTACCGTCGATTTATTAAGGATTTCTCGAGTATTACTAAACCTATTACTCAGTTAACACAGAAAAATGCTCCGTTCATTTGGTCAGAAGACTGTGAGTCTAGTTTTCTGGAATTGAAGAAACGATTGACCAGTGCCCCGATCCTAACTATCCCCTCAGGTACTGGTGATTTTGTCGTGTATTGTGATGCTTCTCACAGAGGTTTGGGTTGTGTGTTGATGCAGCAAGGGCATGTGATTGCTTGTGCCTCGAGACAGCTGAAACCGCATGAATCTCGCTACCCAATTCATGACCTTGAATTGGCAGCCATTGTCTTTGCTTTGAAGATATGGCGACACTACCTCTACGGTGAGAAATTCGAAATTTATTCTGATCATAAAAGTCTGAAATATTTGTTTTCACAGTCTGAGTTGAATATGAGACAGCGAAGATGGCTTGATTTGCTTAAAGATTTTGATTGTGAAATCAAATACTACCCAGGAAAATCGAATGCAGCAGCCGATGCCCTAAGTCGAAAGGTATGTTCTTTGTCCTTATCGACTGTAGGTGTTTCAAGTTTGATAGAAGATTGCTGTTTGTCTGGTTTAATATTTGAAACAGAATGTCAGCCTTTGAGATTATATGCTATTCGAGCTGAATCAGAGCTGATTTTGAAAATTAAAGCGGCTCAGAAAGTTGATCAGAAAGTACAGGAATCGATTGAGATGGTCAGAGCAGGTCATCAGTCAGAGTATCAGGTACGTGATGATGTACTGTACGTGAACAATCGTATTGTTGTGCCGAATGTTTCAGAATTGAGACAACAGATATTGACAGAAGCACACCGCAATCGTTTTAGCATTCATCCTGGTGGCAGAAAGATGTACAATGATTAGAAGACACAGTTTTGGTGGAAACAGATGAAATCTGATGTCACAGAGTTTGTGTCAAAGTGTCTGAATTGCCAACAGGTAAAAGCAGAAAGAAAGAAACCAGGAGGTCTACTGCACAGCTTGTCTATTCCTGAATGGAAATGGGATCACATTTCCATGGATTTTGTGACGCAGTTACCGCGATCCTCCCGAGGTTGTGATGCGATTTGGGTCGTGATTGACCGATTGACCAAATCAGCATGCTTTATTCCGTATCAGATGACATACATGTATGACCAGATGGCTGAGATCTATGTCAGAGAAGTGGTCAGATTGCACGGAGTGCCGAAGTCGATTGTATCAGACCGTGATCCTCGGTTCACTTCGCACTTTTGGCAGAGTTTGCAGCAGGCTCTAGGTACGAAGTTACATCTGAGTACCACATATCATCCACAGACTGACGGACAGTCAGAGCGGACTATCCAGACATTGGAAGATATGCTGAGAGCCGTAGTGCTTGATTTTAGCACTAGTTGGCAAGATGCATTGCCACTTTGTGAATTCTCGTACAACAACAGCTATCAGACAAATATTGAGATGGAACCATTTGAAGCGTTGTATGGTAAGAAGTGCAGATCCCCTCTGTATTGGGATGATATCTCTGAAGTTCCTGAGACTGGACCTGATATGATCAGAGAGATGACAGAAAAGGTAAAGCTAATTCAGAAGAGAATGAAGACAGCTCAAGATAGACAGGCCAAATATGCCAATGTTCGACGCAGACCATTGGTATTTGAGGCAGGAGACCGAGTATTCCTGAAGATTTCACCTTTCAGAGGAGTTGTCAGATTTGGCAAGAAAGGGAAGTTGTCTCCACGTTTTATTGGGCCGTATGAGATTCTCGAGAAGATAGGAGACCGTGCCTATCGACTTGCATTACCGCCTTCTCTATCTGGAATACATGATGTCTTTCATGTATCTATGTTACGGAAGTACCTCCCCGATGATTCTCATATTATTCAGCCAGACGAGGCAGAACTTGATGAAAGTCTGAGTTATGTTGAAAAGCCGATTCAGATTATTGATCGTAAAGAAAAGAAACTCAGAACGAAAACCATCCCACTTGTGAAAGTCCAGTGGACTCGTCATGGCATTGAAGAAGCTACTTGGGAGACTGAATCAGATATG